>NW_026645516.1:0-335158 GCF_949987535.1 Balaenoptera acutorostrata
TGCCCCTGAGCTCCATTTTTCAAGTCGCCTTTTTGGGAGCTGGCCGCAAAAGTGCAGGATTGCTTCACGCCCTCTTGTGGTTCTGGGGAGCAGGCTGAGCTCGTGGTTAATTCTTCTTCCTGATGGGAAAATAGAGTGACCTGTGCCTGTCCCAACACCTAGAGCTAGTCTCTCATTGGTTCCCCCTCTTCCCGTTCATCCTCAGGAGAAATTGCAACCTGTATGGAACAGGAGTTTAGTTAAAGGTGCTGATTCTCCAAGGAGGGAGATGCCTTGTAAAGCGGCTGGAATGGCGAACCCGAGCACAAGGAGATGAGAAATGAGGTGCGTTTTAGAAACCTTTCCCGATCACACGGTGTACCATCTTCTGGGTTTCTCATGCATGTTTTCGACGTAGGAAGATGCCCTTGAACCTGGAGATTTGGGACCCATGGGATGGGTACCATGCAGTATTACTTTAAAGGGTGTGCGTTGGCTCACCCAACCTCACCAAACCTCTCAGCCCCAAGAGTGTCCACCCTTATGTCTCAATCAGCTGTGTGTCCAGATATGGTCAATCCAGGTTGCATCACAGCCCCTGAACGAATTGTGTAAGAATTTCTCTCTCTTTCACTGTCTTTGGTTCACGGGTTTTGAAAAGTCATTTCTTTTTATAATGGGGTTTAGCTGCTTTTCACGGCTGTGTTTATGCCGCTTTACACCCCCTTGACTCACTTACAGAGAGATATCAATACATAGGTGTGAAGATTCTTACTAGTCAGATATATTCTTGTGCGGTGAATAGGGGGTGTTGAGTCCAGTTCACTGAGCAAGGAGTAGGTCTTGTCTATTACATATTGGGTTTATGGAACGGTATCTGAGCTAATTTGAAACCCTTGTTTTATGCATCACCCCACCTCACCTTTCCCGTTCAGCAGCCATAGTGTGTTTTCTAAACGTGTGACTCTCTTCTGTTTTGTCATTCAGGTCGAGAGTAGCGGTTTTTACGTTCCCTCTATAAGTGATATCTTATGATAAGTGTCTTTTTCTGTGTGACTTATTTCACTTACAATCTTCGTACCTAAATCCACTCATCGTGCTGCTACTAGCCTTATGACGTTGATTTCATGGCTGAGTGATATTCCATTGTACATGAGGACCACAACTTCTTTATCCATTTTTCTCTTTCCTAGGATATTTAAGGTGTAATGAAGTGGGGGTTCTTGTCAACAGAGCAGCCCTAAACTTTGGGGTGCCTGTGTCTTGCTGATTTTTAGTTTTCCCAGTTTATACGCCCATGCGTGGAAGTGCCGTATGCTCTCTAAGCTGTGTTTTTTAGACGTTTCAGGAAACACTGTACACTTCTCCAGGTTGGCTGTTTGCAATTTACATCCCGCCCATCAGCGTAGCAAGGCTCCCATTTCTCCATGGCCGGTCCTGCATTTCTGGTTTGGACACTTTTCTCCGCATGGCCCTTTTGCCCGCTGGGAAGCGAGACTTCTTTGGAGCGCTGATTTGCCTTTCCAGGTTGCTTGGTTGGCCAAAAAGGGCGTATGCGTTTTTTCCTGAATATATTCAGGAAAAAACGCATACGCCCTTTTTGGCCAAGGGCATTATTGTCCACGTTTTGCCGCTTTTCATGTGCTTTCAAGGCGATTCGTATCTACCTCCTGAAATCTGTTTCCTGCAATTCTGCCTTGCTTTCAAATCCTCTTCTTTGCCTTCCCTCAATATATTGGTGGACGAGAGTTATCATTTATAACTCTGCAGGTTTGGGAATTGCAGTGCCCCTGAGCTCCATTTTTCAAGTCGCCTTTTTGGGAGCTGGCCGCAAAAGTGCAGGATTGCTTCACGCCCTCTTGTGGTTCTGGGGAGCAGGCTGAGCTCGTGGTTAATTCTTCTTCCTGATGGGAAAATAGAGTGACCTGTGCCTGTCCCAACACCTAGAGCTAGTCTCTCATTGTTTCCCCCTCTTCCCGTTCATCCTCAGGAGAAATTGCAACCTGTATGGAACAGGAGTTTAGTTAAAGGTGCTGATTCTCCAAGGAGGGAGATGCCTTGTAAAGCGGCTGGAATGGCGAACCCGAGCACAAGGAGATGAGAAATGAGGTGCGTTTTAGAAACCTTTCCCGATCACACGGTGTACCATCTTCTGGGTTTCTCATGCATGTTTTCGACGTAGGAAGATGCCCTTGAACCTGGAGATTTGGGACCCATGGGATGGGTACCATGCAGTATTACTTTAAAGGGTGTGCGTTGGCTCACCCAACCTCACCAAACCTCTCAGCCCCAAGAGTGTCCACCCTTATGTCTCAATCAGCTGTGTGTCCAGATATGGTCAATCCAGGTTGCATCACAGCCCCTGAACGAATTGTGTAAGAATTTCTCTCTCTTTCACTGTCTTTGGTTCACGGGTTTTGAAAAGTCATTTCTTTTTATAATGGGGTTTAGCTGCTTTTCACGGCTGTGTTTATGCCGCTTTACACCCCCTTGACTCACTTACAGAGAGATATCAATACATAGGTGTGAAGATTCTTACTAGTCAGATATATTCTTGTGCGGTGAATAGGGGGTGTTGAGTCCAGTTCACTGAGCAAGGAGTAGGTCTTGTCTATTACATATTGGGTTTATGGAACGGTATCTGAGCTAATTTGAAACCCTTGTTTTATGCATCACCCCACCTCACCTTTCCCGTTCAGCAGCCATAGTGTGTTTTCTAAACGTGTGACTCTCTTCTGTTTTGTCATTCAGGTCGAGAGTAGCGGTTTTTACGTTCCCTCTATAAGTGATATCTTATGATAAGTGTCTTTTTCTGTGTGACTTATTTCACTTACAATCTTCGTACCTAAATCCACTCATCGTGCTGCTACTAGCCTTATGACGTTGATTTCATGGCTGAGTGATATTCCATTGTACATGAGGACCACAACTTCTTTATCCATTTTTCTCTTTCCTAGGATATTTAAGGTGTAATGAAGTGGGGGTTCTTGTCAACAGAGCAGCCCTAAACTTTGGGGTGCCTGTGTCTTGCTGATTTTTAGTTTTCCCAGTTTATACGCCCATGCGTGGAAGTGCCGTATGCTCTCTAAGCTGTGTTTTTTAGACGTTTCAGGAAACACTGTACACTTCTCCAGGTTGGCTGTTTGCAATTTACATCCCACCCATCAGCGTAGCAAGGCTCCCATTTCTCCATGGCCGGTCCTGCATTTCTGGTTTGGACACTTTTCTCCGCATGGCCCTTTTGCCCGCTGGGAAGCGAGACTTCTTTGGAGCGCTGATTTGCCTTTCCAGGTTGCTTGGTTGGCCAAAAAGGGCGTATGCGTTTTTTCCTGAATATATTCAGGAAAAAACGCATACGCCCTTTTTGGCCAAGGGCATTATTGTCCACGTTTTGCCGCTTTTCATGTGCTTTCAAGGCGATTCGTATCTACCTCCTGAAATCTGTTTCCTGCAATTCTGCCTTGCTTTCAAATCCTCTTCTTTGCCTTCCCTCAATATATTGGTGGACGAGAGTTATCATTTATAACTCTGCAGGTTTGGGAATTGCAGTGCCCCTGAGCTCCATTTTTCAAGTCGCCTTTTTGGGAGCTGGCCGCAAAAGTGCAGGATTGCTTCACGCCCTCTTGTGGTTCTGGGGAGCAGGCTGAGCTCGTGGTTAATTCTTCTTCCTGATGGGAAAATAGAGTGACCTGTGCCTGTCCCAACACCTAGAGCTAGTCTCTCATTGGTTCCCCCTCTTCCCGTTCATCCTCAGGAGAAATTGCAACCTGTATGGAACAGGAGTTTAGTTAAAGGTGCTGATTCTCCAAGGAGGGAGATGCCTTGTAAAGCGGCTGGAATGGCGAACCCGAGCACAAGGAGATGAGAAATGAGGTGCGTTTTAGAAACCTTTCCCGATCACACGGTGTACCATCTTCTGGGTTTCTCATGCATGTTTTCGACGTAGGAAGATGCCCTTGAACCTGGAGATTTGGGACCCATGGGATGGGTACCATGCAGTATTACTTTAAAGGGTGTGCGTTGGCTCACCCAACCTCACCAAACCTCTCAGCCCCAAGAGTGTCCACCCTTATGTCTCAATCAGCTGTGTGTCCAGATATGGTCAATCCAGGTTGCATCACAGCCCCTGAACGAATTGTGTAAGAATTTCTCTCTCTTTCACTGTCTTTGGTTCACGGGTTTTGAAAAGTCATTTCTTTTTATAATGGGGTTTAGCTGCTTTTCACGGCTGTGTTTATGCCGCTTTACACCCCCTTGACTCACTTACAGAGAGATATCAATACATAGGTGTGAAGATTCTTACTAGTCAGATATATTCTTGTGCGGTGAATAGGGGGTGTTGAGTCCAGTTCACTGAGCAAGGAGTAGGTCTTGTCTATTACATATTGGGTTTATGGAACGGTATCTGAGCTAATTTGAAACCCTTGTTTTATGCATCACCCCACCTCACCTTTCCCGTTCAGCAGCCATAGTGTGTTTTCTAAACGTGTGACTCTCTTCTGTTTTGTCATTCAGGTCGAGAGTAGCGGGTTTTACGTTCCCTCTATAAGTGATATCTTATGATAAGTGTCTTTTTCTGTGTGACTTATTTCACTTACAATCTTCGTACCTAAATCCACTCATCGTGCTGCTACTAGCCTTATGACGTTGATTTCATGGCTGAGTGATATTCCATTGTACATGAGGACCACAACTTCTTTATCCATTTTTCTCTTTCCTAGGATATTTAAGGTGTAATGAAGTGGGGGTTCTTGTCAACAGAGCAGCCCTAAACTTTGGGGTGCCTGTGTCTTGCTGATTTTTAGTTTTCCCAGTTTATACGCCCATGCGTGGAAGTGCCGTATGCTCTCTAAGCTGTGTTTTTTAGACGTTTCAGGAAACACTGTACACTTCTCCAGGTTGGCTGTTTGCAATTTACATCCCGCCCATCAGCGTAGCAAGGCTCCCATTTCTCCATGGCCGGTCCTGCATTTCTGGTTTGGACACTTTTCTCCGCATGGCCCTTTTGCCCGCTGGGAAGCGAGACTTCTTTGGAGCGCTGATTTGCCTTTCCAGGTTGCTTGGTTGGCCAAAAAGGGCGTATGCGTTTTTTCCTGAATATATTCAGGAAAAAACGCATACGCCCTTTTTGGCCAAGGGCATTATTGTCCACGTTTTGCCGCTTTTCATGTGCTTTCAAGGCGATTCGTATCTACCTCCTGAAATCTGTTTCCTGCAATTCTGCCTTGCTTTCAAATCCTCTTCTTTGCCTTCCCTCAATATATTGGTGGACGAGAGTTATCATTTATAACTCTGCAGGTTTGGGAATTGCAGTGCCCCTGAGCTCCATTTTTCAAGTCGCCTTTTTGGGAGCTGGCCGCAAAAGTGCAGGATTGCTTCACGCCCTCTTGTGGTTCTGGGGAGCAGGCTGAGCTCGTGGTTAATTCTTCTTCCTGATGGGAAAATAGAGTGACCTGTGCCTGTCCCAACACCTAGAGCTAGTCTCTCATTGGTTCCCCCTCTTCCCGTTCATCCTCAGGAGAAATTGCAACCTGTATGGAACAGGAGTTTAGTTAAAGGTGCTGATTCTCCAAGGAGGGAGATGCCTTGTAAAGCGGCTGGAATGGCGAACCCGAGCACAAGGAGATGAGAAATGAGGTGCGTTTTAGAAACCTTTCCCGATCACACGGTGTACCATCTTCTGGGTTTCTCATGCATGTTTTCGACGTAGGAAGATGCCCTTGAACCTGGAGATTTGGGACCCATGGGATGGGTACCATGCAGTATTACTTTAAAGGGTGTGCGTTGGCTCACCCAACCTCACCAAACCTCTCAGCCCCAAGAGTGTCCACCCTTATGTCTCAATCAGCTGTGTGTCCAGATATGGTCAATCCAGGTTGCATCACAGCCCCTGAACGAATTGTGTAAGAATTTCTCTCTCTTTCACTGTCTTTGGTTCACGGGTTTTGAAAAGTCATTTCTTTTTATAATGGGGTTTAGCTGCTTTTCACGGCTGTGTTTATGCCGCTTTACACCCCCTTGACTCACTTACAGAGAGATATCAATACATAGGTGTGAAGATTCTTACTAGTCAGATATATTCTTGTGCGGTGAATAGGGGGTGTTGAGTCCAGTTCACTGAGCAAGGAGTAGGTCTTGTCTATTACATATTGGGTTTATGGAACGGTATCTGAGCTAATTTGAAACCCTTGTTTTATGCATCACCCCACCTCACCTTTCCCGTTCAGCAGCCATAGTGTGTTTTCTAAACGTGTGACTCTCTTCTGTTTTGTCATTCAGGTCGAGAGTAGCGGTTTTTACGTTCCCTCTATAAGTGATATCTTATGATAAGTGTCTTTTTCTGTGTGACTTATTTCACTTACAATCTTCGTACCTAAATCCACTCATCGTGCTGCTACTAGCCTTATGACGTTGATTTCATGGCTGAGTGATATTCCATTGTACATGAGGACCACAACTTCTTTATCCATTTTTCTCTTTCCTAGGATATTTAAGGTGTAATGAAGTGGGGGTTCTTGTCAACAGAGCAGCCCTAAACTTTGGGGTGCCTGTGTCTTGCTGATTTTTAGTTTTCCCAGTTTATACGCCCATGCGTGGAAGTGCCGTATGCTCTCTAAGCTGTGTTTTTTAGACGTTTCAGGAAACACTGTACACTTCTCCAGGTTGGCTGTTTGCAATTTACATCCCACCCATCAGCGTAGCAAGGCTCCCATTTCTCCATGGCCGGTCCTGCATTTCTGGTTTGGACACTTTTCTCCGCATGGCCCTTTTGCCCGCTGGGAAGCGAGACTTCTTTGGAGCGCTGATTTGCCTTTCCAGGTTGCTTGGTTGGCCAAAAAGGGCGTATGCGTTTTTTCCTGAATATATTCAGGAAAAAACGCATACGCCCTTTTTGGCCAAGGGCATTATTGTCCACGTTTTGCCGCTTTTCATGTGCTTTCAAGGCGATTCGTATCTACCTCCTGAAATCTGTTTCCTGCAATTCTGCCTTGCTTTCAAATCCTCTTCTTTGCCTTCCCTCAATATATTGGTGGACGAGAGTTATCATTTATAACTCTGCAGGTTTGGGAATTGCAGTGCCCCTGAGCTCCATTTTTCAAGTCGCCTTTTTGGGAGCTGGCCGCAAAAGTGCAGGATTGCTTCACGCCCTCTTGTGGTTCTGGGGAGCAGGCTGAGCTCGTGGTTAATTCTTCTTCCTGATGGGAAAATAGAGTGACCTGTGCCTGTCCCAACACCTAGAGCTAGTCTCTCATTGGTTCCCCCTCTTCCCGTTCATCCTCAGGAGAAATTGCAACCTGTATGGAACAGGAGTTTAGTTAAAGGTGCTGATTCTCCAAGGAGGGAGATGCCTTGTAAAGCGGCTGGAATGGCGAACCCGAGCACAAGGAGATGAGAAATGAGGTGCGTTTTAGAAACCTTTCCCGATCACACGGTGTACCATCTTCTGGGTTTCTCATGCATGTTTTCGACGTAGGAAGATGCCCTTGAACCTGGAGATTTGGGACCCATGGGATGGGTACCATGCAGTATTACTTTAAAGGGTGTGCGTTGGCTCACCCAACCTCACCAAACCTCTCAGCCCCAAGAGTGTCCACCCTTATGTCTCAATCAGCTGTGTGTCCAGATATGGTCAATCCAGGTTGCATCACAGCCCCTGAACGAATTGTGTAAGAATTTCTCTCTCTTTCACTGTCTTTGGTTCACGGGTTTTGAAAAGTCATTTCTTTTTATAATGGGGTTTAGCTGCTTTTCACGGCTGTGTTTATGCCGCTTTACACCCCCTTGACTCACTTACAGAGAGATATCAATACATAGGTGTGAAGATTCTTACTAGTCAGATATATTCTTGTGCGGTGAATAGGGGGTGTTGAGTCCAGTTCACTGAGCAAGGAGTAGGTCTTGTCTATTACATATTGGGTTTATGGAACGGTATCTGAGCTAATTTGAAACCCTTGTTTTATGCATCACCCCACCTCACCTTTCCCGTTCAGCAGCCATAGTGTGTTTTCTAAACGTGTGACTCTCTTCTGTTTTGTCATTCAGGTCGAGAGTAGCGGGTTTTACGTTCCCTCTATAAGTGATATCTTATGATAAGTGTCTTTTTCTGTGTGACTTATTTCACTTACAATCTTCGTACCTAAATCCACTCATCGTGCTGCTACTAGCCTTATGACGTTGATTTCATGGCTGAGTGATATTCCATTGTACATGAGGACCACAACTTCTTTATCCATTTTTCTCTTTCCTAGGATATTTAAGGTGTAATGAAGTGGGGGTTCTTGTCAACAGAGCAGCCCTAAACTTTGGGGTGCCTGTGTCTTGCTGATTTTTAGTTTTCCCAGTTTATACGCCCATGCGTGGAAGTGCCGTATGCTCTCTAAGCTGTGTTTTTTAGACGTTTCAGGAAACACTGTACACTTCTCCAGGTTGGCTGTTTGCAATTTACATCCCGCCCATCAGCGTAGCAAGGCTCCCATTTCTCCATGGCCGGTCCTGCATTTCTGGTTTGGACACTTTTCTCCGCATGGCCCTTTTGCCCGCTGGGAAGCGAGACTTCTTTGGAGCGCTGATTTGCCTTTCCAGGTTGCTTGGTTGGCCAAAAAGGGCGTATGCGTTTTTTCCTGAATATATTCAGGAAAAAACGCATACGCCCTTTTTGGCCAAGGGCATTATTGTCCACGTTTTGCCGCTTTTCATGTGCTTTCAAGGCGATTCGTATCTACCTCCTGAAATCTGTTTCCTGCAATTCTGCCTTGCTTTCAAATCCTCTTCTTTGCCTTCCCTCAATATATTGGTGGACGAGAGTTATCATTTATAACTCTGCAGGTTTGGGAATTGCAGTGCCCCTGAGCTCCATTTTTCAAGTCGCCTTTTTGGGAGCTGGCCGCAAAAGTGCAGGATTGCTTCACGCCCTCTTGTGGTTCTGGGGAGCAGGCTGAGCTCGTGGTTAATTCTTCTTCCTGATGGGAAAATAGAGTGACCTGTGCCTGTCCCAACACCTAGAGCTAGTCTCTCATTGGTTCCCCCTCTTCCCGTTCATCCTCAGGAGAAATTGCAACCTGTATGGAACAGGAGTTTAGTTAAAGGTGCTGATTCTCCAAGGAGGGAGATGCCTTGTAAAGCGGCTGGAATGGCGAACCCGAGCACAAGGAGATGAGAAATGAGGTGCGTTTTAGAAACCTTTCCCGATCACACGGTGTACCATCTTCTGGGTTTCTCATGCATGTTTTCGACGTAGGAAGATGCCCTTGAACCTGGAGATTTGGGACCCATGGGATGGGTACCATGCAGTATTACTTTAAAGGGTGTGCGTTGGCTCACCCAACCTCACCAAACCTCTCAGCCCCAAGAGTGTCCACCCTTATGTCTCAATCAGCTGTGTGTCCAGATATGGTCAATCCAGGTTGCATCACAGCCCCTGAACGAATTGTGTAAGAATTTCTCTCTCTTTCACTGTCTTTGGTTCACGGGTTTTGAAAAGTCATTTCTTTTTATAATGGGGTTTAGCTGCTTTTCACGGCTGTGTTTATGCCGCTTTACACCCCCTTGACTCACTTACAGAGAGATATCAATACATAGGTGTGAAGATTCTTACTAGTCAGATATATTCTTGTGCGGTGAATAGGGGGTGTTGAGTCCAGTTCACTGAGCAAGGAGTAGGTCTTGTCTATTACATATTGGGTTTATGGAACGGTATCTGAGCTAATTTGAAACCCTTGTTTTATGCATCACCCCACCTCACCTTTCCCGTTCAGCAGCCATAGTGTGTTTTCTAAACGTGTGACTCTCTTCTGTTTTGTCATTCAGGTCAAGTGTAGCGGTTTTTACATTCCCTCCATAAGTGATATCTTATGATAAGTGTCTTTTTCTGTGTGACTTATTTCACTTAGAATCGTCGTACCTAAATCCACTCATCGTGCTGCTACTAGCCTTATGACGTTGATTTCATGGCTGAGTGATATTCCATTGTACATGAGGACCACAACTTCTTTATCCATTTTTCTCTTTCCTAGGATATTTAAGGTGCAATGAAGTGGGGGTTCTTGTCAACAGAGCAGCCCTAAACTTTGGGGTGCCTGTGTCTTGCTGATTTTTAGTTTTCCCAATTTATACGCCCATGCGTGGAAGTGCCGTATGCTCTCTAAGCTGTGTTTTTTAGATGTTTCAGGACACACCGTACACTTCTCCAGGGTGGCTGTTGGCAATTTACATCCCGCCCATCAGCGTAGCAAGGCTCCCATTTCTCCATGGCCGGTCCTGCATTTCTGGTTTGGACACTTTTCTCCGCATGGCCCTTTTGCCCGCTGGGAAGCGAGACTTCTTTGGAGCGCTGATTTGCCTTTCCAGGTTGCTTGGTTGGCCAAAAAGGGCGTATGCGTTTTTTCCTGAATATATTCAGGAAAAAACGCATACGCCCTTTTTGGCCAAGGGCATTATTGTCCACGTTTTGCCGCTTTTCATGTGCTTTCAAGGCGATTCGTATCTACCTCCTGAAATCTGTTTCCTGCAATTCTGCCTTGCTTTCAAATCCTCTTCTTTGCCTTCCCTCAATATATTGGTGGACGAGAGTTATCATTTATAACTCTGCAGGTTTGGGAATTGCAGTGCCCCTGAGCTCCATTTTTCAAGTCGCCTTTTTGGGAGCTGGCCGCAAAAGTGCAGGATTGCTTCACGCCCTCTTGTGGTTCTGGGGAGCAGGCTGAGCTCGTGGTTAATTCTTCTTCCTGATGGGAAAATAGAGTGACCTGTGCCTGTCCCAACACCTAGAGCTAGTCTCTCATTGGTTCCCCCTCTTCCCGTTCATCCTCAGGAGAAATTGCAACCTGTATGGAACAGGAGTTTAGTTAAAGGTGCTGATTCTCCAAGGAGGGAGATGCCTTGTAAAGCGGCTGGAATGGCGAACCCGAGCACAAGGAGATGAGAAATGAGGTGCGTTTTAGAAACCTTTCCCGATCACACAGTGTACCATCTTCTGGGTTTCTCATGCATGTTTTCGACGTAGGAAGATGCCCTTGAACCTGGAGATTTGGGACCCATGGGATGGGTACCATGCAGTATTACTTTAAAGGGTGTGCGTTGGCTCACCCAACCTCACCAAACCTCTCAGCCCCAAGAGTGTCCACCCTTATGTCTCAATCAGCTGTGTGTCCAGATATGGTCAATCCAGGTTGCATCACAGCCCCTGAACGAATTGTGTAAGAATTTCTCTCTCTTTCACTGTCTTTGGTTCACGGGTTTTGAAAAGTCATTTCTTTTTATAATGGGGTTTAGCTGCTTTTCACGGCTGTGTTTATGCCGCTTTACACCCCCTTGACTCACTTACAGAGAGATATCAATACATAGGTGTGAAGATTCTTACTAGTCAGATATATTCTTGTGCGGTGAATAGGGGGTGTTGAGTCCAGTTCACTGAGCAAGGAGTAGGTCTTGTCTATTACATATTGGGTTTATGGAACGGTATCTGAGCTAATTTGAAACCCTTGTTTTATGCATCACCCCACCTCACCTTTCCCGTTCAGCAGCCATAGTGTGTTTTCTAAACGTGTGACTCTCTTCTGTTTTGTCATTCAGGTCGAGAGTAGCGGTTTTTACGTTCCCTCTATAAGTGATATCTTATGATAAGTGTCTTTTTCTGTGTGACTTATTTCACTTACAATCTTCGTACCTAAATCCACTCATCGTGCTGCTACTAGCCTTATGACGTTGATTTCATGGCTGAGTGATATTCCATTGTACATGAGGACCACAACTTCTTTATCCATTTTTCTCTTTCCTAGGATATTTAAGGTGTAATGAAGTGGGGGTTCTTGTCAACAGAGCAGCCCTAAACTTTGGGGTGCCTGTGTCTTGCTGATTTTTAGTTTTCCCAGTTTATACGCCCATGCGTGGAAGTGCCGTATGCTCTCTAAGCTGTGTTTTTTAGACGTTTCAGGAAACACTGTACACTTCTCCAGGTTGGCTGTTTGCAATTTACATCCCGCCCATCAGCGTAGCAAGGCTCCCATTTCTCCATGGCCGGTCCTGCATTTCTGGTTTGGACACTTTTCTCCGCATGGCCCTTTTGCCCGCTGGGAAGCGAGACTTCTTTGGAGCGCTGATTTGCCTTTCCAGGTTGCTTGGTTGGCCAAAAAGGGCGTATGCGTTTTTTCCTGAATATATTCAGGAAAAAACGCATACGCCCTTTTTGGCCAAGGGCATTATTGTCCACGTTTTGCCGCTTTTCATGTGCTTTCAAGGCGATTCGTATCTACCTCCTGAAATCTGTTTCCTGCAATTCTGCCTTGCTTTCAAATCCTCTTCTTTGCCTTCCCTCAATATATTGGTGGACGAGAGTTATCATTTATAACTCTGCAGGTTTGGGAATTGCAGTGCCCCTGAGCTCCATTTTTCAAGTCGCCTTTTTGGGAGCTGGCCGCAAAAGTGCAGGATTGCTTCACGCCCTCTTGTGGTTCTGGGGAGCAGGCTGAGCTCGTGGTTAATTCTTCTTCCTGATGGGAAAATAGAGTGACCTGTGCCTGTCCCAACACCTAGAGCTAGTCTCTCATTGGTTCCCCCTCTTCCCGTTCATCCTCAGGAGAAATTGCAACCTGTATGGAACAGGAGTTTAGTTAAAGGTGCTGATTCTCCAAGGAGGGAGATGCCTTGTAAAGCGGCTGGAATGGCGAACCCGAGCACAAGGAGATGAGAAATGAGGTGCGTTTTAGAAACCTTTCCCGATCACACGGTGTACCATCTTCTGGGTTTCTCATGCATGTTTTCGACGTAGGAAGATGCCCTTGAACCTGGAGATTTGGGACCCATGGGATGGGTACCATGCAGTATTACTTTAAAGGGTGTGCGTTGGCTCACCCAACCTCACCAAACCTCTCAGCCCCAAGAGTGTCCACCCTTATGTCTCAATCAGCTGTGTGTCCAGATATGGTCAATCCAGGTTGCATCACAGCCCCTGAACGAATTGTGTAAGAATTTCTCTCTCTTTCACTGTCTTTGGTTCACGGGTTTTGAAAAGTCATTTCTTTTTATAATGGGGTTTAGCTGCTTTTCACGGCTGTGTTTATGCCGCTTTACACCCCCTTGACTCACTTACAGAGAGATATCAATACATAGGTGTGAAGATTCTTACTAGTCAGATATATTCTTGTGCGGTGAATAGGGGGTGTTGAGTCCAGTTCACTGAGCAAGGAGTAGGTCTTGTCTATTACATATTGGGTTTATGGAACGGTATCTGAGCTAATTTGAAACCCTTGTTTTATGCATCACCCCACCTCACCTTTCCCGTTCAGCAGCCATAGTGTGTTTTCTAAACGTGTGACTCTCTTCTGTTTTGTCATTCAGGTCGAGAGTAGCGGTTTTTACGTTCCCTCTATAAGTGATATCTTATGATAAGTGTCTTTTTCTGTGTGACTTATTTCACTTACAATCTTCGTACCTAAATCCACTCATCGTGCTGCTACTAGCCTTATGACGTTGATTTCATGGCTGAGTGATATTCCATTGTACATGAGGACCACAACTTCTTTATCCGTTTTTCTCTTTCCTAGGATATTTAAGGTGTAATGAAGTGGGGGTTCTTGTCAACAGAGCAGCCCTAAACTTTGGGGTGCCTGTGTCTTGCTGATTTTTAGTTTTCCCAGTTTATACGCCCATGCGTGGAAGTGCCGTATGCTCTCTAAGCTGTGTTTTTTAGACGTTTCAGGAAACACTGTACACTTCTCCAGGTTGGCTGTTTGCAATTTACATCCCGCCCATCAGCGTAGCAAGGCTCCCATTTCTCCATGGCCGGTCCTGCATTTCTGGTTTGGACACTTTTCTCCGCATGGCCCTTTTGCCCGCTGGGAAGCGAGACTTCTTTGGAGCGCTGATTTGCCTTTCCAGGTTGCTTGGTTGGCCAAAAAGGGCGTATGCGTTTTTTCCTGAATATATTCAGGAAAAAACGCATACGCCCTTTTTGGCCAAGGGCATTATTGTCCACGTTTTGCCGCTTTTCATGTGCTTTCAAGGCGATTCGTATCTACCTCCTGAAATCTGTTTCCTGCAATTCTGCCTTGCTTTCAAATCCTCTTCTTTGCCTTCCCTCAATATATTGGTGGACGAGAGTTATCATTTATAACTCTGCAGGTTTGGGAATTGCAGTGCCCCTGAGCTCCATTTTTCAAGTCGCCTTTTTGGGAGCTGGCCGCAAAAGTGCAGGATTGCTTCACGCCCTCTTGTGGTTCTGGGGAGCAGGCTGAGCTCGTGGTTAATTCTTCTTCCTGTTGGGAAAATAGAGTGACCTGTGCCTGTCCCAACACCTAGAGCTAGTCTCTCATTGGTTCCCCCTCTTCCCGTTCATCCTCAGGAGAAATTGCAACCTGTATGGAACAGGAGTTTAGTTAAAGGTGCTGATTCTCCAAGGAGGGAGATGCCTTGTAAAGCGGCTGGAATGGCGAACCCGAGCACAAGGAGATGAGAAATGAGGTGCGTTTTAGAAACCTTTCCCGATCACACGGTGTACCATCTTCTGGGTTTCTCATGCATGTTTTCGACGTAGGAAGATGCCCTTGAACCTGGAGATTTGGGACCCATGGGATGGGTACCATGCAGTATTACTTTAAAGGGTGTGCGTTGGCTCACCCAACCTCACCAAACCTCTCAGCCCCAAGAGTGTCCACCCTTATGTCTCAATCAGCTGTGTGTCCAGATATGGTCAATCCAGGTTGCATCACAGCCCCTGAACGAATTGTGTAAGAATTTCTCTCTCTTTCACTGTCTTTGGTTCACGGGTTTTGAAAAGTCATTTCTTTTTATAATGGGGTTTAGCTGCTTTTCACGGCTGTGTTTATGCCGCTTTACACCCCCTTGACTCACTTACAGAGAGATATCAATACATAGGTGTGAAGATTCTTACTAGTCAGATATATTCTTGTGCGGTGAATAGGGGGTGTTGAGTCCAGTTCACTGAGCAAGGAGTAGGTCTTGTCTATTACATATTGGGTTTATGGAACGGTATCTGAGCTAATTTGAAACCCTTGTTTTATGCATCACCCCACCTCACCTTTCCCGTTCAGCAGCCATAGTGTGTTTTCTAAACGTGTGACTCTCTTCTGTTTTGTCATTCAGGTCGAGAGTAGCGGTTTTTACGTTCCCTCTATAAGTGATATCTTATGATAAGTGTCTTTTTCTGTGTGACTTATTTCACTTACAATCTTCGTACCTAAATCCACTCATCGTGCTGCTACTAGCCTTATGACGTAGATTTCATGGCTGAGTGATATTCCATTGTACATGAGGACCACAACTTCTTTATCCATTTTTCTCTTTCCTAGGATATTTAAGGTGTAATGAAGTGGGGGTTCTTGTCAACAGAGCAGCCCTAAACTTTGGGGTGCCTGTGTCTTGCTGATTTTTAGTTTTCCCAGTTTATACGCCCATGCGTGGAAGTGCCGTATGCTCTCTAAGCTGTGTTTTTTAGACGTTTCAGGAAACACTGTACACTTCTCTAGGTTGGCTGTTTGCAATTTACATCCCGCCCATCAGCGTAGCAAGGCTCCCATTTCTCCATGGCCGGTCCTGCATTTCTGGTTTGGACACTTTTCTCCGCATGGCCCTTTTGCCCGCTGGGAAGCGAGACTTCTTTGGAGCGCTGATTTGCCTTTCCAGGTTGCTTGGTTGGCCAAAAAGGGCGTATGCGTTTTTTCCTGAATATATTCAGGAAAAAACGCATACGCCCTTTTTGGCCAAGGGCATTATTGTCCACGTTTTGCCGCTTTTCATGTGCTTTCAAGGCGATTCGTATCTACCTCCTGAAATCTGTTTCCTGCAATTCTGCCTTGCTTTCAAATCCTCTTCTTTGCCTTCCCTCAATATATTGGTGGACGAGAGTTATCATTTATAACTCTGCAGGTTTGGGAATTGCAGTGCCCCTGAGCTCCATTTTTCAAGTCGCCTTTTTGGGAGCTGGCCGCAAAAGTGCAGGATTGCTTCACGCCCTCTTGTGGTTCTGGGGAGCAGGCTGAGCTCGTGGTTAATTCTTCTTCCTGATGGGAAAATAGAGTGACCTGTGCCTGTCCCAACACCTAGAGCTAGTCTCTCATTGGTTCCCCCTCTTCCCGTTCATCCTCAGGAGAAATTGCAACCTGTATGGAACAGGAGTTTAGTTAAAGGTGCTGATTCTCCAAGGAGGGAGATGCCTTGTAAAGCGGCTGGAATGGCGAACCCGAGCACAAGGAGATGAGAAATGAGGTGCGTTTTAGAAACCTTTCCCGATCACACGGTGTACCATCTTCTGGGTTTCTCATGCATGTTTTCGACGTAGGAAGATGCCCTTGAACCTGGAGATTTGGGACCCATGGGATGGGTACCATGCAGTATTACTTTAAAGGGTGTGCGTTGGCTCACCCAACCTCACCAAACCTCTCAGCCCCAAGAGTGTCCACCCTTATGTCTCAATCAGCTGTGTGTCCAGATATGGTCAATCCAGGTTGCATCACAGCCCCTGAACGAATTGTGTAAGAATTTCTCTCTCTTTCACTGTCTTTGGTTCACGGGTTTTGAAAAGTCATTTATTTTTATAATGGGGTTTAGCTGCTTTTCACGGCTGTGTTTATGCCGCTTTACACCCCCTTGACTCACTTACAGAGAGATATCAATACATAGGTGTGAAGATTCTTACTAGTCAGATATATTCTTGTGCGGTGAATAGGGGGTGTTGAGTCCAGTTCACTGAGCAAGGAGTAGGTCTTGTCTATTACATATTGGGTTTATGGAACGGTATCTGAGCTAATTTGAAACCCTTGTTTTATGCATCACCCCACCTCACCTTTCCCGTTCAGCAGCCATAGTGTGTTTTCTAAACGTGTGACTCTCTTCTGTTTTGTCATTCAGGTCGAGAGTAGCGGTTTTTACGTTGCCTCTATAAGTGATATCTTATGATAAGTGTCTTTTTCTGTGTGACTTATTTCACTTACAATCTTCGTACCTAAATCCACTCATCGTGCTGCTACTAGCCTTATGACGTTGATTTCATGGCTGAGTGATATTCCATTGTACATGAGGACCACAACTTCTTTATCCATTTTTCTCTTTCCTAGGATATTTAAGGTGTAATGAAGTGGGGGTTCTTGTCAACAGAGCAGCCCTAAACTTTGGGGTGCCTGTGTCTTGCTGATTTTTAGTTTTCCCAGTTTATACGCCCATGCGTGGAAGTGCCGTATGCTCTCTAAGCTGTGTTTTTTAGACGTTTCAGGAAACACTGTACACTTCTCCAGGTTGGCTGTTTGCAATTTACATCCCGCCCATCAGCGTAGCAAGGCTCCCATTTCTCCATGGCCGGTCCTGCATTTCTGGTTTGGACACTTTTCTCCGCATGGCCCTTTTGCCCGCTGGGAAGCGAGACTTCTTTGGAGCGCTGATTTGCCTTTCCAGGTTGCTTGGTTGGCCAAAAAGGGCGTATGCGTTTTTTCCTGAATATATTCAGGAAAAAACGCATACGCCCTTTTTGGCCAAGAGCATTATTGTCCACGTTTTGCCGCTTTTCATGTGCTTTCAAGGCGATTCGTATCTACCTCCTGAAATCTGTTTCCTGCAATTCTGCCTTGCTTTCAAATCCTCTTCGTTGCCTTCCCTCAATATATTGGTGGACGAGAGTTATCATTTATAACTCTGCAGGTTTGGGAATTGCAGTGCCCCTGAGCTCCATTTTTCAAGTCGCCTTTTTGGGAGCTGGCCGCAAAAGTGCAGGATTGCTTCACGCCCTCTTGTGGTTCTGGGGAGCAGGCTGAGCTCGTGGTTAATTCTTCTTCCTGATGGGAAAATAGAGTGACCTGTGCCTGTCCCAACACCTAGAGCTAGTCTCTCATTGGTTCCCCCTCTTCCCGTTCATCCTCAGGAGAAATTGCAACCTGTGTGGAACAGGAGTTTAGTTAAAAGTGCTGATTCTCCAAGGAGGGAGATGGCTAGTAAAGCGGCTGGAATGGCGAACCCGAGCACAAGGAGATGAGAAATGAGGTGCGTTTTAGAAACCTTTCCCGATCACACGGTGTACCATCTTCTGGGTTTCTAATGCATGTTTTCGACGTAGGAAGATGCCCTTGAACCTGGAGATTTGGGACCCATGGGATGGGTACCATGCAGTATTACTTTAAAGGGTGTGCGTTGGCTCACCCAACCTCACCAAACCTCTCAGCCCCAAGAGTGTCCACCCTTATGTCTCAATCAGCTGTGTGTCCAGATATGGTCAATCCAGGTTGCATCACAGCCCCTGAACGAATTGTGTAAGAATTTCTCTCTCTTTCACTGTCTTTGGTTCACGGGTTTTGAAAAGTCATTTCTTTTTATAATGGGGTTTAGCTGCTTTTCACGGCTGTGTTTATGCCGCTTTACACCCCCTTGACTCACTTACAGAGAGATATCAATACATAGGTGTGAAGATTCTTACTAGTCAGATATATTCTTGTGCGGTGAATAGGGGGTGTTGAGTCCAGTTCACTGAGCAAGGAGTAGGTCTTGTCTATTACATATTGGGTTTATGGAACGGTATCTGAGCTAATTTGAAACCCTTGTTTTATGCATCACCCCACCTCACCTTTCCCGTTCAGCAGCCATAGTGTGTTTTCTAAACGTGTGACTCTCTTCTGTTTTGTCATTCAGGTCGAGAGTAGCGGTTTTTACGTTCCCTCTATAAGTGATATCTTATGATAAGTGTCTTTTTCTGTGTGACTTATTTCACTTACAATCTTCGTACCTAAATCCACTCATCGTGCTGCTACTAGCCTTATGACGTTGATTTCATGGCTGAGTGATATTCCATTGTACATGAGGACCACAACTTCTTTATCCATTTTTCTCTTTCCTAGGATATTTAAGGTGTAATGAAGTGGGGGTTCTTGTCAACAGAGCAGCCCTAAACTTTGGGGTGCCTGTGTCTTGCTGATTTTTAGTTTTCCCAGTTTATACGCCCATGCGTGGAAGTGCCGTATGCTCTCTAAGCTGTGTTTTTTAGACGTTTCAGGAAACACTGTACACTTCTCCAGGTTGGCTGTTTGCAATTTACATCCCGCCCATCAGCGTAGCAAGGCTCCCATTTCTCCATGGCCGGTCCTGCATTTCTGGTTTGGACACTTTTCTCCGCATGGCCCTTTTGCCCGCTGGGAAGCGAGACTTCTTTGGAGCGCTGATTTGCCTTTCCAGGTTGCTTGGTTGGCCAAAAAGGGCGTATGCGTTTTTTCCTGAATATATTCAGGAAAAAACGCATACGCCCTTTTTGGCCAAGAGCATTATTGTCCACGTTTTGCCGCTTTTCATGTGCTTTCAAGGCGATTCGTATCTACCTCCTGAAATCTGTTTCCTGCAATTCTGCCTTGCTTTCAAATCCTCTTCGTTGCCTTCCCTCAATATATTGGTGGACGAGAGTTATCATTTATAACTCTGCAGGTTTGGGAATTGCAGTGCCCCTGAGCTCCATTTTTCAAGTCGCCTTTTTGGGAGCTGGCCGCAAAAGTGCAGGATTGCTTCACGCCCTCTTGTGGTTCTGGGGAGCAGGCTGAGCTCGTGGTTAATTCTTCTTCCTGATGGGAAAATAGAGTGACCTGTGCCTGTCCCAACACCTAGAGCTAGTCTCTCATTGGTTCCCCCTCTTCCCGTTCATCCTCAGGAGAAATTGCAACCTGTATGGAACAGGAGTTTAGTTAAAAGTGCTGATTCTCCAAGGAGGGAGATGGCTAGTAAAGCGGCTGGAATGGCGAACCCGAGCACAAGGAGATGAGAAATGAGGTGCGTTTTAGAAACCTTTCCCGATCACACGGTGTACCATCTTCTGGGTTTCTAATGCATGTTTTCGACGTAGGAAGATGCCCTTGAACCTGGAGATTTGGGACCCATGGGATGGGTACCATGCAGTATTACTTTAAAGGGTGTGCGTTGGCTCACCCAACCTCACCAAACCTCTCAGCCCCAAGAGTGTCCACCCTTATGTCTCAATCAGCTGTGTGTCCAGATATGGTCAATCCAGGTTGCATCACAGCCCCTGAACGAATTGTGTAAGAATTTCTCTCTCTTTCACTGTCTTTGGTTCACGGGTTTTGAAAAGTCATTTCTTTTTATAATGGGGTTTAGCTGCTTTTCACGGCTGTGTTTATGCCGCTTTACACCCCCTTGACTCACTTACAGAGAGATATCAATACATAGGTGTGAAGATTCTTACTAGTCAGATATATTCTTGTGCGGTGAATAGGGGGTGTTGAGTCCAGTTCACTGAGCAAGGAGTAGGTCTTGTCTATTACATATTGGGTTTATGGAACGGTATCTGAGCTAATTTGAAACCCTTGTTTTATGCATCACCCCACCTCACCTTTCCCGTTCAGCAGCCATAGTGTGTTTTCTAAACGTGTGACTCTCTTCTGTTTTGTCATTCAGGTCGAGAGTAGCGGTTTTTACGTTCCCTCTATAAGTGATATCTTATGATAAGTGTCTTTTTCTGTGTGACTTATTTCACTTACAATCTTCGTACCTAAATCCACTCATCGTGCTGCTACTAGCCTTATGACGTTGATTTCATGGCTGAGTGATATTCCATTGTACATGAGGACCACAACTTCTTTATCCATTTTTCTCTTTCCTAGGATATTTAAGGTGTAATGAAGTGGGGGTTCTTGTCAACAGAGCAGCCCTAAACTTTGGGGTGCCTGTGTCTTGCTGATTTTTAGTTTTCCCAGTTTATACGCCCATGCGTGGAAGTGCCGTATGCTCTCTAAGCTGTGTTTTTTAGACGTTTCAGGAAACACTGTACACTTCTCCAGGTTGGCTGTTTGCAATTTACATCCCGCCCATCAGCGTAGCAAGGCTCCCATTTCTCCATGGCCGGTCCTGCATTTCTGGTTTGGACACTTTTCTCCGCATGGCCCTTTTGCCCGCTGGGAAGCGAGACTTCTTTGGAGCGCTGATTTGCCTTTCCAGGTTGCTTGGTTGGCCAAAAAGGGCGTATGCGTTTTTTCCTGAATATATTCAGGAAAAAACGCATACGCCCTTTTTGGCCAAGGGCATTATTGTCCACGTTTTGCCGCTTTTCATGTGCTTTCAAGGCGATTCGTATCTACCTCCTGAAATCTGTTTCCTGCAATTCTGCCTTGCTTTCAAATCCTCTTCTTTGCCTTCCCTCAATATATTGGTGGACGAGAGTTATCATTTATAACTCTGCAGGTTTGGGAATTGCAGTGCCCCTGAGCTCCATTTTTCAAGTCGCCTTTTTGGGAGCTGGCCGCAAAAGTGCAGGATTGCTTCACGCCCTCTTGTGGTTCTGGGGAGCAGGCTGAGCTCGTGGTTAATTCTTCTTCCTGATGGGAAAATAGAGTGACCTGTGCCTGTCCCAACACCTAGAGCTAGTCTCTCATTGGTTCCCCCTCTTCCCGTTCATCCTCAGGAGAAATTGCAACCTGTATGGAACAGGAGTTTAGTTAAAGGTGCTGATTCTCCAAGGAGGGAGATGCCTTGTAAAGCGGCTGGAATGGCGAACCCGAGCACAAGGAGATGAGAAATGAGGTGCGTTTTAGAAACCTTTCCCGATCACACGGTGTACCATCTTCTGGGTTTCTCATGCATGTTTTCGACGTAGGAAGATGCCCTTGAACCTGGAGATTTGGGACCCATGGGATGGGTACCATGCAGTATTACTTTAAAGGGTGTGCGTTGGCTCACCCAACCTCACCAAACCTCTCAGCCCCAAGAGTGTCCACCCTTATGTCTCAATCAGCTGTGTGTCCAGATATGGTCAATCCAGGTTGCATCACAGCCCCTGAACGAATTGTGTAAGAATTTCTCTCTCTTTCACTGTCTTTGGTTCACGGGTTTTGAAAAGTCATTTCTTTTTATAATGGGGTTTAGCTGCTTTTCACGGCTGTGTTTATGCCGCTTTACACCCCCTTGACTCACTTACAGAGAGATATCAATACATAGGTGTGAAGATTCTTACTAGTCAGATATA
Source organism: Balaenoptera acutorostrata (assembly GCF_949987535.1). Lineage (NCBI taxonomy): Eukaryota > Metazoa > Chordata > Mammalia > Artiodactyla > Balaenopteridae > Balaenoptera > Balaenoptera acutorostrata. Next base: position 21,935 of record NW_026645516.1, read on the forward strand.
TTCTTGTGCGGTGAATAGGGGGTGTTGAGTCCAGTTCACTGAGCAAGGAGTAGGTCTTGTCTATTACATATTGGGTTTATGGAACGGTATCTGAGCTAATTTGAAACCCTTGTTTTATGCATCACCCCACCTCACCTTTCCCGTTCAGCAGCCATAGTGTGTTTTCTAAACGTGTGACTCTCTTCTGTTTTGTCATTCAGGTCGAGAGTAGCGGTTTTTACGTTCCCTCTATAAGTGATATCTTATGATAAGTGTCTTTTTCTGTGTGACTTATTTCACTTACAATCTTCGTACCTAAATCCACTCATCGTGCTGCTACTAGCCTTATGACGTTGATTTCATGGCTGAGTGATATTCCATTGTACATGAGGACCACAACTTCTTTATCCATTTTTCTCTTTCCTAGGATATTTAAGGTGTAATGAAGTGGGGGTTCTTGTCAACAGAGCAGCCCTAAACTTTGGGGTGCCTGTGTCTTGCTGATTTTTAGTTTTCCCAGTTTATACGCCCATGCGTGGAAGTGCCGTATGCTCTCTAAGCTGTGTTTTTTAGACGTTTCAGGAAACACTGTACACTTCTCCAGGTTGGCTGTTTGCAATTTACATCCCGCCCATCAGCGTAGCAAGGCTCCCATTTCTCCATGGCCGGTCCTGCATTTCTGGTTTGGACACTTTTCTCCGCATGGCCCTTTTGCCCGCTGGGAAGCGAGACTTCTTTGGAGCGCTGATTTGCCTTTCCAGGTTGCTTGGTTGGCCAAAAAGGGCGTATGCGTTTTTTCCTGAATATATTCAGGAAAAAACGCATACGCCCTTTTTGGCCAAGGGCATTATTGTCCACGTTTTGCCGCTTTTCATGTGCTTTCAAGGCGATTCGTATCTACCTCCTGAAATCTGTTTCCTGCAATTCTGCCTTGCTTTCAAATCCTCTTCGTTGCCTTCCCTCAATATATTGGTGGACGAGAGTTATCATTTATAACTCTGCAGGTTTGGGAATTGCAGTGCCCCTGAGCTCCATTTTTCAAGTCGCCTTTTTGGGAGCTGGCCGCAAAAGTGCAGGATTGCTTCACGCCCTCTTGTGGTTCTGGGGAGCAGGCTGAGCTCGTGGTTAATTCTTCTTCCTGATGGGAAAATAGAGTGACCTGTGCCTGTCCCAACACCTAGAGCTAGTCTCTCATTGGTTCCCCCTCTTCCCGTTCATCCTCAGGAGAAATTGCAACCTGTATGGAACAGGAGTTTAGTTAAAGGTGCTGATTCTCCAAGGAGGGAGATGGCTAGTAAAGCGGCTGGAATGGCGAACCCGAGCACAAGGAGATGAGAAATGAGGTGCGTTTTAGAAACCTTTCCCGATCACACGGTGTACCATCTTCTGGGTTTCTCATGCATGTTTTCGACGTAGGAAGATGCCCTTGAACCTGGAGATTTGGGACCCATGGGATGGGTACCATGCAGTATTACTTTAAAGGGTGTGCGTTGGCTCACCCAACCTCACCAAACCTCTCAGCCCCAAGAGTGTCCACCCTTATGTCTCAATCAGCTGTGTGTCCAGATATGGTCAATCCAGGTTGCATCACAGCCCCTGAACGAATTGTGTAAGAATTTCTCTCTCTTTCACTGTCTTTGGTTCACGGGTTTTGAAAAGTCATTTATTTTTATAATGGGGTTTAGCTGCTTTTCACGGCTGTGTTTATGCCGCTTTACACCCCCTTGACTCACTTACAGAGAGATATCAATACATAGGTGTGAAGATTCTTACTAGTCAGATATATTCTTGTGCGGTGAATAGGGGGTGTTGAGTCCAGTTCACTGAGCAAGGAGTAGGTCTTGTCTATTACATATTGGGTTTATGGAACGGTATCTGAGCTAATTTGAAACCCTTGTTTTATGCATCACCCCACCTCACCTTTCCCGTTCAGCAGCCATAGTGTGTTTTCTAAACGTGTGACTCTCTTCTGTTTTGTCATTCAGGTCGAGAGTAGCGGTTTTTACGTTCCCTCTATAAGTGATATCTTATGATAAGTGTCTTTTTCTGTGTGACTTATTTCACTTACAATCTTCGTACCTAAATCCACTCATCGTGCTGCTACTAGCCTTATGACGTTGATTTCATGGCTGAGTGATATTCCATTGTACATGAGGACCACAACTTCTTTATCCATTTTTCTCTTTCCTAGGATATTTAAGGTGTAATGAAGTGGGGGTTCTTGTCAACAGAGCAGCCCTAAACTTTGGGGTGCCTGTGTCTTGCTGATTTTTAGTTTTCCCAGTTTATACGCCCATGCGTGGAAGTGCCGTATGCTCTCTAAGCTGTGTTTTTTAGACGTTTCAGGAAACACTGTACACTTCTCCAGGTTGGCTTTTTGCAATTTACATCCCGCCCATCAGCGTAGCAAGGCTCCCATTTCTCCATGGCCGGTCCTGCATTTCTGGTTTGGACACTTTTCTCCGCATGGCCCTTTTGCCCGCTGGGAAGCGAGACTTCTTTGGAGCGCTGATTTGCCTTTCCAGGTTGCTTGGTTGGCCAAAAAGGGCGTATGCGTTTTTTCCTGAATATATTCAGGAAAAAACGCATACGCCCTTTTTGGCCAAGGGCATTATTGTCCACGTTTTGCCGCTTTTCATGTGCTTTCAAGGCGATTCGTATCTACCTCCTGAAATCTGTTTCTTGCAATTCTGCCTTGCTTTCAAATCCTCTTCTTTGCCTTCCCTCAATATATTGGTGGACGAGAGTTATCATTTATAACTCTGCAGGTTTGGGAATTGCAGTGCCCCTGAGCTCCATTTTTCAAGTCGCCTTTTTGGGAGCTGGCCGCAAAAGTGCAGGATTGCTTCACGCCCTCTTGTGGTTCTGGGGAGCAGGCTGAGCTCGTGGTTAATTCTTCTTCCTGATGGGAAAATAGAGTGACCTGTGCCTGTCCCAACACCTAGAGCTAGTCTCTCATTGGTTCCCCCTCTTCCCGTTCATCCTCAGGAGAAATTGCAACCTGTATGGAACAGGAGTTTAGTTAAAGTTGCTGATTCTCCAAGGAGGGAGATGCCTTGTAAAGCGGCTGGAATGGCGAACCCGAGCACAAGGAGATGAGAAATGAGGTGCGTTTTAGAAACCTTTCCCGATCACACGGTGTACCATCTTCTGGGTTTCTCATGCATGTTTTCGACGTAGGAAGATGCCCTTGAACCTGGAGATTTGGGACCCATGGGATGGGTACCATGCAGTATTACTTTAAAGGGTGTGCGTTGGCTCACCCAACCTCACCAAACCTCTCAGCCCCAAGAGTGTCCACCCTTATGTCTCAATCAGCTGTGTGTCCAGATATGGTCAATCCAGGTTGCATCACAGCCCCTGAACGAATTGTGTAAGAATTTCTCTCTCTTTCACTGTCTTTGGTTCACGGGTTTTGAAAAGTCATTTATTTTTATAATGGGGTTTAGCTGCTTTTCATGGCTGTGTTTATGCCGCTTTACACCCCCTTGACTCACTTACAGAGAGATATCAATACATAGGTGTGAAGATTCTTACTAGTCAGATATATTCTTGTGCGGTGAATAGGGGGTGTTGAGTCCAGTTCACTGAGCAAGGAGTAGGTCTTGTCTATTACATATTGGGTTTATGGAACGGTATCTGAGCTAATTTGAAACCCTTGTTTTATGCATCACCCCACCTCACCTTTCCCGTTCAGCAGCCATAGTGTGTTTTCTAAACGTGTGACTCTCTTCTGTTTTGTCATTCAGGTCGAGAGTAGCGGTTTTTACGTTCCCTCTATAAGTGATATCTTATGATAAGTGTCTTTTTCTGTGTGACTTATTTCACTTACAATCTTCGTACCTAAATCCACTCATCGTGCTGCTACTAGCCTTATGACGTTGATTTCATGGCTGAGTGATATTCCATTGTACATGAGGACCACAACTTCTTTATCCATTTTTCTCTTTCCTAGGATATTTAAGGTGTAATGAAGTGGGGGTTCTTGTCAACAGAGCAGCCCTAAACTTTGGGGTGCCTGTGTCTTGCTGATTTTTAGTTTTCCCAGTTTATACGCCCATGCGTGGAAGTGCCGTATGCTCTCTAAGCTGTGTTTTTTAGACGTTTCAGGAAACACTGTACACTTCTCCAGGTTGGCTGTTTGCAATTTACATCCCGCCCATCAGCGTAGCAAGGCTCCCATTTCTCCATGGCCGGTCCTGCATTTCTGGTTTGGACACTTTTCTCCACATGGCCCTTTTGCCCGCTGGGAAGCGAGACTTCTTTGGAGCGCTGATTTGCCTTTCCAGGTTGCTTGGTTGGCCAAAAAGGGCGTATGCGTTTTTTCCTGAATATATTCAGGAAAAAACGCATACGCCCTTTTTGGCCAAGGGCATTATTGTCCACGTTTTGCCGCTTTTCATGTGCTTTCAAGGCGATTCGTATCTACCTCCTGAAATCTGTTTCCTGCAATTCTGCCTTGCTTTCAAATCCTCTTCGTTGCCTTCCCTCAATATATTGGTGGACGAGAGTTATCATTTATAACTCTGCAGGTTTGGGAATTGCAGTGCCCCTGAGCTCCATTTTTCAAGTCGCCTTTTTGGGAGCTGGCCGCAAAAGTGCAGGATTGCTTCACGCCCTCTTGTGGTTCTGGGGAGCAGGCTGAGCTCGTGGTTAATTCTTCTTCCTGATGGGAAAATAGAGTGACCTGTGCCTGTCCCAACACCTAGAGCTAGTCTCTCATTGGTTCCCCCTCTTCCCGTTCATCCTCAGGAGAAATTGCAACCTGTATGGAACAGGAGTTTAGTTAAAGGTGCTGATTCTCCAAGGAGGGAGATGGCTAGTAAAGCGGCTGGAATGGCGAACCCGAGCACAAGGAGATGAGAAATGAGGTGCGTTTTAGAAACCTTTCCCGATCACACGGTGTACCATCTTCTGGGTTTCTCATGCATGTTTTCGACGTAGGAAGATGCCCTTGAACCTGGAGATTTGGGACCCATGGGATGGGTACCATGCAGTATTACTTTAAAGGGTGTGCGTTGGCTCACCCAACCTCACCAAACCTCTCAGCCCCAAGAGTGTCCACCCTTATGTCTCAATCAGCTGTGTGTCCAGATATGGTCAATCCAGGTTGCATCACAGCCCCTGAACGAATTGTGTAAGAATTTCTCTCTCTTTCACTGTCTTTGGTTCACGGGTTTTGAAAAGTCATTTATTTTTATAATGGGGTTTAGCTGCTTTTCACGGCTGTGTTTATGCCGCTTTACACCCCCTTGACTCACTTACAGAGAGATATCAATACATAGGTGTGAAGATTCTTACTAGTCAGATATATTCTTGTGCGGTGAATAGGGGGTGTTGAGTCCAGTTCACTGAGCAAGGAGTAGGTCTTGTCTATTACATATTGGGTTTATGGAACGGTATCTGAGCTAATTTGAAACCCTTGTTTTATGCATCACCCCACCTCACCTTTCCCGTTCAGCAGCCATAGTGTGTTTTCTAAACGTGTGACTCTCTTCTGTTTTGTCATTCAGGTCGAGTGTAGCGGTTTTTACGTTCCCTCTATAAGTGATATCTTATGATAAGTGTCTTTTTCTGTGTGACTTATGTCACTTACAATCTTCGTACCTAAATCCACTCATCGTGCTGCTACTAGCCTTATGACGTTGATTTCATGGCTGAGTGATATTCCATTGTACATGAGGACCACAACTTCTTTATCCATTTTTCTCTTTCCTAGGATATTTAAGGTGTAATGAAGTGGGGGTTCTTGTCAACAGAGCAGCCCTAAACTTTGGGGTGCCTGTGTCTTGCTGATTTTTAGTTTTCCCAGTTTATACGCCCATGCGTGGAAGTGCCGTATGCTCTCTAAGCTGTGTTTTTTAGACGTTTCAGGAAACACTGTACACTTCTCCAGGTTGGCTGTTTGCAATTTACATCCCGCCCATCAGCGTAGCAAGGCTCCCATTTCTCCATGGCCGGTCCTGCATTTCTGGTTTGGACACTTTTCTCCGCATGGCCCTTTTGCCCGCTGGGAAGCGAGACTTCTTTGGAGCGCTGATTTGCCTTTCCAGGTTGCTTGGTTGGCCAAAAAGGGCGTATGCGTTTTTTCCTGAATATATTCAGGAAAAAACGCATACGCCCTTTTTGGCCAAGGGCATTATTGTCCACGTTTTGCCGCTTTTCATGTGCTTTCAAGGCGATTCGTATCTACCTCCTGAAATCTGTTTCCTGCAATTCTGCCTTGCTTTCAAATCCTCTTCTTTGCCTTCCCTCAATATATTGGTGGACGAGAGTTATCATTTATAACTCTGCAGGTTTGGGAATTGCAGTGCCCCTGAGCTCCATTTTTCAAGTTGCCTTTTTGGGAGCTGGCCGCAAAAGTGCAGGATTGCTTCACGCCCTCTTGTGGTTCTGGGGAGCAGGCTGAGCTCGTGGTTAATTCTTCTTCCTGATGGGAAAATAGAGTGACCTGTGCCTGTCCCAACACCTAGAGCTAGTCTCTCATTGGTTCCCCCTCTTCCCGTTCATCCTCAGGAGAAATTGCAACCTGTATGGAACAGGAGTTTAGTTAAAGGTGCTGATTCTCCAAGGAGGGAGATGCCTTGTAAAGCGGCTGGAATGGCGAACCCGAGCACAAGGAGATGAGAAATGAGGTGCGTTTTAGAAACCTTTCCCGATCACACGGTGTACCATCTTCTGGGTTTCTCATGCATGTTTTCGACGTAGGAAGATGCCCTTGAACCTGGAGATTTGGGACCCATGGGATGGGTACCATGCAGTATTACTTTAAAGGGTGTGCGTTGGCTCACCCAACCTCACCAAACCTCTCAGCCCCAAGAGTGTCCACCCTTATGTCTCAATCAGCTGTGTGTCCAGATATGGTCAATCCAGGTTGCATCACAGCCCCTGAACGAATTGTGTAAGAATTTCTCTCTCTTTCACTGTCTTTGGTTCACGGGTTTTGAAAAGTCATTTATTTTTATAATGGGGTTTAGCTGCTTTTCACGGCTGTGTTTATGCCGCTTTACACCCCCTTGACTCACTTACAGAGAGATATCAATACATAGGTGTGAAGATTCTTACTAGTCAGATATATTCTTGTGCGGTGAATAGGGGGTGTTGAGTCCAGTTCACTGAGCAAGGAGTAGGTCTTGTCTATTACATATTGGGTTTATGGAACGGTATCTGAGCTAATTTGAAACCCTTGTTTTATGCATCACCCCACCTCACCTTTCCCGTTCAGCAGCCATAGTGTGTTTTCTAAACGTGTGACTCTCTTCTGTTTTGTCATTCAGGTCGAGTGTAGCGGTTTTTACGTTCCCTCTATAAGTGATATCTTATGATAAGTGTCTTTTTCTGTGTGACTTATGTCACTTACAATCTTCGTACCTAAATCCACTCATCGTGCTGCTACTAGCCTTATGACGTTGATTTCATGGCTGAGTGATATTCCATTGTACATGAGGACCACAACTTCTTTATCCATTTTTCTCTTTCCTAGGATATTTAAGGTGTAATGAAGTGGGGGTTCTTGTCAACAGAGCAGCCCTAAACTTTGGGGTGCCTGTGTCTTGCTGATTTTTAGTTTTCCCAGTTTATACGCCCATGCGTGGAAGTGCCGTATGCTCTCTAAGCTGTGTTTTTTAGACGTTTCAGGAAACACTGTACACTTCTCCAGGTTGGCTGTTTGCAATTTACATCCCGCCCATCAGCGTAGCAAGGCTCCCATTTCTCCATGGCCGGTCCTGCATTTCTGGTTTGGACACTTTTCTCCGCATGGCCCTTTTGCCCGCTGGGAAGCGAGACTTCTTTGGAGCGCTGATTTGCCTTTCCAGGTTGCTTGGTTGGCCAAAAAGGGCGTATGCGTTTTTTCCTGAATATATTCAGGAAAAAACGCATACGCCCTTTTTGGCCAAGGGCATTATTGTCCACGTTTTGCCGCTTTTCATGTGCTTTCAAGGCGATTCGTATCTACCTCCTGAAATCTGTTTCCTGCAATTCTGCCTTGCTTTCAAATCCTCTTCTTTGCCTTCCCTCAATATATTGGTGGACGAGAGTTATCATTTATAACTCTGCAGGTTTGGGAATTGCAGTGCCCCTGAGCTCCATTTTTCAAGTCGCTTTTTTGGGAGCTGGCCGCAAAAGTGCAGGATTGCTTCACGCCCTCTTGTGGTTCTGGGGAGCAGGCTGAGCTCGTGGTTAATTCTTCTTCCTGATGGGAAAATAGAGTGACCTGTGCCTGTCCCAACACCTAGAGCTAGTCTCTCATTGGTTCCCCCTCTTCCCGTTCATCCTCAGGAGAAATTGCAACCTGTATGGAACAGGAGTTTAGTTAAAGGTGCTGATTCTCCAAGGAGGGAGATGCCTTGTAAAGCGGCTGGAATGGCGAACCCGAGCACAAGGAGATGAGAAATGAGGTGCGTCTTAGAAACCTTTCCCGATCACACGTTGTACCATCTTCTGGGTTTCTCATGCATGTTTTCGACGTAGGAAGATGCCCTTGAACCTGGAGATTTGGGACCCATGGGATGGGTACCATGCAGTATTACTTTAAAGGGTCTGCGTTGGCTCACCCAACCTCACCAAACCTCTCAGCCCCAAGAGTGTCCACCCTTATGTCTCAATCAGCTGTGGGTCTAGATATGGTCAATCCAGGTTGCATCACAGCCCCTGAACGAATTGTGTAAGAATTTCTCTCTGTTTCACTGTCTTTGTTGCACGGGTTTTGAAAAGTCATTTATTTTTATAATGGGGTTTAGCTGCTTTTCACGGCTGTGTTTATGCTGCTTTACACCCCCTTGACTCACTTACAGAGAGATATCAATACATAGGTGTGAAGATTCTTACTAGTCAGATATATTCTTGTGCGGTGAATAGGGGGTGTTGAGTCCAGTTCACTGAGCAAGGAGTAGGTCTTGTCTATTACATATTGGGTTTATGGAACGGTATCTGAGCTAATTTGAAACCCTTGTTTTATGCATCACCCCACCTCACCTTTCCCGTTCAGCAGCCATAGTGTGTTTTCTAAACGTGTGACTCTCTTCTGTTTTGTCATTCAGGTCAAGTGTAGCGGTATTTACGTTCCCTCTATAAGTGATATCTTATGATAAGTGTCGTTTTCTGTGGGACTTATTTCACTTAGAATCGTTGTACCTAAATCCACTCATCGTGCTGCTACTAGCCTTATGACGTAGATTTCATGGCTGAGTGATATTCCATTGTACATGAGGACCACAACTTCTTTATCCATTTTTCTCTTTCCTAGGATATTTAAGGTGCAATGAAGTGGGGGTTCTTCTCAACAGAGCAGCCCTAAACTTTGGGGTGCCTGTGTCTTGCTGATTTTTAGTTTTCCCAATTTATACGCCCATGCGTGGAATTGCCGTATGCTCTCTAAGCTGTGTTTTTTAGATGTTTCAGGACACACCGTACACTTCTCCACGGTGGCTGTTGGCAATTTACATCCCGCCCATCAGCGTAGCAAGGCTCCCATTTCTCCATGGCCGGTCCTGCATTTCTGGTTTGGACACTTTTTTCCGCATGGCCCTTTTGCCCGCTGGGAAGCGAGACTTCTTTGGAGCGCTGATTTGCCTTTCCAGGTTGCTTGGTTGGCCAAAAAGGGCGTATGCGTTTTTTCCTGAGTATATTCAGGAAAAAACGCATACGCCCTTTTTGGCCAAGGGCATCATTGTCCACGTTTTGCCGCTTTTCATGTGCTTTCAAGGCGATTCGAATCTACCTCCTGAAATCTGTTTCCTGCAATTCTGCCTTGCTTTCAAATCCTCTTCGTTGCCTTCCCTCAACATATTTGTGGACGAGAGTTATCATTTATAACTCTGCAGGTTTGTGAATTGCAGTGCCCCTGAGCTCCATTTTTCCAGTCGCTTTTTTGGGAGCTGGCCGCAAAAGCGCAGGATTGCTTCAGGCCCTATTCTGGTTCCAGAGGGCAGGCTAAGCCTGTGGTTAATTCTTCTTCCTGATGGGAAAATAGAGTGACCTGTGCCTGTCCCAACACCTAGAGCTAGTCTCTCATTGGTTCCCCCTCTTCCCGTTCATCCTCAGGACAAATTGCAACCTGTATGGAACAGGAGTTTAGTTAAAGGTGCTGATTCTCCAAGGAGGGAGATGGCTAGTAAAGCGGCTGGAATGGCGAACCCGAGCACAAGGAGATGAGAAATGAGGTGCGTTTTAGAAAGCTTTCCCGATCACACGGTGTACCATCTTCTGGGTTTCTCATGCATGTTTTCGACGTAGGAAGATGCCCTTGAACCTGGAGATTTGGGACCCATGGGATGGGTACCATGCAGTATTACTTTAAAGGGTGTGCGTTGGCTCACCCAACCTCACCAAACCTCTCAGCCCCAAGAGTGTCCACCCTTATGTCTCAATCAGCTGTGGGTCTAGATATGGTCAATCCAGGTTGCATCACAGCCCCTGAACGAATTGTGTAAGAATTTCTCTCTGTTTCACTGTCTTTGTTTCACGGGTTTTGAAAAGTCATTTATTTTTATAATGGGGTTTAGCTGCTTTTCACGGCTGTGTTTATGCCGCTTTACACCCCCTTGACTCACTTACAGAGAGATATCAATACATAGGTGTGAAGATTCTTACTAGTCAGTTATATTCTTGTGCGGTGAATAGGGGGTGTTGAGTCCAGTTCACTGAGCAAGGAGTAGGTCTTGTCTATTACATATTGGGTTTATGGAACGGTATCTGAGCTAATTTGAAACCCTTGTTTTATGCATCACCCCACCTCACCTTTCCCGTTCAGCAGCCATAGTGTGTTTTCTAAACGTGTGACTCTCTTCTGTTTTGTCATTCAGGTCGAGTGTAGCGGTTTTTACATTCCCTCCATAAGTGATATCTTATGATAAGTGTCTTTTTCTGTGTGACTTATTTCACTTAGAATCGTCGTACCTAAATCCACTCATCGTGCTGCCTCTAGCCTTATGACGTTGATTTCATGGCTGAGTGATATTCCATTGTACATGAGGACCACAACTTCTTTATCCATTTTTCTCTTTCCTAGGATATTTAAGGTGTAATGAAGTGGGGGTTCTTGTCAACAGAGCAGCCCTAAACTTTGGGGTGCCTGTGTCTTGCTGATTTTTAGTTTTCCCAGTTTATACGCCCATGCGTGGAAGTGCCGTATGCTCTCTAAGCTGTGTTTTTTAGACGTTTCAGGAAACACTGTACACTTCTCCAGGTTGGCTGTTTGCAATTTACATCCCGCCCATCAGCGTAGCAAGGCTCCCATTTCTCCATGGCCGGTCCTGCATTTCTGGTTTGGACACTTTTCTCCGCATGGCCCTTTTGCCCGCTGGGAAGCGAGACTTCTTTGGAGCGCTGATTTGCCTTTCCAGGTTGCTTGGTTGGCCAAAAAGGGCGTATGCGTTTTTTCCTGAATATATTCAGGAAAAAACGCATACGCCCTTTTTGGCCAAGGGCATTATTGTCCACGTTTTGCCGCTTTTCATGTGCTTTCAAGGCGATTCGTATCTACCTCCTGAAATCTGTTTCCTGCAATTCTGCCTTGCTTTCAAATCCTCTTCTTTGCCTTCCCTCAATATATTGGTGGACGAGAGTTATCATTTATAACTCTGCAGGTTTGGGAATTGCAGTGCCCCTGAGCTCCATTTTTCAAGTCGCTTTTTTGGGAGCTGGCCGCAAAAGTGCAGGATTGCTTCACGCCCTCTTGTGGTTCTGGGGAGCAGGCTGAGCTCGTGGTTAATTCTTCTTCCTGATGGGAAAATAGAGTGACCTGTGCCTGTCCCAACACCTAGAGCTAGTCTCTCATTGGTTCCCCCTCTTCCCGTTCATCCTCAGGAGAAATTGCAACCTGTATGGAACAGGAGTTTAGTTAAAGGTGCTGATTCTCCAAGGAGGGAGATGCCTTGTAAAGCGGCTGGAATGGCGAACCCGAGCACAAGGAGATGAGAAATGAGGTGCGTCTTAGAAACCTTTCCCGATCACACGTTGTACCATCTTCTGGGTTTCTCATGCATGTTTTCGACGTAGGAAGATGCCCTTGAACCTGGAGATTTGGGACCCATGGGATGGGTACCATGCAGTATTACTTTAAAGGGTCTGCGTTGGCTCACCCAACCTCACCAAACCTCTCAGCCCCAAGAGTGTCCACCCTTATGTCTCAATCAGCTGTGGGTCTAGATATGGTCAATCCAGGTTGCATCACAGCCCCTGAACGAATTGTGTAAGAATTTCTCTCTGTTTCACTGTCTTTGTTGCACGGGTTTTGAAAAGTCATTTATTTTTATAATGGGGTTTAGCTGCTTTTCACGGCTGTGTTTATGCTGCTTTACACCCCCTTGACTCACTTACAGAGAGATATCAATACATAGGTGTGAAGATTCTTACTAGTCAGATATATTCTTGTGCGGTGAATAGGGGGTGTTGAGTCCAGTTCACTGAGCAAGGAGTAGGTCTTGTCTATTACATATTGGGTTTATGGAACGGTATCTGAGCTAATTTGAAACCCTTGTTTTATGCATCACCCCACCTCACCTTTCCCGTTCAGCAGCCATAGTGTGTTTTCTAAACGTGTGACTCTCTTCTGTTTTGTCATTCAGGTCAAGTGTAGCGGTATTTACGTTCCCTCTATAAGTGATATCTTATGATAAGTGTCGTTTTCTGTGGGACTTATTTCACTTAGAATCGTTGTACCTAAATCCACTCATCGTGCTGCTACTAGCCTTATGACGTAGATTTCATGGCTGAGTGATATTCCATTGTACATGAGGACCACAACTTCTTTATCCATTTTTCTCTTTCCTAGGATATTTAAGGTGCAATGAAGTGGGGGTTCTTCTCAACAGAGCAGCCCTAAACTTTGGGGTGCCTGTGTCTTGCTGATTTTTAGTTTTCCCAATTTATACGCCCATGCGTGGAATTGCCGTATGCTCTCTAAGCTGTGTTTTTTAGATGTTTCAGGACACACCGTACACTTCTCCACGGTGGCTGTTGGCAATTTACATCCCGCCCATCAGCGTAGCAAGGCTCCCATTTCTCCATGGCCGGTCCTGCATTTCTGGTTTGGACACTTTTTTCCGCATGGCCCTTTTGCCCGCTGGGAAGCGAGACTTCTTTGGAGCGCTGATTTGCCTTTCCAGGTTGCTTGGTTGGCCAAAAAGGGCGTATGCGTTTTTTCCTGAGTATATTCAGGAAAAAACGCATACGCCCTTTTTGGCCAAGGGCATCATTGTCCACGTTTTGCCGCTTTTCATGTGCTTTCAAGGCGATTCGAATCTACCTCCTGAAATCTGTTTCCTGCAATTCTGCCTTGCTTTCAAATCCTCTTCGTTGCCTTCCCTCAACATATTTGTGGACGAGAGTTATCATTTATAACTCTGCAGGTTTGTGAATTGCAGTGCCCCTGAGCTCCATTTTTCCAGTCGCTTTTTTGGGAGCTGGCCGCAAAAGCGCAGGATTGCTTCAGGCCCTATTCTGGTTCCAGAGGGCAGGCTAAGCCTGTGGTTAATTCTTCTTCCTGATGGGAAAATAGAGTGACCTGTGCCTGTCCCAACACCTAGAGCTAGTCTCTCATTGGTTCCCCCTCTTCCCGTTCATCCTCAGGACAAATTGCAACCTGTATGGAACAGGAGTTTAGTTAAAGGTGCTGATTCTCCAAGGAGGGAGATGGCTAGTAAAGCGGCTGGAATGGCGAACCCGAGCACAAGGAGATGAGAAATGAGGTGCGTTTTAGAAAGCTTTCCCGATCACACGGTGTACCATCTTCTGGGTTTCTCATGCATGTTTTCGACGTAGGAAGATGCCCTTGAACCTGGAGATTTGGGACCCATGGGATGGGTACCATGCAGTATTACTTTAAAGGGTGTGCGTTGGCTCACCCAACCTCACCAAACCTCTCAGCCCCAAGAGTGTCCACCCTTATGTCTCAATCAGCTGTGGGTCTAGATATGGTCAATCCAGGTTGCATCACAGCCCCTGAACGAATTGTGTAAGAATTTCTCTCTGTTTCACTGTCTTTGTTTCACGGGTTTTGAAAAGTCATTTATTTTTATAATGGGGTTTAGCTGCTTTTCACGGCTGTGTTTATGCCGCTTTACACCCCCTTGACTCACTTACAGAGAGATATCAATACATAGGTGTGAAGATTCTTACTAGTCAGTTATATTCTTGTGCGGTGAATAGGGGGTGTTGAGTCCAGTTCACTGAGCAAGGAGTAGGTCTTGTCTATTACATATTGGGTTTATGGAACGGTATCTGAGCTAATTTGAAACCCTTGTTTTATGCATCACCCCACCTCACCTTTCCCGTTCAGCAGCCATAGTGTGTTTTCTAAACGTGTGACTCTCTTCTGTTTTGTCATTCAGGTCGAGTGTAGCGGTTTTTACATTCCCTCCATAAGTGATATCTTATGATAAGTGTCTTTTTCTGTGTGACTTATTTCACTTAGAATCGTCGTACCTAAATCCACTCATCGTGCTGCCTCTAGCCTTATGACGTTGATTTCATGGCTGAGTGATATTCCATTGTACATGAGGACCACAACTTCTTTATCCATTTTTCTCTTTCCTAGGATATTTAAGGTGTAATGAAGTGGGGGTTTTTGTCAGCAGAGCAGCCGTAAACTTTGGGGTTCCTGTGTCTTGCTGATTTTTAGTTTTCCCAATTTATACGCCCATGCGTGGAAGTGCCGTATGCTCTCTAAGCTGTGTGTTTTAGATGTTTCAGGACACACCGTACACTTCTCCAGGGTGGCTGTTGGCAATTTACATCCCGCCCATCAGCGTAGCAAGGCTCCCATTTCTCCACGGTCGGTCCTGCATTTCTGGTTTGGACAATTTTTCTGCATGGCCCTTTTGCCCGCTGGGAAGCGAGACTTCTTTGGAGCGCTGATTTGCCTTTCCAGGTTGCTTGGTTGGCCAAAAAGGGCGTATGCGTTTTTTCCTGAATATATTCAGGAAAAAACGCATACGCCCTTTTTGGAAAAGGGCATCATTGTCCACGTTTTGCCGCTTTTCATGTGCTTTCAAGGCGATTCGAATCTACCTCCTGAAATCTGTTTCCTGCAATTCTGCCTTGCTTTCAAATCCTCTTCGTTGCCTTCCCTCAATATATTTGTGGACGAGAGTTATCATTTATAACTCTGCAGGTTTGTGAATTGCAGTGCCCCTGAGCTCCATTTTTCAAGTCGCTTTTTTGGGAGCTGGCCGCAAAAGCGCAGGATTGCTTCAGGCCCTATTCTGGTTCCAGAGGGCAGGCTAAGCCTGTGGTTAATTCTTCTTCCTGATGGGAAAATAGAGTGACCTGTGCCTGTCCCAACACCTAGAGCTAGTCTCTCATTGGTTCCCCCTCTTCCCGTTCATCCTCAGGACAAATTGCAACCTTTACGGAACAGGAGTTTAGTTAAAGGGGCTGATTCTCCAAGGAGGGAGATGGCTAGTAAAGCGGCTGGAATGGCGAACCCGAGCACAAGGAGATGAGAAATGAGGTGCGTTTTAGAAACCTTTCCCGATCACACGGTGTACCATCTTCTGGGTTTCTCATGCATGTTTTCGACGTAGGAAGATGCCCTTGAACCTGGAGATTTGGGACCCATGGGATGGGTACCATGCAGTATTACTTTAAAGGGTGTGCGTTGGCTCACCCAACCTCACCAAACCTCTCAGCCCCAAGAGTGTCCACCCTTATGTCTCAATCAGCTGTGGGTCTAGATATGGTCAATCCAGGTTGCATCACAGCCCCTGAACGAATTGTGTAAGAATTTCTCTCTGCTTCACTGTCTTTGTTTCACGGGTTTTGAAAAGTCATTTATTTTTATAATGGGGTTTAGCTGCTTTTCACGGCTGTGTTTATGCCGCTTTACACCCCCTTGACTCACTTACAGAGAGATATCAATACATAGGTTTGAAGATTCTTACTAGTCCGATATATTCTTGTGCGGTGAATAGGGGGTGTTGAGTCCAGTTCACTGAGCAAGGAGTAGGTCTTGTCTATTACATATTGGGTTTATGGAACGGTATCTGAGCTAATTTGAAACCCTTGTTTTATGCATCACCCCACCTCACCTTTCCCGTTCAGCAGCCATAGTGTGTTTTCTAAACGTGTGACTCTCTTCTGTTTTGTCATTCAGGTCAAGTGTAGCGGTTTTTACATTCCCTCCATAAGTGATATCTTATGATAAGTGTCTTTTTCTGTGTGACTTATTTCACTTAGAATCGTCGTACCTAAATCCACTCATCGTGCTGCCTCTAGCCTTATGACGTTGATTTCGTGGCTGAGTGATATTCCATTGTACATGAGGACCACAACTTCTTTATCCATTTTTCTCTTTCCTAGGATATTTAAGGTGTAATGAAGTGGGGGTTCTTGTCAACAGAGCAGCCCTAAACTTTGGGGTGCCTGTGTCTTGCTGATTTTTAGTTTTCCCAATTTATACGCCCATGCGTGGAAGTGCCGTATGCTCTCTAAGCTGTGTTTTTTAGATGTTTCAGGACACACCGTACACTTCTCCAGGGTGGCTGTTGGCAATTTACATCCCGCCCATCAGCGTAGCAAGGCTCCCATTTCTCCACGGCCGGTCCTGCATTTCTGGTTTGGACACTTTTTTCCGCATGGCCCTTTTGCCCGCTGGGAAGCGAGACTTCTTTGGAGCGCTGATTTGCCTTTCCAGGTTGCTTGGTTGGCCAAAAAGGGCGTATGCGTTTTTTCCTGAATATATTCAGGAAAAAACGCATACGCCCTTTTTGGCCAAGGGCATCATTGTCCACGTTTTGCCGCTTTTCATGTGCTTTCAAGGCGATTCGAATCTACCTCCTGAAATCTGTTTCCTGCAATTCTGCCTTGCTTTCAAATCCTCTTCGTTACCTTCCCTCAATATATTTGTGGACGAGAGTTATCATTTATAACTCTGCAGGTTTGTGAATTGCAGTGCCCCTGAGCTCCATTTTTCAAGTCGCTTTTTTGGGAGCTGGCCGCAAAAGCGCAGGATTGATTCAGGCCCTATTCTGGTTCCAGAGGGCAGGCTAAGCCTGTGGTTAATTCTTCTTCCTGATGGGAAAATAGAGTGATCTGTGCCTGTCCCAACACGTAGAGCTAGTCTCTCATTGGTTCCCCCTCTTCCCGTTCATCCTCAGGACAAATTGCAACCTGTACGGAACAGGAGTTTAGTTAAAGGTGCTGATTCTCCAAGGAGGGAGATGGCTAGTAAAGCGGCTGGAATGGCGAACCCGAGCACAAGGAGATGAGAAATGAGGTGCGTTTTAGAAACCTTTCCCGATCACACGGTGTACCATCTTCTGGGTTTCTCATGCATGTTTTCGACGTAGGAAGATGCCCTTGAACCTGGAGATTTGGGACCCATGGGATGGGTACCATGCAGTATTACTTTAAAGGGTGTGCGTTGGCTCACCCAACCTCACCAAACCTCTCAGCCCCAAGAGTGTCCACCCTTATGTCTCAATCAGCTGTGGGTCTAGATATGGTCAATCCAGGTTGCATCACAGCCCCTGAACGAATTGTGTAAGAATTTCTCTCTGCTTCACTGTCTTTGTTTCACGGGTTTTGAAAAGTCATTTATTTTTATAATGGGGTTTAGCTGCTTTTCACGGCTGTGTTTATGCCGCTTTACACCCCCTTGACTCACTTACAGAGAGATATCAATACATAGGTTTGAAGATTCTTACTAGTCCGATATATTCTTGTGCGGTGAATAGGGGGTGTTGAGTCCAGTTCACTGAGCAAGGAGTAGGTCTTGTCTATTACATATTGGGTTTATGGAACGGTATCTGAGCTAATTTGAAACCCTTGTTTTATGCATCACCCCACCTCACCTTTCCCGTTCAGCAGCCATAGTGTGTTTTCTAAACGTGTGACTCTCTTCCGTTTTGTCATTCAGGTCAAGTGTAGCGGTTTTTACATTCCCTCCATAAGTGATATCTTATGATAAGTGTCTTTTTCTGTGTGACTTATTTCACTTAGAATCGTCGTACCTAAATCCACTCATCGTGCTGCCTCTAGCCTTATGACGTTGATTTCGTGGCTGAGTGATATTCCATTGTACATGAGGACCACAACTTCTTTATCCATTTTTCTCTTTCCTAGGATATTTAAGGTGTAATGAAGTGGGGGTTCTTGTCAACAGAGCAGCCCTAAACTTTGGGGTGCCTGTGTCTTGCTGATTTTTAGTTTTCCCAATTTATACGCCCATGCGTGGAAGTGCCGTATGCTCTCTAAGCTGTGTTTTTTAGATGTTTCAGGACACACCGTACACTTCTCCAGGGTGGCTGTTGGCAATTTACATCCCGCCCATCAGCGTAGCAAGGCTCCCATTTCTCCACGGCCGGTCCTGCATTTCTGGTTTGGACACTTTTTTCCGCATGGCCCTTTTGCCCGCTGGGAAGCGAGACTTCTTTGGAGCGCTGATTTGCCTTTCCAGGTTGCTTGGTTGGCCAAAAAGGGCGTATGCGTTTTTTCCTGAATATATTCAGGAAAAAACGCATACGCCCTTTTTGGAAAAGGGCATCATTGTCCACGTTTTGCCCCTTTTCATGTGCTTTCAAGGCGATTCGAATCTACCTCCTGAAATCTGTTTCCTGCAATTCTGCCTTGCTTTCAAATCCTCTTCGTTACCTTCCCTCAATATATTTGTGGACGAGAGTTATCATTTATAACTCTGCAGGTTTGTGAATTGCAGTGCCCCTGAGCTCCATTTTTCAAGTCGCTTTTTTGGGAGCTGGCCGCAAAAGCGCAGGATTGCTTCAGGCCCTATTCTGGTTCCAGAGGGCAGGCTAAGCCTGTGGTTAATTCTTCTTCCTGATGGGAAAATAGAGTGATCTGTGCCTGTCCCAACACGTAGAGCTAGTCTCTCATTGGTTCCCCCTCTTCCCGTTCATCCTCAGGACAAATTGCAACCTGTACGGAACAGGAGTTTAGTTAAAGGTGCTGATTCTCCAAGGAGGGAGATGGCTAGTAAAGCGGCTGGAATGGCGAACCCGAGCACAAGGAGATGAGAAATGAGGTGCGTTTTAGAAACCTTTCCCGATCACACGGTGTACCATCTTCTGGGTTTCTCATGCATGTTTTCGACGTAGGAAGATGCCCTTGAACCTGGAGATTTGGGACCCATGGGATGGGTACCATGCAGTATTACTTTAAAGGGTGTGCGTTGGCTCACCCAACCTCACCAAACCTCTCAGCCCCAAGAGTGTCCACCCTTATGTCTCAATCAGCTGTGGGTCTAGATATGGTCAATCCAGGTTGCATCACAGCCCCTGAACGAATTGTGTAAGAATTTCTCTCTGCTTCACTGTCTTTGTTTCACGGGTTTTGAAAAGTCATTTATTTTTATAATGGGGTTTAGCTGCTTTTCACGGCTGTGTTTATGCCGCTTAACACCCCCTTGACTCACTTACAGAGAGATATCAATACATAGGTTTGAAGATTCTTACTAGTCAGATATATTCTTGTGCGGTGAATAGGGGGTGTTGAGTCCAGTTCACTGAGCAAGGAGTAGGTCTTGTCTATTACATATTGGGTTTATGGAACGGTATCTGAGCTAATTTGAAACCCTTGTTTTATGCATCACCCCACCTCACCTTTCCCGTTCAGCAGCCATAGTGTGTTTTCTAAACGTGTGACTCTCTTCCGTTTTGTCATTCAGGTCAAGTGTAGCGGTTTTTACATTCCCTCCATAAGTGATATCTTATGATAAGTGTCTTTTTCTGTGTGACTTATTTCACTTAGAATCGTCGTACCTAAATCCACTCATCGTGCTGCTACTAGCCTTATGACGTTGATTTCATGGCTGAGTGATATTCCATTGTACATGAGGACCACAACTTCTTTATCCATTTTTCTCTTTCCTAGGATATTTAAGGTGTAATGAAGTGGGGGTTCTTGTCAACAGAGCAGCCCTAAACTTTGGGGTGCCTGTGTCTTGCTGATTTTTAGTTTTCCCAATTTATACGCCCATGAGTGGAAGTGCCCTATGCTCTCTAAGGTGTGTTTTTTAGATGTTTCAGGACACACCGTACACTTCTCCAGGGTGGCTGTTGGCAATTTACATCCCGCCCATCAGCGTAGCAAGGCTCCCATTTCTCCATGGCCGGTCCTGCATTTCTGGTTTGGACACTTTTTTCCGCATGGCCCTTTTGCCCGCTGGGAAGCGAGACTTCTTTGGAGCGCTGATTTGCCTTTCCAGGTTGCTTGGTTGGCCAAAAAGGGCGTATGCGTTTTTTCCTGAATATATTCAGGAAAAAACGCATACGCCCTTTTTGGCCAAGGGCATCATTGTCCACGTTTTGCCGCTTTTCATGTGCTTTCAAGGCGATTCGAATCTACCTCCTGAAATCTGTTTCCTGCAATTCTGCCTTGCTTTCAAATCCTCTTCGTTGCCTTCCCTCAATATATTTGTGGACGAGAGTTATCATTTATAACTCTGCAGGTTTGTGAATTGCAGTGCCCCTGAGCTCCATTTTTCAAGTCGCTTTTTTGGGAGCTGGCCGCAAAAGCGCAGGATTGCTTCAGGCCCTATTCTGGTTCCAGAGGGCAGGCTAAGCCTGTGGTTAATTCTTCTTCCTGATGGGAAAATAGACTGACCTGTGCCTGTCCCAACACGTAGAGCTAGTCTCTCATTGGTTCCCCCTCTTCCCGTTCATCCTCAGGACAAATTGCAACCTGTACGGAACAGGAGTTTAGTTAAAGGGGCTGATTCTCCAAGGAGGGAGATGGCTAGTAAAGCGGCTGGAATGGCGAACCCGAGCACAAGGAGATGAGAAATGAGGTGCGTTTTAGAAACCTTTCCCGATCACACGGTGTACCATCTTCTGGGTTTCTCATGCATGTTTTCGACGTAGGAAGATGCCCTTGAACCTGGAGATTTGGGACCCATGGGATGGGTACCATGCAGTATTACTTTAAAGGGTGTGCGTTGGCTCACCCAACCTCACCAAACCTCTCAGCCCCAAGAGTGTCCACCCTTATGTCTCAATCAGCTGTGGGTCTAGATATGGTCAATCCAGGTTGCATCACAGCCCCTGAACGAATTGTGTAAGAATTTCTCTCTGTTTCACTGTCTTTGTTTCACGGGTTTTGAAAGGTCATTTATTTTTATAATGGGGTTTAGCTGCTTATCACGGCTGTGTTTATGCCGCTTTACACCCCCTTGACTCACTTACAGAGAGATATCAATACATAGGTTTGAAGATTCTTACTAGTCAGATATATTCTTGTGCGGTGAATAGGGGGTGTTGAGTCCAGTTCACTGAGCAAGTAGTAGGTCTTGTCTATTACATATTGGGTTTATGGAACGGTATCTGAGCTAATTTGAAACCCTTGTTTTATGCATCACCCCACCTCACCTTTCCCGTTCAGCAGCCATAGTGTGTTTTCTAAACATGTGACTCTCTTCTGTTTTGTCATTCAGGTCAAGTGTAGCGGTTTTTACATTCCCTCTATAAGTGATATCTTATGATAAGTGTCTTTTTCTGTGTGACTTATTTCACTTAGAATCGTCGTACCTAAATCCACTCATCGTGCTGCTACTAGCCTTAAGACGATGATTTCATGGCTGAGTGATATTCCATTGTACATGAGGACCACAACTTCTTTATCCATTTTTCTCTTTCCCAGGATATTTAAGGTGCAATGAAGTGGGTCTTTTTGTCAACAGAGCAGCCCTAAACTTTGGGGTGCCTGTGTCTTGCTGATTTTTAGTTTTCCCAATTTATACGCCCATGCGTGGAAGTGCCTTATTCCTTCTAAGCTGTGTTTTTTAGATGTTTTCAGGACACACCGTACACTTCTCCAGGGTGGCTGTTGGCAATTTACATCCCGCCCATCAGCGTAGCAAGGCTCCCATTTCTCCATGGCCGGTCCTGCATTTCTGGTTTGGACACTTTTTTCCGCATGGCCCTTTTGCCGGCTGGGAAGCGAGACTTCTTTGGAGTGCTGATTTGCCTTTCCAGGTTGCTTGGTTGGCAAAAAAGGGCGTATGCGTTTTTTCCTGAATATATTCAGGAAAAAACGCATACCCCCTTTTTGGCCAAGGGCATCATTGTCCACGTTTTGCCGCTTTTCATGTGCTTTCAAGGCGATTCGAATCTACCTCCTGAAATCTGTTTCCTGCAATTCTGCCTTGCTTTCAAATCCTCTTCGTTGCCTTCCCTCAATATATTTGTGGACGAGAGTTATCATTTATAACTCTGCAGGTTTGTGAATTGCAGTGCCCCTGAGCTCCATTTTTCAAGTCGCCTTTTTGGGAGCTGGCCGCGAAAGTGCAGGATTGCTTCAGGCCCTATTGTGGTTCCAGAGGGCAGGCTAAGCCTTTGGTTAATTCTTCTTCCTGATGGGAAAATAGAGTGACCTGTGCCTGTCCCAACACCTAGAGCTAGTCTCTCATTGGTTCCCCCTCTTCCCGTTCATCCTCAGGACAAATTGCAACCTGTACGGAACAAGAGTTTAGTTAAAGGTGCTGATTCTCCAAGGAGGGAGATGGCTAGTAAAGCGGCTGGAATGGCGAACCCGAGCACAAGGAGATTAGAAATGAGGTGCGTTTTAGAAACCTTTCCCGATCACACGGTGTACCATCTTCTGGGTTTCTCATGCATGTTTTCGACGTAGGAAGATGCCCTTGAACCTGGAGATTTGGGACCCATGGGATGGGTACCATGCTGTATTACTTTAAAGGGTGTGCGTTGGCTCACCCAACCTCACCAAACCTCTCAGCCCCAAGAGTGTCCACCCTTATGTCTCAATCAGCTGTGGGTCTACATATGGTCAATCCAGGTTGCATCACAGCCCCTGAACGAATTGTGTAAGAATTTCTCTCTGTTTCACTGTCTTTGTTTCAAAGGTTTTGAAAAGTCATTTATTTTTATAATGGGGTTTAGCTGCTTTTCACGGCTGTGTTTATGCCGCTTTACACCCCCTTGACTCACAGAGAGATATCAATACATAGGTTTGAAGATTCTTACTAGTCAGATATATTCTTGTGCGGTGAATAGGGGGTGTTGAGTCCAGTTCACTGAGCAAGGAGTAGGTCTTGTCTATTACATATTGGGTTTATGGAACGGTATCTGAGCTAATTTGAAACCCTTGTTTTATGCATCACCCCACCTCACCTTTCCCGTTCAGCAGCCATAGTGTGTTTTCTAAACGTGTGACTCTCTTCTGTTTTGTCATTCAGGTCAAGTGTAGCGGTTTTTACATTCCCTCTATAAGTGATATCTTATGATAAGTGTCTTTTTCTGTGTGACTTATTTCACTTAGAAGCGTCGTGCCTAAATCCACTGATCGTGCTGCTACTAGCCTTATGACGTTGATTTCATGGCTGAGTGATATTCCATTGTACATGAGGACCACAACTTCTTTATCCATTTTTCTCTTTCCTAGGATATTTAAGGTGTAATGAAGTGGGGGTTCTTGTCAACAGAGCAGCCCTAAATTTTGGGGTGCCTGTGTCTTGCTGATTTTTAATTTTCCCAATTTATACGCCCATGCGTGGAAGTGCCGTATGCTCTCTAAGCTGTGTTTTTTAGATGTTTCAGGACACACCGTACACTTCTCCAGGGTGGCTGTTGGCAATTTACATCCCGCCCATCAGCGTAGCAAGGCTCCCATTTCTCCATGGCCGGTCCTGCATTTCTGGTTTGGACACTTTTTTCCACATGGCCCTTTTGCCCGCTGGGAAGCGAGACTTCTTTGGAGCGCTGATTTGCCTTTCCAGGTTGCTTGGTTGGCCAAAAAGGGCGTATGCGTTTTTTCCTGAATATATTCAGGAAAAAACGCATACGCCCTTTTTGGCCAAGGGCATCATTGTCCACGTTTTGCCGCTTTTCATGTGCTTTCAAGGCGATTCGAATCTACCTCCTGAAATCTGTTTCCTGCAATTCTGCCTTGCTTTCAAATCCTCTTCGTTGCCTTCCCTCAATATATTTGTGGACGAGAGTTATCATTTATAACTCTGCAGGTTTGTGAATTGCAGTGCCCCTGATCTCCATTTTTCAAGTCGCTTTTTTGGGAGCTGGCCGCAAAAGCGCAGGATTGCTTCAGGCCCTTTTCTGGTTCCGGAGGGCAGGCTAAGCCTGTGGTTAATTCTTCTTCCTGATGGGAAAATAGAGTGACCTGTGCTTGTCCCAACACCTAGAGCTAGTCTCTCATTGGTTCCCCCTCTTCCCGTTCATCCTCAGGACAAATTGCAACCTGTACGGAACAGGAGTTTAGTTAAAGGTGCTGATTCTCCAAGGAGGGAGATGGCTAGTAAAGCGGCTGGAATGGCGACCCCGAGCACAAGGAGATGAGAAATGAGGTGCGTTTTAGAAACCTTTCCCGATCACACGGTGTACCATCTTCTGGGTTTCTCATGCATGTTTTCGACGTAGGAAGATGCCCTTGAACCTGGAGATTTGGGACCCATGGGATGGGTACCATGCCGTATTACTTTAAAGGGTGTGCGTTGGCTCACCCAACCTCATCAAACCTCTCAGCCCCAAGAGTGTCCACCCTTATGTCTCAATCAGCTGTGGGTCTAGATATGGTCAATCCAGGTTGCATCACAGCCCCTGAACGAATTGTGTAAGAATTTCTCTCTGTTTCACTGTCTTTGTTTCACGGGTTTTGAAAAGTCATTTATTTTTATAATGGGGTTTAGCTGCTTTTCACGGCTGTGTTTATGCCGCTTTACACCCCCTTGACTCACTTACAGAGAGATATCAATACATAGGTGTGAAGATTCTTACTAGTCAGATATATTCTTGTGCGGTGAATAGGGGGTGTTGAGTCCAGTTCACTGAGCAAGGAGTAGGTCTTGTCTATTACATATTGGGTTTATGGAACGGTAGCTGAGCTAATTTGAAACCCTTGTTTTATGCATCACCCCACCTCACCTTTCCCGTTCAGCAGCCATAGTGTGTTTTCTAAACGTGTGACTCTCTTCTGTTTTGTCATTCAGGTCAAGTGTAGCGGTTTTTACATTCCCTCTATAAGTGATATCTTATGATAAGTGTCTTTTTCTGTGTGACTTATTTCACTTAGAAGCGTCGTGCCTAAATCCACTCATCGTGCTGCTACTAGCCTTATGACGTTGATTTCATGGCTGAGTGATATTCCATTGTACATGAGGACCACAACTTCTTTATCCATTTTTCTCTTTCCTAGGATATTTAAGGTGTAATGAAGTGGGGGTTCTTGTCAACAGAGCAGCCCTAAACTTTGGGGTGCCTGTGTCTTGCTGATTTTTAATTTTCCCAATTTATACGCCCATGCGTGGAAGTGCCGTATGCTCTCTAAGCTGTGTTTTTTAGATGTTTCAGGACACACCGTACACTTCTCCAGGGTGGCTGTTGGCAATTTACATCCCGCCCATCAGCGTAGCAAGGCTCCCATTTCTCCATGGCCGGTCCTGCATTTCTGGTTTGGACCCTTTTTTCCGCATGGCCCTTTTGCCCGCTGGGAAGCGAGACTTCTTTGGAGCGCTGATTTGCCTTTCCAGGTGGCTTGGTTGGCCAAAAAGGGCGTATGCGTTTTTTCCTGAATATATTCAGGAAAAAACGCATACGCCCTTTTTGGCCAAGGGCATCATTGTCCACGTTTTGCCGCTTTTCATGTGCTTTCAAGGCGATTCGAATCTACCTCCTGAAATCTGTTTCCTGCAATTCTGCCTTGCTTTCAAATCCTCTTCGTTGCCTTCCCTCAATATATTTGTGGACGAGAGTTATCATTTATAACTCTGCAGGTTTGGGAATTGCAGTGCCCCTGAGCTCCATTTTTCAAGTCGCTTTTTTGGGAGCTGGCCGCAAAAGCGCAGGATTGCTTCAGGCCCTATTCTGGTTCCAGAGGGCAGGCTAAGCCTGTGGTTAATTCTTCTTCCTGATGGGAAAATAGAGTGACCTGTGCCTGTCCCAACACCTAGAGCTAGTCTCTCATTGGTTCCCCCTCTTCCCGTTCATCCTCAGGACAAATTGCAACCTGTACGGAACAGGAGCTTAAAGGTGCTGATTCTCCAATGAGGGAGATGGCTAGTAAAGCAGCTGGAATGGCGAACCCGAGCACAAGGAGATGAGAAATGAGGTGCGTTTTAGAAACCTTTCCCGATCACACGGTGTACCATCTTCTGGGTTACTCATGCATGTTTTCGATGTAGGAAGATGCCCTTGAACCTGGAAATTTTGGACCCATGGAATGGGTACCATGCAGTATTACTTTAAAGGGTGTGCGTTGGCTCACCCAACCTCACCAAACCTCTCAGCCCCAAGCGTGTCCACCCTTATGTCTCAATCAGCTGTGGGTCCAGATATGGTCAATCCAGGTTGCATCACAGCCTCTGAACGAATTGTGTAAGAATTTCTCTCTCTTTCACTGTCTTTGGTTCACGGGTTTTGAAAAGTCATTTATTTTTATAATGGGGTTTAGCTGCTTTTCACGGCTGTGTTTATGCCGCTTTACACCCCCTTGACTCACTTACAGAGAGATATCAATACATAGGTTTGAAGATTCTTACTAGTCAGATATATTCTTGTGCGGTGAATAGGGGGTGTTGAGTCCAGTTCACTGAGCAAGGAGTAGGTCTTGTCTATTACATATTGGGTTTATGGAACGGTATCTGAGCTAATTTGAAACCCTTGTTTTATGCATCACCCCACCTCACCTTTCCCGTTCAGCAGCCATAGTGTGTTTTCTAAACGTGTGACTCTCTTCTGTTTTGTCATTCAGGTCGAGTGTAGCGGTTTTTACATTCCCTCTATAAGTGATATCTTATGATAAGTGTCTTTTTCTGTGTGACTTATTTCACTTAGAATCGTCGTACCTAAATCCACTCATCGTGCTGCTACTAGCCTTATGTCGTTGATTTCATGGCTGAGTGATATTCCATTGTACATGAGGACCACAACTTCTTTATCCATTTTTCTCTTTCCTAGGATATTTAAGGTGTAATGAAGTGGGGGTTCTTGTCAACAGAGCAGCCCTAAACTTTGGGGTGCCTGTGTCTTGCTGATTTTTAGTTTTCCCAGTTTATACGCCCATGCGTGGAAGTGCCGTATGCTCTCTAAGCTGTGTTTTTTAGACGTTTCAGGACACACCGTACACTTCTCCAGGGTGGCTGTTGGCAATATACATCCCGCCCATCAGCGTAGCAAGGCTCCCATTTCTCCATGGCCGGTCCTGCATTTCTGGTTTGGACACTTTTTTCCGCATGGCCCCTTTGCCCGCTGGGAAGCGAGACTTCTTTGGAGCGCTGATTTGCCTTTCCAGGTCGCTTGGTTGGCCAAAAAGGGCGTATGCGTTTTTTCCTGAATATATTCAGGTAAAAACGCATACGCCGTTTTTGGCCAAGGGCATCATTGTCCACGTTTTGCCGCTTTTCATGTGCTTTCAAGGCGATTCGAATCTACCTCCTGAAATCTGTTTCCTGCAATTCTGCCGTGCTTTCAAATCCTCTTCGTTGCCTTCCCTCAATATATTTGTGGACGAGAGTTATCATTTATAAATCTGCAGGTTTGGGAATTGCAGTGCCCCTGAGCTCCACTTTTCTAGTCGCCTTTTTGGGAGCTGGCCGCGAAAGTGCAGGATTGCTTCACGCCCTCTTATGGTTCTGGGGAGCAGGCTGAGCTCGTGGTTAAATCTTTTTCCTGATGGGAAAATAGAGTGACCTGTGCCTGTCCCAAAACCTAGAGCTAGTCTCTCATTGGTTCCCCCTCTTCCCGTTCTTCCTCAGGACAAATTGCAACCTGTACGGAACAGGAGTTTAGTTAAAGCTGCTGATTCTCCAAGGAGGGAGATGGCTAGTAAAGCGGCTGGAATGGCGAACCCGAGCACAGGGAGATGAGAAATGAGGTGCGTTTTAGAAACCTTTCCCGATCACACGGTGTACCATCTTCTGGGTTTCTCATGCATGTTTTTGACGTAGGAAGATGCCCTTGAACCTGGAGATTTGGGACCCATGGGATGGGTACCATGCAGTATTACTTTAAAGGGTGTGCGTTGGCTCACCCAACCTCACCAAACCTCTCAGCCCCAAGAGTGTACACCCTTATGTCTCAATCAGCTGTGGGTCTAGATATGGTCAATCCAGGTTGCATCACAGCCCCTGAACGAATTGTGTAAGAATTTCTCTCTCTTTCACTGTCTTTGGTTCACGGGTTTTGAAAAGTCATTTATTTTTATAATGGGGTTTAGCTGCTTTTCACGGCTGTGTTTATGCCGCTTTACACCCCCTTGACTCACTTACAGAGAGATATCAATACATAGGTTTGAAGATTCTTACTAGTCAGATATATTCTTGTGCGGGGAATAGGGGGTGTTGAGTCCAGTTCACTGAGCAAGGAGTAGGTTTTGTCTATTACATATTGGGTTTATGGAACGGTATCTGAGCTAATTTGAAACCCTTGTTTTATGCATCACCCCACCTCACCTTTCCCGTTCAGCAGCCATAGTGTGTTTTCTAAACGTGTGACTCTCTTCTGTTTTGTCGTTCAGGTCAAGTGTAGCGGTTTTTATATTCCCTGTATAAGTGATATCTTATGATAAGTGTCTTTTTCTGTGTGACTTATTTCACTTAGAATCGTCGTACCTAAATCCACTCATCGTGGTGCTACTAGCCTTATGACGTTGATTTCATGGCTGAGTGATATTCCATTGTACATGAGGACCACAACTTCTTTATCCATTTTTCTCTTTCCTAGGATATTTAAGGTGTAATGAAGTGGGGGTTCTTGTCAACAGAGCAGCCCTAAACTTTGGGGTGCCTGTGTCTTGCTGATTTTTAGTTTTCCCAATTTATACGCCCATGCGTGGAAGTGCCGTATGCTCTCTAAGCTGTGTTTTTTAGATGTTTCAGGACACACCGTACACTTCTCCAGGGTGGCTGTTGGCAATTTACATCCCGCCCATCAGTGTAGCAAGGCTCCCATTTCTCCATGGCCGGTCCTGCATTTCTGGTTTGGACACTTTTTTCCGCATGGCCCTTTTGCCCGCTGGGAAGCGAGACTTCTTTGGAGCGCTGATTTGCCTTTCCAGGTGGCTTGGTTGGCCAAAAAGGGCGTATGCGTTTTTTCCTGAATATATTCAGGAAAAAACGCATACGCCCTTTTTGGCCAAGGGCATCATTGTCCACGTTTTGCCGCTTTTCACGTGCTTTCAAGGCGATTCGAATCTACCTCCTGAAATCTGTTTCCTGCAATTCTGCCTTGCTTTCAAATCCTCTTCGTTGCCTTCCCTCAATATATTTGTGGACGAGAGTTATTATTTATAACTCTGCAGGTTTGTGAATTGCAGTGCCCCTGAGCTCCATTTTTCAAGTCGCTTTTTTGGGAGCTGGCCGCAAAAGCGCAGGATTGCTTCAGGCCCTATTCTGGTTCCAGAGGGCAGGCTAATCCTGTGGTTAATTCTTCTTCCTGATGGGAAAATAGAGTGACCTGTGCCTGTCCCAAAACCTAGAGCTAGTCTCTCATTGGTTCCCCCTCTTCCCGTTCATCCTCAGGAAAAATTGCAACCTGTACGGAACAGGAGCTTAAAGGTGCTGATTCTCCAAGGAGGGAGATGCCTAGTAAAGCAGCTGGAATGGCGAACCCGAGCACAAGGAGATGAGAAATGATGTGCGTTTTAGAAACCTTTCCCGATCACACGGTGTACCATCTTCTGGGTTTCTCATGCATGTTTTCGACGTAGGAAGATGCCCTTGAACCTGGAAATTTGGGACCCATGGGATGGGTACCATGCAGTATTACTTTAAAGGGTGTGCGTTGGCTCACCCAACCTCACCAAACCTCTCAGCCCCAAGAGTGTCCACCCTTATGTCTCAATCAGCTGTGGGTCCAGATATGGTCAATCCAGGTTGCATCACAGCCCCTGAACGAATTGTGTAAGAATTTCTCTCTCTTTCACTGTCTTTGTTTCGCGGGTTTTGAAAAGTCATTTATTTTTATAATGGGGTTTAGCTGCTTTTCACGGCTGTGTTTATGCCGCTTTACACCCCCTTGACTCACTTACAGAGAGATATCAATACATAGGTTTGAAGATTCTTACTAGTCAGATATATTCTTGTGCGGTGAATAGGGGGTGTTGAGTCCAGTTCACTGAGCAAGGAGTAGGTCTTGTCTATTACATATTGGGTTTATGGAACGGTATCTGAGCTAATTTGAAACCCTTGTTTTATGGATCACCCCACCTCACCTTTCCTGTTCAGCAGCCATAGTGTGTTTTCTAAACGTGTGACTCTCTTCTGTTTTGTCATTCAGTTCGAGTGTAGCGGTTTTTACATTCCCTCTATAAGTGATATCTTATGATAAGTGTCTTTTTCTGTGTGACTTATTTCACTTAGAATCGTCGTACCTAAATCCACTCATCGTGCTGCTACTAGCCTTATGACGTTGATTTCATGGCTGAGTGATATTCCATTGTACATGAGGACCACAACTTCTTTATCCATTTTTCTCTTTCCTAGGATATTTAAGGTGTAATGAAGTGGGGGTTCTTGTCAACAGAGCAGCCCTAAACTTTGGGGTGCCTGTGTCTTGCTGATTTTTAGTTTTCCCAATTTACACGCCCATGCGTGGAAGTGCCGTATGCTCTCTAAGCTGTGTTTTTTAGATGTTTCAGGACACACCGTACACTTCTCCAGGGTGGCTGTTGGCAATTTACATCCCGCCCATCAGCGTAGCAAGGCTCCCATTTCTCCATGGCCGGTCCTGCATTTCTGGTTTGGACACTTTTTTCCGCATGGCCCTTTTGCCCGCTGGGAAGCGAGACTTCTTTGGAGCGCTGATTTGCCTTTCCAGGTTGCTTGGTTGGCCAAAAAGGGCGTATGCGTTTTTTCCTGAATATATTCAGGAAAAAACGCATACGCCCTTTTTGGCCAAGGGCATCATTGTCCACGTTTTGCCGCTTTTCATGTGCTTTCAAGGCGATTCGAATCTACCTCCTGAAATCTGTTTCCTGCAATTCTGCCTTGCTTTCAAATCCTCTTCGTTGCCTTCCCTCAATATATTTGTGGACGAGAGTTATCATTTATAACTCTGCAGCTTTGGGAATTGCAGTGCCCCTGAGCTCCATTTTTCAAGTCGCCTTTTTGGGAGCTGGCTGCGAAAGTGCAAGATTGCTTCACGCCCTCTTCTAGTTCTGGGGAGCAGGCTGAGCTCTTGGTTAATTCTTCTTCCTGATGGGAAAATAGAGTGACCTGTGCCTGTCCCAACACCTAGAGCTAGTCTCTCATTGGTTCCCCCTATTCCCGTTCATCCTCAGGACAAATTGCAACCTGTACGGAACAGGAGCTTAAAGGTGCTGATTCTCCAAGGAGGGAGATGACTAGTAAAGCAGCTGGAATGGCGAACCCGAGCACAAGGAGATGAGAAATGAGGTGCGTTTTAGAAACCTTTCCCGATCACACGGTGTACCATCTTCTGGGTTTCTCATGCATGTTTTCGACGTAGGAAGATGCCCTTGAACCTGGAAATTTGGGACCCATGGGATGGGTACCATGCAGTATTACTTTAAAGGGTGTGCGTTGGCTCACCCAACCTCACCAAACCTCTCAGCCCCAAGAGTGTCCACCCTTATGTCTCAATCAGCTGTGGGTCCAGATATGGTCAATCCAGGTTGCATCACAGCCCCTGAACGAATTGTGTAAGAATTTCTCTCTCTTTCACTGTCTTTGTTTCGCGGGTTTTGAAAAGTCATTTATTTTTATAATGGGGTTTAGCTGCTTTTCACGGCTGTGTTTATGCCGCTTTACACCCCCTTGACTCACTTACAGAGAGATATCAATACATAGGTTTGAAGATTCTTACTAGTCAGATATATTCTTGTGCGGTGAATAGGGGGTGTTGAGTCCAGTTCACTGAGCAAGGAGTAGGTCTTGTCTATTACATATTGGGTTTATGGAACGGTATCTGAGCTAATTTGAAACCCTTGTTTTATGGATCACCCCACCTCACCTTTCCTGTTCAGCAGCCATAGTGTGTTTTCTAAACGTGTGACTCTCTTCTGTTTTGTCATTCAGTTCGAGTGTAGCGGTTTTTACATTCCCTCTATAAGTGATATCTTATGATAAGTGTCTTTTTCTGTGTGACTTATTTCACTTAGAATCGTCGTACCTAAATCCACTCATCGTGCTGCTACTAGCCTTATGACGTTGATTTCATGGCTGAGTGATATTCCATTGTACATGAGGACCACAACTTCTTTATCCATTTTTCTCTTTCCTAGGATATTTAAGGTGTAATGAAGTGGGGGTTCTTGTCAACAGAGCAGCCCTAAACTTTGGGGTGCCTGTGTCTTGCTGATTTTTAGTTTTCCCAATTTACACGCCCATGCGTGGAAGTGCCGTATGCTCTCTAAGCTGTGTTTTTTAGATGTTTCAGGACACACCGTACACTTCTCCAGGGTGGCTGTTGGCAATTTACATCCCGCCCATCAGCGTAGCAAGGCTCCCATTTCTCCATGGCCGGTCCTGCATTTCTGGTTTGGACACTTTTTTCCGCATGGCCCTTTTGCCCGCTGGGAAGCGAGACTTCTTTGGAGCGCTGATTTGCCTTTCCAGGTTGCTTGGTTGGCCAAAAAGGGCGTATGCGTTTTTTCCTGAATATATTCAGGAAAAAACGCATACGCCCTTTTTGGCCAAGGGCATCATTGTCCACGTTTTGCCGCTTTTCATGTGCTTTCAAGGCGATTCGAATCTACCTCCTGAAATCTGTTTCCTGCAATTCTGCCTTGCTTTCAAATCCTCTTCGTTGCCTTCCCTCAATATATTTGTGGACGAGAGTTATCATTTATAACTCTGCAGCTTTGGGAATTGCAGTGCCCCTGAGCTCCATTTTTCAAGTCGCCTTTTTGGGAGCTGGCTGCGAAAGTGCAAGATTGCTTCACGCCCTCTTCTAGTTCTGGGGAGCAGGCTGAGCTCTTGGTTAATTCTTCTTCCTGATGGGAAAATAGAGTGACCTGTGCCTGTCCCAACACCTAGAGCTAGTCTCTCATTGGTTCCCCCTATTCCCGTTCATCCTCAGGACAAATTGCAACCTGTACGGAACAGGAGCTTAAAGGTGCTGATTCTCCAAGGAGGGAGATGACTAGTAAAGCAGCTGGAATGGCGAACCCGAGCACAAGGAGATGAGAAATGAGGTGCGTTTTAGAAACCTTTCCCGATCACACGGTGTACCATCTTCTGGGTTTCTCATGCATGTTTTCGACGTAGGAAGATGCCCTTGAACCTGGAAATTTGGGACCCATGGGATGGGTACCATGCAGTATTACTTTAAAGGGTGTGCGTTGGCTCACCCAACCTCACCAAACCTCTCAGCCCCAAGAGTGTCCACCCTTATGTCTCAATCAGCTGTGGGTCCAGATATGGTCAATCCAGGTTGCATCACAGCCCCTGAACGAATTGTGTAAGAATTTCTCTCTCTTTCACTGTCTTTGGTTCACGGGTTTTGAAAAGTCATTTATTTTTATAATGGGGTTTAGCTGCTTTTCACGGCTGTGTTTATGCCGCTTTACACCCCCTTGACTCACTTACAGAGAGATATCAATACATAGGTTTGAAGATTCTTACTAGTCAGATATATTCTTGTGCGGTGAATAGGGGGTGTTGAGTCCAGTTCACTGAGCAAGGAGTAGGTCTTGTCTATTACATATTGGGTTTATGGAACGGTATCTGAGCTAATTTGAAACCCTTGTTTTATGCATCACCCCACCTCACCTTTCCCGTTCAGCAGCCATAGTGTGTTTTCTAAACGTGTGACTCTCTTCTGTTTTGTCATTCAGGTCGAGTGTAGCGGTTTTTACATTCCCTCTATAAGTGATATCTTATGATAAGTGTCTTTTTCTGTGTGACTTATTTCACTTAGAATCGTCGTACCTAAATCCACTCATCGTGCTGCTACTAGCCTTATGACGTTGATTTCATGGCTGAGTGATATTCCATTGTACATGAGGACCACAACTTCTTTATCCATTTTTCTCTTTCCTAGGATATTTAAGGTGTAATGAAGTGGGGGTTCTTGTCAACAGAGCAGCCCTAAACTTTGGGGTGCCTGTGTCTTGCTGATTTTTAGTTTTCCCAATTTATACGCCTATGCGTGGAAGTGCCGTATGCTCTCTAAGCTGTGTTTATTAGATGTTTCAGGACACACCGTACACTTTTCCAGAGTGACTGTTGGCAATTTACATCCCGCCCATCAGCGTAGCAAGGCTCCCATTTCTCCATGGCCGGTCCTGCATTTCTGGTTAACACACTTTTTTCCGCATGGCCTCTTTGCCCGCTGGGAAGCGAGACTTCTTTGGAGCGCTGATTTGCCTTTCCAGGTGGCTTGGTTGGCCAAAAAGGGCGTATGCGTTTTTTCCTGAATATATTCAGGAAAAAACGCATACGCCCTTTTTGGCCAAGGGCATCATTGTCCACGTTTTGCCGCTTTTCATGTGCTTTCAAGGCGATTCGAATCTACCTCCTGAAATCTGTTTCCTGCAATTCTGCCTTGCTTTCAAATCCTCTTCGTTGCCTTCCCTCAATATATTTGTGGACGAGAGTTGTCATTTATAACTCTGCAGGTTTGGGAATTGCAGTGCCCCTGAGCTCCATTTTTCAAGTCGCTTTTTTGGGAGCTGGCCGCAAAAGCGCAGAATTGCTTCAGGCCCTATTCTGGTTCCAGAGGGCAGGCTAAGCCTGTGGTTAATTCTTCTTCCTGATGGGAAAATAGAGTGACCTGTGCCTGTCCCAACACCTAGAGCTAGTCTCTCATTGGTTCCCCCTCTTCCCGTTCATCCTCAGGACAAATTGCAACCTGTACGGAACAGGAGCTTAAAGGTGCTGATTCTCCAAGGAGGGAGATGCCTAGTAAAGCAGCTGGAATGGCGAACCAGAGCACAAGGAGATGAGAAATGAGGTGCGTTTTAGAAACCTTTCCCGATCACACGGTGTACCATCTTCTGGGTTACTCATGCATGTTTTCGATGTAGGAAGATGCCCTTGAACCTGGAAATATGGGACCCATGGGATGGGTACCATGCAGTATTACTTTAAAGGGTGTGAGTTGGCTCACCCAACCTCACCAAACCTCTCAGCCCCAAGAGTGTCCACCCTTATGTCTCAATCAGCTGTGGGTCCAGATATGGTCAATCCAGGTTGCATCACAGCCCCTGAACGAATTGTGTAAGAATTTCTCTCTCTTTCACTGTCTTTGCTTCACGGGTTTTGAAAAGTCATTTATTTTTATAATGGGGTTTAGCTGCTTTTCACGGCTGTGTTTATGCCGCTTTACACCCCCTTGACTCACTTACAGAGAGATATCAATACATAGGTTTGAAGATTCTTACTAGTCAGATATATTCTTGTGCGGTGAATAGGGGGTGTTGAGAACAGTTCCCTGAGCAAGGAGTAGGTCTTGTCTATTACATATTGGGTTTATGGAACGGTATCTGAGCTAATTTGAAACCCTTGTTTTATGGATCACCCCACCTCACCTTTCCTGTTCAGCAGCCATAGTGTGTTTTCTAAACGTGTGACTCTCTTCTGTTTTGTCATTCAGTTCGAGTGTAGCGGTTTTTACATTCCCTCTATAAGTGATATCTTATGATAAGTGTCTTTTTCTGTGTGACTTATTTCACTTAGAATCGTCGTACCTAAATCCACTCATCGTGCTGCCACTAGCCTTATGACGTTGATTTCATGGCTGAGTGATATTCCATTGTACATGAGGACCACAACTTCTTTATCCATTTTTCTCTTTCCTAGGATATTTAAGGTGCAATGAAGTGGGGGTTCTTGTCAACAGAGCAGCCCTAAACTTTGGGGTGCCTCTGTCTTGCTGATTTTTAGTTTTCCCAATTTACACGCCCATGCGTGGAAGTGCCGTATGCTCTCTAAGCTGTGTTTTTTAGATGTTTCAGGACACACCGTACACTTCTCCAGGGTGGCTGTTGGCAATTTACATCCCGCCCATCAGCGTAGCAAGGCTCCCATTTCTCCATGGCCGGTCCTGCATTTCTGGTTTGGACACTTTTTTCCGCATGGCCCTTTTGCCCGCTGGGAAGCGAGACTTCTTTGGAGCGCTGATTTGCCTTTCCAGGTTGCTTGGTTGGCCAAAAAGGGCGTATGCGTTTTTTCCTGAATATATTCAGGAAAAAACGCATACGCCCTTTTTGGCCAAGGGCATCATTGTCCACGTTTTGCCACTTTTCATGTGCTTTCAAGGCGATTCGAATCTACCTCCTGAAATCTGTTTCCTGCAATTCTGCCTTGCTTTCAAATCCTCTTCGTTGCCTTCCCTCAATATATTTGTGGACGAGAGTTATCATTTATAACTCTGCAGGTTTGGGAATTGCAGTGCCCCTGAGCTCCATTTTTCAAGTCGCCTTTTTGGGAGCTGGCTGCGAAAGTGCAAGATTGCTTCACGCCCTCTTCTAGTTCTGGGGAGCAGGCTGAGCTCGTGGATAATTCTTCTTCCTGATGGGAAAATAGAGTGACCTGTGCCTGTCCCAACACCTAGAGCTAGTCTCTCATTGGTTCCCCCTATTCCCGTTCATCCTCAGGACAAATTGCAACCTGTACGGAACAGGAGCTTAAAGGTGCTGATTCTCCAAGGAGGGAGATGACTAGTAAAGCAGCTGGAATGGCGAACCCGAGCACAAGGAGATGAGAAATGAGGTGCGTTTTAGAAACCTTTCCCGATCACACGGTGTACCATCTTCTGGGTTTCTCATGCATGTTTTCGACGTAGGAAGATGCCCTTGAACCTGGAAATTTGGGACCCATGGGATGGGTACCATGCAGTATTACTTTAAAGGGTGTGCGTTGGCTCACCCAACCTCACCAAACCTCTCAGCCCCAAGAGTGTCCACCCTTATGTCTCAATCAGCTGTGGGTCCAGATATGGTCAATCCAGGTTGCATCACAGCCCCTGAACGAATTGTGTAAGAATTTCTCTCTCTTTCACTGTCTTTGGTTCACGGGTTTTGAAAAGTCATTTATTTTTATAATGGGGTTTAGCTGCTTTTCACGGCTGTGTTTATGCCGCTTTACACCCCCTTGACTCACTTACAGAGAGATATCAATACATAGGTTTGAAGATTCTTACTAGTCAGATATATTCTTGTGCGGTGAATAGGGGGTGTTGAGTCCAGTTCACTGAGCAAGGAGTAGGTCTTGTCTATTACATATTGGGTTTATGGAACGGTATCTGAGCTAATTTGAAACCCTTGTTTTATGCATCACCTCACCTCACCTTTCCCGTTCAGCAGCCATAGTGTGTTTTCTAAACGTGTGACTCTCTTCTGTTTTGTCATTCAGGTCGAGTGTAGCGGTTTTTACATTCCCTCTATAAGTGATATCTTATGATAAGTGTCTTTTTCTGTGTGACTTATTTCACTTAGAATCGTCGTACCTAAATCCACTCATCGTGCTGCTACTAGCCTTATGACGTTGATTTCATGGCTGAGTGATATTCCATTGTACATGAGGACCACAACTTCTTTATCCATTTTTCTCTTTCCTAGGATATTTAAGGTGTAATGAAGTGGGGGTTCTTGTCAACAGAGCAGCCCTAAACTTTGGGGTGCCTGTGTCTTGCTGATTTTTAGTTTTCCCAATTTATACGCCTATGCGTGGAAGTGCCGTATGCTCTCTAAGCTGTGTTTATTAGATGTTTCAGGACACACCGTACACTTTTCCAGAGTGACTGTTGGCAATTTACATCCCGCCCATCAGCGTAGCAAGGCTCCCATTTCTCCATGGCCGGTCCTGCATTTCTGGTTAACACACTTTTTTCCGCATGGCCTCTTTGCCCGCTGGGAAGCGAGACTTCTTTGGAGCGCTGATTTGCCTTTCCAGGTGGCTTGGTTGGCCAAAAAGGGCGTATGCGTTTTTTCCTGAATATATTCAGGAAAAAACGCATACGCCCTTT
Organism: Balaenoptera acutorostrata; assembly: GCF_949987535.1. Lineage (NCBI taxonomy): Eukaryota > Metazoa > Chordata > Mammalia > Artiodactyla > Balaenopteridae > Balaenoptera > Balaenoptera acutorostrata. The sequence continues at coordinate 59,764 of NW_026645516.1, forward strand.
TTGGCCAAGGGCATCATTGTCCACGTTTTGCCGCTTTTCATGTGCTTTCAAGGCGATTCGAATCTACCTCCTGAAATCTGTTTCCTGCAATTCTGCCTTGCTTTCAAATCCTCTTCGTTGCCTTCCCTCAATATATTTGTGGACGAGAGTTGTCATTTATAACTCTGCAGGTTTGGGAATTGCAGTGCCCCTGAGCTCCATTTTTCAAGTCGCTTTTTTGGGAGCTGGCCGCAAAAGCGCAGAATTGCTTCAGGCCCTATTCTGGTTCCAGAGGGCAGGCTAAGCCTGTGGTTAATTCTTCTTCCTGATGGGAAAATAGAGTGACCTGTGCCTGTCCCAACACCTAGAGCTAGTCTCTCATTGGTTCCCCCTCTTCCCGTTCATCCTCAGGACAAATTGCAACCTGTACGGAACAGGAGCTTAAAGGTGCTGATTCTCCAAGGAGGGAGATGCCTAGTAAAGCAGCTGGAATGGCGAACCAGAGCACAAGGAGATGAGAAATGAGGTGCGTTTTAGAAACCTTTCCCGATCACACGGTGTACCATCTTCTGGGTTACTCATGCATGTTTTCGATGTAGGAAGATGCCCTTGAACCTGGAAATATGGGACCCATGGGATGGGTACCATGCAGTATTACTTTAAAGGGTGTGAGTTGGCTCACCCAACCTCACCAAACCTCTCAGCCCCAAGAGTGTCCACCCTTATGTCTCAATCAGCTGTGGGTCCAGATATGGTCAATCCAGGTTGCATCACAGCCCCTGAACGAATTGTGTAAGAATTTCTCTCTCTTTCACTGTCTTTGCTTCACGGGTTTTGAAAAGTCATTTATTTTTATAATGGGGTTTAGCTGCTTTTCACGGCTGTGTTTATGCCGCTTTACACCCCCTTGACTCACTTACAGAGAGATATCAATACATAGGTTTGAAGATTCTTACTAGTCAGATATATTCTTGTGCGGTGAATAGGGGGTGTTGAGAACAGTTCCCTGAGCAAGGAGTAGGTCTTGTCTATTACATATTGGGTTTATGGAACGGTATCTGAGCTAATTTGAAACCCTTGTTTTATGGATCACCCCACCTCACCTTTCCTGTTCAGCAGCCATAGTGTGTTTTCTAAACGTGTGACTCTCTTCTGTTTTGTCATTCAGTTCGAGTGTAGCGGTTTTTACATTCCCTCTATAAGTGATATCTTATGATAAGTGTCTTTTTCTGTGTGACTTATTTCACTTAGAATCGTCGTACCTAAATCCACTCATCGTGCGGCTACTAGCCTTATGACGTTGATTTCATGGCTGAGTGATATTCCATTGTACATGAGGACCACAACTTCTTTATCCATTTTTCTCTTTCCTAGGATATTTAAGGTGTAATGAAGTGGGGGTTCTTGTCAACAGAGCAGCCCTAAACTTTGGGGTGCCTGTGTCTTGCTGATTTTTAGTTTTCCCAATTTACACGCCCATGCGTGGAAGTGCCGTATGCTCTCTAAGCTGTGTTTTTTAGATGTTTCAGGACACACCGTACACTTCTCCAGGGTGGCTGTTGGCAATTTACATCCCGCCCATCAGCGTAGCAAGGCTCCCATTTCTCCATGGCCGGTCCTGCATTTCTGGTTTGGACACTTTTTTCCGCATGGCCCTTTTGCCCGCTGGGAAGCGAGACTTCTTTGGAGCGCTGATTTGCCTTTCCAGGTTGCTTGGTTGGCCAAAAAGGGCGTATGCGTTTTTTCCTGAATATATTCAGGAAAAAACGCATACGCCCTTTTTGGCCAAGGGCATCATTGTCCACGTTTTGCCGCTTTTCATGTGCTTTCAAGGCGATTCGAATCTACCTCCTGAAATCTGTTTCCTGCAATTCTGCCTTGCTTTCAAATCCTCTTCGTTGCCTTCCCTCAATATATTTGTGGACGAGAGTTGTCATTTATAACTCTGCAGGTTTGGGAATTGCAGTGCCCCTGAGCTCCATTTTTCAAGTCGCTTTTTTGGGAGCTGGCCGCAAAAGCGCAGAATTGCTTCAGGCCCTATTCTGGTTCCAGAGGGCAGGCTAAGCCTGTGGTTAATTCTTCTTCCTGATGGGAAAATAGAGTGACCTGTGCCTGTCCCAACACCTAGAGCTAGTCTCTCATTGGTTCCCCCTCTTCCCGTTCATCCTCAGGACAAATTGCAACCTGTACGGAACAGGAGCTTAAAGGTGCTGATTCTCCAAGGAGGGAGATGCCTAGTAAAGCAGCTGGAATGGCGAACCAGAGCACAAGGAGATGAGAAATGAGGTGCGTTTTAGAAACCTTTCCCGATCACACGGTGTACCATCTTCTGGGTTACTCATGCATGTTTTCGATGTAGGAAGATGCCCTTGAACCTGGAAATATGGGACCCATGGGATGGGTACCATGCAGTATTACTTTAAAGGGTGTGAGTTGGCTCACCCAACCTCACCAAACCTCTCAGCCCCAAGAGTGTCCACCCTTATGTCTCAATCAGCTGTGGGTCCAGATATGGTCAATCCAGGTTGCATCACAGCCCCTGAACGAATTGTGTAAGAATTTCTCTCTCTTTCACTGTCTTTGCTTCACGGGTTTTGAAAAGTCATTTATTTTTATAATGGGGTTTAGCTGCTTTTCACGGCTGTGTTTATGCCGCTTTACACCCCCTTGACTCACTTACAGAGAGATATCAATACATAGGTTTGAAGATTCTTACTAGTCAGATATATTCTTGTGCGGTGAATAGGGGGTGTTGAGAACAGTTCCCTGAGCAAGGAGTAGGTCTTGTCTATTACATATTGGGTTTATGGAACGGTATCTGAGCTAATTTGAAACCCTTGTTTTATGGATCACCCCACCTCACCTTTCCTGTTCAGCAGCCATAGTGTGTTTTCTAAACGTGTGACTCTCTTCTGTTTTGTCATTCAGTTCGAGTGTAGCGGTTTTTACATTCCCTCTATAAGTGATATCTTATGATAAGTGTCTTTTTCTGTGTGACTTATTTCACTTAGAATCGTCATACCTAAATCCACTCATCGTGCTGCTACTAGCCTTATGACGTTGATTTCATGGCTGAGTGATATTCCATTGTACATGAGGACCACAACTTCTTTATCCATTTTTCTCTTTCCTAGGATATTTAAGGTGTAATGAAGTGGGGGTTCTTGTCAACAGAGCAGCCCTAAACTTTGGGGTGCCTGTGTCTTGCTGATTTTTAGTTTTCCCAATTTACACGCCCATGCGTGGAAGTGCCGTATGCTCTCTAAGCTGTGTTTTTTAGATGTTTCAGGACACACCGTACACTTCTCCAGGGTGGCTGTTGGCAATTTACATCCCGCCCATCAGCGTAGCAAGGCTCCCATTTCTCCATGGCCGGTCCTGCATTTCTGGTTTGGACACTTTTTTCCGCATGGCCCTTTTGCCCGCTGGGAAGCGAGACTTCTTTGGAGCGCTGATTTGCCTTTCCAGGTGGCTTGGTTGGCCAAAAAGGGCGTATGCGTTTTTTCCTGAATATATTCAGGAAAAAACGCATACGCCCTTTTTGGCCAAGGGCATCATTGTCCACGTTTTGCCGCTTTTCATGTGCTTTCAAGGCGATTCGAATCTACCTCCTGAAATCTGTTTCCTGCAATTCTGCCTTGCTTTCAAATCCTCTTCGTTGCCTTCCCTCAATATATTTGTGGACGAGAGTTATCATTTATAACTCTGCAGGTTTGGGAATTGCAGTGCCCCTGAGCTCCATTTTTCAAGTCGCCTTTTTGGGAGCTGGCCGCGAAAGTGCAAGATTGCTTCACGCCCTCTTCTGGTTCTGGGGAGCAGGCTGAGCTCGTGGTTAATTCTTCTTCCTGATGGGAAAATAGAGTGACCTGTGCCTGTCCCAACACCTAGAGCTAGTCTCTCATTGGTTCCCCCTCTTCCCGTTCATCCTCAGGACAAATTGCAACCTGTACGGAACAGGAGCTTAAAGGTGCTGATTCTCCAAGGAGGGAGATGGCTAGTAAAGCAGGTGGAATGGCGAACCCGAGCACAAGAGATGAGAAATGAGGTGCGTTTTAGAAACCTTTCCCGATCACACGGTGTACCATCTTCTGGGTTTCTCATGCATGTTTTCGACATAGGAAGATGCCCTTGAACCTGGAAATTTGGGACCCATGGGATGGGTACCATGCAGTATTACTTTAAAGGGTGTGCGTTGGCTCACCCAACCTCACCAAACCTCTCAGCCCCAAGAGTGTCCACCCTTATGTCTCAATCAGCTGTGGGTCCAGATATGGTCAATCCAGGTTGCATCACAGCCCCTGAACGAATTGTGTAAGAGTTTCTCTCTCTTTCACTGTCTTTGGTTCACGGGTTTTGAAAAGTCATTTATTTTTATAATGGGGTTTAGCTGCTTTTCACGGCTGTGGTTATGCCGCTTTAAACCCCCTTGACTCACTTACAGAGAGATATCAATACATAGGTTTGAAGATTCTTACTAGTCAGATATATTCTTGTGCGGTGAATAGGGGGTGTTGAGTCCACTTCACTGAGCAAGGAGTAGGTCTTGTCTATTACATATTGGGTTTATGGAACGGTATCTGAGCTAATTTGAAACCCTTGTTTTATGCATCACCCCACCTCACCTTTCCCGTTCAGCAGCCATAGTGTGTTTTCTAAACGTGTGACTCTCTTCTGTTTTGTCATTCAGGTCGAGTGTAGCGGTTTTTACATTCCCTCTATAAGTGATATCTTATGATAAGTGTCTTTTTCTGTGTGACTTATTTCACTTAGAATCGTCGTACCTAAATCCACTCATCGTTCTGCTACTAGCCTTATGACGTTGATTTCATGGCTGAGTGATATTCCATTGTACATGAGGACCACAACTTCTTTATCGATTTTTCTCTTTCCTAGGATATTTAAGGTGTAATGAAGTGGGGGTTCTTGTCAACAGAGCAGCCCTAAATTTTGGGGTGCCTGTGTCTTGCTGATTTTTAGTTTTCCCAATTTATACGCCTATGCGTGGAAGTGCCGTATGCTCTCTAAGCTGTGTTTATTAGATGTTTCAGGACACACCGTACACTTTTCCAGAGTGACTGTTGGCAATTTACATCCCGCCCATCAGCGTAGCAAGGCTCCCATTTCTCCATGGCCGGTCCTGCATTTCTGGTTTGGACACTTTTTTCCGCATGGCCCCTTTGCCCGCTGGGAAGCGAGACTTCTTTGGAGCGCTGATTTGCCTTTCCAGGTGGCTTGGTTGGCCAAAAAGGGCGTATGCGTTTTTTCCTGAATATATTCAGGAAAAAACGCATAGGCCCTTTTTGGCCAAGGGCATCATTGTCCACGTTTTGCCGCTTTTCATGTGCTTTCAAGGCGATTCGAATCTACCTCCTGAAATCTGTTTCCTGCAATTCTGCCTTGCTTTCAAATCCTCTTCGTTGCCTTCCCTCAATATATTTGTGGACGAGAGTTATCATTTATAACTCTGCAGGTTTGGGAATTGCAGTGCCCCTGAGCTCCATTTTTCAAGTCGCCTTTTTGGGAGCTGGCCGCGAAAGTGCAGGATTGCTTCACGCCCTCTTCTGGTTCTGGGGAGCAGGCTGAGCTCATGGTTAAATCTTCTTCCTGATGGGAAAATAGAGTGACCAGTGCCTGTCCCAAAACCTAGAGCTAGTCTCTCATTGGTTCCCCCTCTTCCCGTTCTTCCTCAGGACAAATTGCAACCTGTACGGAACAGGAGTTTAGTTAAAGCTGCTGATTCTCCAAGGAGGGAGATGGCTAGTAAAGCGGCTGGAATGGCGAACCCGAGCACAGGGAGATGAGAAATGAGGTGCGTTTTAGAAACCTTTCCCGATCACACGGTGTACCATCTTCTGGGTTTCTCATGCATGTTTTTGACGTAGGAAGATGCCCTTGAACCTGGAGATTTGGGACCCATGGGATGGGTACCATGCAGTATTACTTTAAAGGGTGTGCGTTGGCTCACCCAACCTCACCAAACCTCTCAGCCCCAAGAGTGTCCACCCTTATGTCTCAATCAGCTGTGGGTCTAGATATGGTCAATCCAGGTTGCATCACAGCCCCTGAACGAATTGTGTAAGAATTTCTCTCTGTTTCACTGTCTTTGTTTCATGGGTTTTGAAAAGTCATTTATTTTTATAATGGGGTTTAGCTGCTTTTCACGGCTGTGTATATGCCGCTTTACACCCCCTTGACTCACTTACAGAGAGATATCAATACATAGGTTTGAAGATTCTTACTAGTCAGATATATTCTTGTGCGGTGAATAGGGGGTGTTGAGTCCAGTTCACTGAGCAAGGAGTAGGTTTTGTCTATTACATATTGGGTTTATGGAACGGTATCTGAGCTAATTTGAAACCCTTGTTTTATGCATCACCCCACCTCACCTTTCCCGTTCAGCAGCCATAGTGTGTTTTCTAAACGTGTGACTCTCTTCTGTTTTGTCGTTCAGGTCAAGTGTAGCGGTTTTTACATTCCCTCTATAAGTGATATCTTATGATAAGTGTCTTTTTCTGTGTGACTTATTTCACTTAGAATCGTCGTACCTAAATCCACTCATCGTGCTGCTACTAGCCTTATGACGTTGATTTCATGGCTGAGTGATATTCCATTGTACATGAGGACCACAACTTCTTTATCCATTTTTCTCTTTCCTAGGATATTTAAGGTGTAATGAAGTGGGGGTTCTTGTCAACAGAGCAGCCCTAAACTTTGGGGTGCCTGTGTCTTGCTGATTTTTAGTTTTCCCAATTTATACGCCCATGCGTGGAAGTGCCGTATGCTCTCTAAGCTGTGTTTTTTAGATGTTTCAGGACACACCGTACACTTCTCCAGGGTGGCTGTTGGCAATTTACATCCCGCCCATCAGCGTAGCAAGGCTCCCATTTCTCCATGGCCGGTCCTGCATTTCTGGTTTGGACACTTTTTTCCGCATGGCCCTTTTGCCCGCTGGAAAGCGAGACTTCTTTGGAGCGCTGATTTGCCTTTCCAGGTGGCTTGGTTGGCCAAAAAGGGCGTATGCGTTTTTTCCTGAATATATTCAGGAAAAAACGCATACGCCCTTTTTGGCCAAGGGCATCATTGTCCACGTTTTGCCGCTTTCCATGTGCTTTCAAGGCGATTCGAATCTACCTCCTGAAATCTGTTTCCTGCAATTCTGCCTTGCTTTCAAATCCTGTTCGTTGCCTTCCCTCAATATATTGGTGGACGAGAGTTATCATTTATAACTCTGCAGGTTTGTGAATTGCAGTGCCCCTGAGCTCCATTTTTCAAGTCGCTTTTTTGGGAGCTGGCCGCAAAAGCGCAGGTTTGCTTCAGGCCCTCTTCTGGTTCCAGAGGGCAGGCTAAGCCTGTGGTTAATTCTTCTTCCTGATGGGAAAATAGAGTGACCTGTGCCTGTCCCAACACCTAGAGCTAGTCTCTCATTGGTTCCCCCTCTTCCCGTTCATCCTCAGGAAAAATTGCAACCTGTACGGAACAGGAGCTTAAAGATGCTGATTCGCCAAGGAGGGAGATGGCTAGTAAAGCAGCTGGAATGGCGAACCCGAGCACAAGGAGATGAGAAATGAGGTGCGTTTTAGAAACCTTTCCCGATCACACGGTGTACCATCTTCTGGGTTTCTCATGCATGTTTTCGACGTAGGAAGATGCCCTTGAACCTGGAGATTTGGGACCCATGGGATGGGTACCATGCAGTATTACTTTAAAGGGTGTGCGTTGGCTCACCCAACCTCACCAAACCTCTCAGCCCCAAGAGTGTCCACCCTTATGTCTCAATCAGCTGTGGGTCCAGATATGGTCAATCCAGGTTGCATCACAGCACCTGAACGAATTGTGTAAGAATTTCTCTCACTTTCACTGTCTTTGGTTCACGGGTTTTGAAACGTCATTTATTTTTATAATGGGGTTTAGCTGCTTTTCACGGCTGTGTTTATGCCGCTTTACACCCCCTTGACTCACTTACAGAGAGATATCAATACATAGGTGTGAAGATTCTTACTAGTCAGATATATTCTTGTGCGGTGAATAGGGGGTGTTGAGTCCAGTTCACTGAGCAAGGAGTAGGTCTTGTCTATTACATATTGGGTTTATGGAACGGTATCTGAGCTAATTTGAAACCCTTGTTTTATGCATCACCCCACCTCACCTTTCCCGTTCAGCAGCCATAGTGTGTTTTCTAAACGTGTGACTCTCTTCTGTTTTGTCATTCAGGTCGAGTGTAGCGGTTTTTACATTCCCTCTATAACTGATATCTTATGATAAGTGTCTTTTTCTGTGTGACTTATTTCACTTAGAATCGTCGTACCTAAATCCACTCATCGTGCTGCTACTAGCCTTATGACGTTGATTTCATGGCTGAGTGATATTCCATTGTACATGAGGACCACAACTTCTTTATCCATTTTTCTCTTTCCTAGGATATTTAAGGTGTAATGAAGTGGGGGTTCTTGTCAACAGAGCAGCCCTAAACTTTGGGGTGCCTGTGTCTTGCTGATTTTTAGTTTTCCCAATTTACACGCCCATGCGTGGAAGTGCCGTATGCTCTCTAAGCTGTGTTTTTTAGATGTTTCAGGACACACCGTACACTTCTCCAGGGTGGCTGTTGGCAATTTACATCCCGCCCATCAGCGTAGCAAGGCTCCCATTTCTCCATGGCCGGTTCTGCATTTCTGGTTTGGACACTTTTTTCCGCATGGCCCTTTTGCCCGCTGGGAAGCGAGACTTCTTTGGAGCGCTGATTTGCCTTTCCAGGTTGCTTGGTTGGCCAAAAAGGGCGTATGCGTTTTTTCCTGAATATATTCAGGAAAAAACGCATACGCCCTTTTTGGCCAAGGGCATCATTGTCCACGTTTTGCCGCTTTTCATGTGCTTTCAAGGCGATTCGAATCTACCTCCTGAAATCTGTTTCCTGCAATTCTGCCTTGCTTTCAAATCCTCTTCGTTGCCTTCCCTCAATATATTTGTGGACGAGAGTTATCATTTATAACTCTGCAGGTTTGGGAATTGCAGTGCCCCTGAGCTCCATTTTTCAAGTCGCCTTTTTGGGAGCTGGCTGCGAAAGTGCAAGATTGCTTCACGCCCTCTTCTGGTTCTGGGGAGCAGGCTGAGCTCGTGGTTAATTCTTCTTCCTGATGGGAAAATAGAGTGACCTGTGCCTGTCCCAACACCTAGAGCTAGTCTCTCATTGGTTCCCCCTATTCCCGTTCATCCTCAGGACAAATTGCAACCTGTACGGAACAGGAGCTTAAAGGTGCTGATTCTCCAAGGAGGGAGATGACTAGTAAAGCAGCTGGAATGGCGAACCCGAGCACAAGGAGATGAGAAATGAGGTGCGTTTTAGAAACCTTTCCCGATCACACGGTGTACCATCTTCTGGGTTTCTCATGCATGTTTTCGACGTAGGAAGATGCCCTTGAACCTGGAAATTTGGGACCCATGGGATGGGTACCATGCAGTATTACTTTAAAGGGTGTGCGTTGGCTCACCCAACCTCACCAAACCTCTCAGCCCCAAGAGTGTCCACCCTTATGTCTCAATCAGCTGTGGGTCCAGATATGGTCAATCCAGGTTGCATCACAGCCCCTGAACGAATTGTGTAAGAATTTCTCTCTCTTTCACTGTCTTTGGTTCACGGGTTTTGAAAAGTCATTTATTTTTATAATGGGGTTTAGCTGCTTTTCACGGCTTTGTTTATGCCGCTTTACACCCCCTTGACTCACTTACAGAGAGATATCAATACATAGGTTTGAAGATTCTTACTAGTCAGATATATTCTTGTGCGGTGAAGAGGGGGTGTTGAGTCCAGTTCACTGAGCAAGGAGTAGGTCTTGTCTATTACATATTGGGTTTATGGAACGGTATCTGAGCTAATTTGAAACCCTTGTTTTATGCATCACCCCACCTCACCTTTCCCGTTCAGCAGCCATAGTGTGTTTTCTAAACGTGTGACTCTCTTCTGTTTTGTCATTCAGGTCGAGTGTAGCGGTTTTTACATTCCCTCTATAAGTGATATCTTATGATAAGTGTCTTTTTCTGTGTGACTTATTTCACTTAGAATCGTCATACCTAAATCCACTCATCGTGCTGCTACTAGCCTTATGACGTTGATTTCATGGCTGAGTGATATTCCATTGTACATGAGGACCACAACTTCTTTATCCATTTTTCTCTTTCCTAGGATATTTAAGGTGTAATGAAGTGGGGGTTCTTGTCAACAGAGCAGCCCTAAACTTTGGGGTGCCTGTGTCTTGCTGATTTTTAGTTTTCCCAATTTATACGCCTATGCGTGGAAGTGCCGTATGCTCTCTAAGCTGTGTTTATTAGATGTTTCAGGACACACCGTACACTTTTCCAGAGTGACTGTTGGCAATTTACATCCCGCCCATCTGCGTAGCAAGGCTCCCATTTCTCCATGGCCGGTCCTGCATTTCTGGTTAACACACTTTTTTCCGCATGGCCCCTTTGCCCGCTGGGAAGCGAGACTTCTTTGGAGCGCTGATTTGCCTTTCCAGGTGGCTTGGTTGGCCAAAAAGGGCGTATGCGTTTTTTCCTGAATATATTCAGGAAAAAACGCATACGCCCTTTTTGGCCAAGGGCATCATTGTCCACGTTTTTCCGCTTTTCATGTGCTTTCAAGGCGATTCGAATCTACCTCCTGAAATCTGTTTCCTGCAATTCTGCCTTGCTTTCAAATCCTCTTCGTTGCCTTCCCTCAATATATTTGTGGACGAGAGTTGTCATTTATAACTCTGCAGGTTTGGGAATTGCAGTGCCCCTGAGCTCCATTTTTCAAGTCGCTTTTTTGGGAGCTGGCCGCAAAAGCGCAGAATTGCTTCAGGCCCTATTCTGGTTCCAGAGGGCAGGCTAAGCCTGTGGTTAATTCTTCTTCCTGATGGGAAAATAGAGTGACCTGTGCCTGTCCCAACACCTAGAGCTAGTCTCTCATTGGTTCCCCCTCTTCCCGTTCATCCTCAGGACAAATTGCAACCTGTACGGAACAGGAGCTTAAAGGTGCTGATTCTCCAAGGAGGGAGATGCCTAGTAAAGCAGCTGGAATGGCGAACCAGAGCACAAGGAGATGAGAAATTAGGTGCGTTTTAGAAACCTTTCCCGATCACACGGTGTACCATCTTCTGGGTTACTCATGCATGTTTTCGATGTAGGAAGATGCCCTTGAACCTGGAAATTTGGGACCCATGGGATGGGTACCATGCAGTATTACTTTAAAGGGTGTGAGTTGGCTCACCCAACCTCACCAAACCTCTCAGCCCCAAGAGTGTCCACCCTTATGTCTCAATCAGCTGTGGGTCCAGATATGGTCAATCCAGGTTGCATCACAGCCCCTGAACGAATTGTGTAAGAATTTCTCTCTCTTTCACTGTCTTTGGTTCACGGGTTTTGAAAAGTCATTTATTTTTATAATGGGGTTTAGCTGCTTTTCACGGCTGTGTTTATGCCGCTTTACACCCCCTTGACTCACTTACAGAGAGATATCAATACATAGGTTTGAAGATTCTTACTAGTCAGATATATTCTTGTGCGGTGAATAGGGGGTGTTGAGAACAGTTCCCTGAGCAAGGAGTAGGTCTTGTCTATTACATATTGGGTTTATGGAACGGTATCTGAGCTAATTTGAAACCCTTGTTTTATGGATCACCCCACCTCACCTTTCCTGTTCAGCAGCCATAGTGTGTTTTCTAAACGTGTGACTCTCTTCTGTTTTGTCATTCAGGTCGAGTGTAGCGGTTTTTACATTCCCTCTATAAGTGATATCTTATGATAAGTGTCTTTTTCTGTGTGACTTATTTCACTTAGAATCGTCGTACCTAAATCCACTCATCGTGCTGCTACTAGCCTTATGACGTTGATTTCATGGCTGAGTGATATTCCATTGTACATGAGGACCACAACTTCTTTATCCATTTTTCTCTTTCCTAGGATATTTAAGGTGTAATGAAGTGGGGGTTCTTGTCAACAGAGCAGCCCTAAACTTTGGGGTGCCTGTGTCTTGCTGATTTTTAGTTTTCCCAATTTACACGCCCATGCGTGGAAGTGCCGTATGCTCTCTAAGCTGTGTTTTTTAGATGTTTCAGGACACACCGTACACTTCTCCAGGGTGGCTGTTGGCAATTTACATCCCGCCCATCAGCGTAGCAAGGCTCCCATTTCTCCATGGCCGGTCCTGCATTTCTGGTTTGGACACTTTTTTCCGCATGGCCCTTTTGCCCGCTGGGAAGCGAGACTTCTTTGGAGCGCTGATTTGCCTTTCCAGGTTGCTTGGTTGGCCAAAAAGGGCGTATGCGTTTTTTCCTGAATATATTCAGGAAAAAACGCATACGCCCTTTTTGGCCAAGGGCATCATTGTCCACGTTTTGCCGCTTTTCATGTGCTTTCAAGGCGATTCGAATCTACCTCCTGAAATCTGTTTCCTGCAATTCTGCCTTGCTTTCAAATCCTCTTCGTTGCCTTCCCTCAATATATTTGTGGACGAGAGTTATCATTTATAACTCTGCAGGTTTGGGAATTGCAGTGCCCCTGAGCTCCATTTTTCAAGTCGCCTTTTTGGGAGCTGGCCGCGAAAGTGCAAGATTGCTTCACGCCCTCTTCTCGTTCTGGGGAGCAGGCTGAGCTCGTGGTTAATTCTTCTTCCTGATGGGAAAATAGAGTGCCCTGTGCCTGTCCCAACACCTAGAGCTAGTCTCTCATTGGTTCCCCCTCTTCCCGTTCATCCTCAGGACAAATTGCAACCTGTACGGAACAGGAGCTTAAAGGTGCTGATTCTCCAAGGAGGGAGATGGCTAGTAAAGCAGGTGGAATGGCGAACCCGAGCACAAGAGATGAGAAATGAGGTGCGTTTTAGAAACCTTTCCCGATCACACGGTGTACCATCTTCTGGGTTTCTCATGCATGTTTTCGACATAGGAAGATGCCCTTGAACCTGGAAATTTGGGACCCATGGGATGGGTACCATGCAGTATTACTTTAAAGGGTGTGCGTTGGCTCACCCAACCTCACCAAACCTCTCAGCCCCAAGAGTGTCCACCCTTATGTCTCAATCAGCTGTGGGTCCAGATATGGTCAATCCAGGTTGCATCACAGCCCCTGAACGAATTGTGTAAGAGTTTCTCTCTCTTTCACTGTCTTTGGTTCACGGGTTTTGAAAAGTCATTTATTTTTATAATGGGGTTTAGCTGCTTTTCACGGCTGTGGTTCTGCCGCTTTACACCCCCTTGACTCACTTACAGAGAGATATCAATACATAGGTTTGAAGATTCTTACTAGTCAGATATATTCTTGTGCGGTGAATAGGGGGTGTTGAGTCCAGTTCACTGAGCAAGGAGTAGGTCTTGTCTATTACATATTGGGTTTATGGAACGGTATCTGAGCTAATTTGAAACCCTTGTTTTATGCATCACCCCACCTCACCTTTCCCGTTCAGCAGCCATAGTGTGTTTTCTAAACGTGTGACTCTCTTCTGTTTTGTCATTCAGGTCGAGTGTAGCGGTTTTTACATTCCCTCTATAAGTGATATCTTATGATAAGTGTCTTTTTCTGTGTGACTTATTTCACTTAGAATCGTCGTACCTAAATCCACTCATCGTGCTGCTACTAGCCTTATGACGTTGATTTCATGGCTGAGTGATATTCCATTGTACATGAGGACCACAACTTCTTTATCGATTTTTCTCTTTCCTAGGATATTTAAGGTGTAATGAAGTGGGGGTTCTTGTCAACAGAGCAGCCCTAAATTTTGGGGTGCCTGTGTCTTGCTGATTTTTAGTTTTCCCAATTTATACGCCTATGCGTGGAAGTGCCGTATGCTCTCTAAGCTGTGTTTATTAGATGTTTCAGGACACACCGTACACTTTTCCAGAGTGACTGTTGGCAATTTACATCCCGCCCATCAGCGTAGCAAGGCTCCCATTTCTCCATGGCCGGTCCTGCATTTCTGGTTTGGACACTTTTTTCCGCATGGCCCCTTTGCCCACTGGGAAGCGAGAATTCTTTGGAGCGCTGATTTGCCTTTCCAGGTGGCTTGGTTGGCCAAAAAGGGCGTATGCGTTTTTCCCTGAATATATTCAGGAAAAAACGCATACGCCCTTTTTGGCCAAGGGCATCATTGTCCACGTTTTGCCGCTTTTCATGTGCTTTCAAGGCGATTCGAATCTACCTCCTGAAATCTGTTTCCTGCAATTCTGCCTTGCTTTCAAATCCTCTTCGTTGCCTTCCCTCAATATATTTGTGGACGAGAGTTATCATTTATAACTCTGCAGGTTTGGGAATTGCAGTGCCCCTGAGCTCCATTTTTCAAGTCGCCTTTTTGGGAGCTGGCCGCGAAAGTGCAGGATTGCTTCACGCCCTCTTCTGGTTCTGGGGAGCAGGCTGAGCTCATGGTTAAATCTTCTTCCTGATGGGAAAATAGAGTGACCAGTGCCTGTCCCAAAACCTAGAGCTAGTCTCTCATTGGTTCCCCCTCTTCCCGTTCTTCCTCAGGACAAATTGCAACCTGTACGGAACAGGAGTTTAGTTAAAGCTGCTGATTCTCCAAGGAGGGAGATGGCTAGTAAAGCGGCTGGAATGGCGAACCCGAGCACAGGGAGATGAGAAATGAGGTGCGTTTTAGAAACCTTTCCCGATCACACGGTGTACCATCTTCTGGGTTTCTCATGCATGTTTTTGACGTAGGAAGATGCCCTTGAACCTGGAGATTTGGGACCCATGGGATGGGTACCATGCAGTATTACTTTAAAGGGTGTGCGTTGGCTCACCCAACCTCACCAAACCTCTCAGCCCCAAGAGTGTCCACCCTTATGTCTCAATCAGCTGTGGGTCTAGATATGGTCAATCCAGGTTGCATCACAGCCCCTGAACGAATTGTGTAAGAATTTCTCTCTGTTTCACTGTCTTTGTTTCACGGGTTTTGAAAAGTCATTTATTTTTATAATGGGGTTTAGCTGCTTTTCACGGCTGTGTATCTGCCGCTTTACACCCCCTTGACTCACTTACAGAGAGATATCAATACATAGGTTTGAAGATTCTTACTAGTCAGATATATTCTTGTGCGGTGAATAGGGGGTGTTGAGTCCAGTTCACTGAGCAAGGAGTAGGTTTTGTCTATTACATATTGGGTTTATGGAACGGTATCTGAGCTAATTTGAAACCCTTGTTTTATGCATCACCCCACCTCACCTTTCCCGTTCAGCAGCCATAGTGTGTTTTCTAAACGTGTGACTCTCTTCTGTTTTGTCGTTCAGGTCAAGTGTAGCGGTTTTTACATTCCCTCTATAAGTGATATCTTATGATAAGTGTCTTTTTCTGTGTGACTTATTTCACTTAGAATCGTCGTACCTAAATCCACTCATCGTGCTGCTACTAGCCTTATGACGTTGATTTCATGGCTGAGTGATATTCCATTGTACATGAGGACCACAACTTCTTTATCCATTTTTCTCTTTCCTAGGATATTTAAGGTGTAATGAAGTGGGGGTTCTTGTCAACAGAGCAGCCCTAAACTTTGGGGTGCCTGTGTCTTGCTGATTTTTAGTTTTCCCAATTTATACGCCTATGCGTGGAAGTGCCGTATGCTCTCTAAGCTGTGTTTATTAGATGTTTCAGGACAAACCGTACACTTTTCCAGAGTGACTGTTGGCAATTTACATCCCGCCCATCAGCGTAGCAAGGCTCCCATTTCTCCATGGCCGGTCCTGCATTTCTGGTTTGGACACTTTTTTCCGCATGGCCCCTTTGCCCGCTGGGAAGCGAGACTTCTTTGGAGCGCTGATTTGCCTTTCCAGGTGGCTTGGTTGGCCAAAAAGGGCGTATGCGTTTTTTCCTGAATATATTCAGGAAAAAACGCATACGCCCTTTTTGGCCAAGGGCATCATTGTCCACGTTTTGCCGCTTTTCATGTGCTTTCAAGGCGATTCGAATCTACCTCCTGAAATCTGTTTCCTGCAATTCTGCCTTGCTTTCAAATCCTCTTCGTTGCCTTCCCTCAATATATTTGTGGACGAGAGTTGTCATTTATAACTCTGCAGGTTTGGGAATTGCAGTGCCCCTGAGCTCCATTTTTCAAGTCGCTTTTTTGGGAGCTGGCCGCAAAAGCGCAGAATTGCTTCAGGCCCTATTCTGGTTCCAGAGGGCAGGCTAAGCCTGTGGTTAATTCTTCTTCCTGATGGGAAAATAGAGTGACCTGTGCCTGTCCCAACACCTAGAGCTAGTCTCTCATTGGTTCCCCCTCTTCCCGTTCATCCTCAGGACAAATTGCAACCTGTACGGAACAGGAGCTTAAAGGTGCTGATTCTCCAAGGAGGGAGATGCCTAGTAAAGCAGCTGGAATGGCGAACCAGAGCACAAGGAGATGAGAAATTAGGTGCGTTTTAGAAACCTTTCCCGATCACACGGTGTACCATCTTCTGGGTTACTCATGCATGTTTTCGATGTAGGAAGATGCCCTTGAACCTGGAAATTTGGGACCCATGGGATGGGTACCATGCAGTATTACTTTAAAGGGTGTGAGTTGGCTCACCCAACCTCACCAAACCTCTCAGCCCCAAGAGTGTCCACCCTTATGTCTCAATCAGCTGTGGGTCCAGATATGGTCAATCCAGGTTGCATCACAGCCCCTGAACGAATTGTGTAAGAATTTCTCTCTCTTTCACTGTCTTTGGTTCACGGGTTTTGAAAAGTCATTTATTTTTATAATGGGGTTTAGCTGCTTTTCACGGCTGTGTTTATGCCGCTTTACACCCCCTTGACTCACTTACAGAGAGATATCAATACATAGGTTTGAAGATTCTTACTAGTCAGATATATTCTTGTGCGGTCAATAGGGGGTGTTGAGAACAGTTCCCTGAGCAAGGAGTAGGTCTTGTCTATTACATATTGGGTTTATGGAACGGTATCTGAGCTAATTTGAAACCCTTGTTTTATGGATCACCCCACCTAACCTTTCCTGTTCAGCAGCCATAGTGTGTTTTCTAAACGTGTGACTCTCTTCTGTTTTGTCATTCAGGACGAGTGTAGCGGTTTTTACATTCCCTCTATAAGTGATATCTTATGATAAGTGTCTTTTTCTGTGTGACTTATTTCACTTAGAATCGTCGTACCTAAATCCACTCATCGTGCTGCTACTAGCCTTATGACGTTGATTTCATGGCTGAGTGATATTCCATTGTACATGAGGACCACAACTTCTTTATCCATTTTTCTCTTTCCTAGGATATTTAAGGTGTAATGAAGTGGGGGTTCTTGTCAACAGAGCAGCCCTAAACTTTGGGGTGCCTGTGTCTTGCTGATTTTTAGTTTTCCCAATTTACACGCCCATTCGTGGAAGTGCCGTATGCTCTCTAAGCTGTGTTTTTTAGATGTTTCAGGACACACCGTACACTTCTCCAGGGTGGCTGTTGGCAATTTACATCCCGCCCATCAGCGTAGCAAGGCTCCCATTTCTCCATGGCCGGTCCTGCATTTCTGGTTTGGACACTTTTTTCCGCATGGCCCTTTTGCCCGCTGGGAAGCGAGACTTCTTTGGAGCGCTGATTTGCCTTTCCAGGTTGCTTGGTTGGCCAAAAAGGGCGTATGCGTTTTTTCCTGAATATATTCAGGAAAAAACGCATACGCCCTTTTTGGCCAAGGGCATCATTGTCCACGTTTTGCCGCTTTTCATGTGCTTTCAAGGCGATTCGAATCTACCTCCTGAAATCTGTTTCCTGCAATTCTGCCTTGCTTTCAAATCCTCTTCGTTGCCTTCCCTCAATATATTTGTGGACGAGAGTTATCATTTATAACTCTGCAGGTTTGGGAATTGCAGTGCCCCTGAGCTCCATTTTTCAAGTCGCCTTTTTGGGAGCTGGCCGCGAAAGTGCAAGATTGCTTCACGCCCTCTTCTCGTTCTGGGGAGCAGGCTGAGCTCGTGGTTAATTCTTCTTCCTGATGGGAAAATAGAGTGCCCTGTGCCTGTCCCAACACCTAGAGCTAGTCTCTCATTGGTTCCCCCTCTTCCCGTTCATCCTCAGGACAAATTGCAACCTGTACGGAACAGGAGCTTAAAGGTGCTGATTCTCCAAGGAGGGAGATGGCTAGTAAAGCAGGTGGAATGGCGAACCCGAGCACAAGAGATGAGAAATGAGGTGCGTTTTAGAAACCTTTCCCGATCACACGGTGTACCATCTTCTGGGTTTCTCATGCATGTTTTCGACATAGGAAGATGCCCTTGAACCTGGAAATTTGGGACCCATGGGATGGGTACCATGCAGTATTACTTTAAAGGGTGTGCGTTGGCTCACCCAACCTCACCAAACCTCTCAGCCCCAAGAGTGTCCACCCTTATGTCTCAATCAGCTGTGGGTCCAGATATGGTCAATCCAGGTTGCATCACAGCCCCTGAACGAATTGTGTAAGAGTTTCTCTCTCTTTCACTGTCTTTGGTTCACGGGTTTTGAAAAGTCATTTATTTTTATAATGGGGTTTAGCTGCTTTTCACGGCTGTGGTTATGCCGCTTTACACCCCCTTGACTCACTTACAGAGAGATATCAATACATAGGTTTGAAGATTCTTACTAGTCAGATATATTCTTGTGCGGTGAATAGGGGGTGTTGAGTCCAGTTCACTGAGCAAGGAGTAGGTCTTGTCTATTACATATTGGGTTTATGGAACGGTATCTGAGCTAATTTGAAACCCTTGTTTTATGCATCACCCCACCTCACCTTTCCCGTTCAGCAGCCATAGTGTGTTTTCTAAACGTGTGACTCTCTTCTGTTTTGTCATTCAGGTCGAGTGTAGCGGTTTTTACATTCCCTCTATAAGTGATATCTTATGATAAGTGTCTTTTTCTGTGTGACTTATTTCACTTAGAATCGTCGTACCTAAATCCACTCATCGTGCTGCTACTAGCCTTATGACGTTGATTTCATGGCTGAGTGATATTCCATTGTACATGAGGACCACAACTTCTTTATCGATTTTTCTCTTTCCTAGGATATTTAAGGTGTAATGAAGTGGGGGTTCTTGTCAACAGAGCAGCCCTAAATTTTGGGGTGCCTGTGTCTTGCTGATTTTTAGTTTTCCCAATTTATACGCCTATGCGTGGAAGTGCCGTATGCTCTCTAAGCTGTGTTTATTAGATGTTTCAGGACACACCGTACACTTTTCCAGAGTGACTGTTGGCAATTTACATCCCGCCCATCAGCGTAGCAAGGCTCCCATTTCTCCATGGCCGGTCCTGCATTTCTGGTTTGGACACTTTTTTCCGCATGGCCCCTTTGCCCGCTGGGAAGCGAGAATTCTTTGGAGCGCTGATTTGCCTTTCCAGGTGGCTTGGTTGGCCAAAAAGGGCGTATGCGTTTTTCCCTGAATATATTCAGGAAAAAACGCATACGCCCTTTTTGGCCAAGGGCATCATTGTCCACGTTTTGCCGCTTTTCATGTGCTTTCAAGGCGATTCGAATCTACCTCCTGAAATCTGTTTCCTGCAATTCTGCCTTGCTTTCAAATCCTCTTCGTTGCCTTCCCTCAATATATTTGTGGACGAGAGTTATCATTTATAACTCTGCAGGTTTGGGAATTGCAGTGCCCCTGAGCTCCATTTTTCAAGTCGCCTTTTTGGGAGCTGGCCGCGAAAGTGCAGGATTGCTTCACGCCCTCTTCTGGTTCTGGGGAGCAGGCTGAGCTCATGGTTAAATCTTCTTCCTGATGGGAAAATAGAGTGACCCGTGCCTGTCCCAAAACCTAGAGCTAGTCTCTCATTGGTTCCCCCTCTTCCCGTTCTTCCTCAGGACAAATTGCAACCTGTACGGAACAGGAGTTTAGTTAAAGCTGCTGATTCTCCAAGGAGGGAGATGGCTAGTAAAGCGGCTGGAATGGCGAACCCGACCACAGGGAGATGAGAAATGAGGTGCGTTTTAGAAACCTTTCCCGATCACACGGTGTACCATCTTCTGGGTTTCTCATGCATGTTTTTGACGTAGGAAGATGCCCTTGAACCTGGAGATTTGGGACCCATGGGATGGGTACCATGCAGTATTACTTTAAAGGGTGTGCGTTGGCTCACCCAACCTCACCAAACCTCTCAGCCCCAAGAGTGTCCACCCTTATGTCTCAATCAGCTGTGGGTCTAGATATGGTCAATCCAGGTTGCATCACAGCCCCTGAACGAATTGTGTAAGAATTTCTCTCTGTTTCACTGTCTTTGTTTCACGGGTTTTGAAAAGTCATTTATTTTTATAATGGGGTTTAGCTGCTTTTCACGGCTGTGTATCTGCCGGTTTACACCCCCTTGACTCACTTACAGAGAGATATCAATACATAGGTTTGAAGATTCTTACTAGTCAGATATATTCTTGTGCGGTGAATAGGGGGTGTTGAGTCCAGTTCACTGAGCAAGGAGTAGGTTTTGTCTATTACATATTGGGTTTATGGAACGGTATCTGAGCTAATTTGAAACCCTTGTTTTATGCATCACCCCACCTCACCTTTCCCGTTCAGCAGCCATAGTGTGTTTTCTAAACGTTTGACTCTCTTCTGTTTTGTCGTTCAGGTCAAGTGTAGCGGTTTTTACATTCCCTCTATAAGTGATATCTTATGATAAGTGTCTTTTTCTGTGTGACTTATTTCACTTAGAATCGTCGTACCTAAATCCACTCATCGTGCTGCTACTAGCCTTATGACGTTGATTTCATGGCTGAGTGATATTCCATTGTACATGAGGACCACAACTTCTTTATCCATTTTTCTCTTTCCTAGGATATTTAAGGTGTAATGAAGTGGGGGTTCTTGTCAACAGAGCAGCCCTAAACTTTGGGGTGCCTGTGTCTTGCTGATTTTTAGTTTTCCCAATTTATACGCCTATGCGTGGAAGTGCCGTATGCTCTCTAAGCTGTGTTTATTAGATGTTTCAGGACACACCGTACACTTTTCCAGAGTGACTGTTGGCAATTTACATCCCGCCCATCAGCGTAGCAAGGCTCCCATTTCTCCATGGCCGGTCCTGCATTTCTGGTTTGGACACTTTTTTCCGCATGGCCCCTTTGCCCGCTGGGAAGCGAGACTTCTTTGGAGCGCTGATTTGCCTTTCCAGGTGGCTTGGTTGGCCAAAAAGGGCGTATGCGTTTTTTCCTGAATATATTCAGGAAAAAACGCATACGCCCTTTTTGGCCAAGGGCATCATTGTCCACGTTTTGCCGCTTTTCATGTGCTTTCAAGGCGATTCGAATCTACCTCCTGAAATCTGTTTCCTGCAATTCTGCCTTGCTTTCAAATCCTCTTCGTTGCCTTCTCTCAATATATTTGTGGACGAGAGTTATCATTTATAACTCTGCAGGTTTGGGAATTGCAGTGCCCCTGAGCTCCATTTTTCAAGTCGCCTTTTTGGGAGCTGGCTGCGAAAGTGCAGGATTGCTTCACGCCCTCTTCTGGTTCTGGGGAGCAGGCTGAGCTCATGGTTAAATCTTCTTCCTGATGGGAAAATAGAGTGACCAGTGCCTGTCCCAAAACCTAGAGCTAGTCTCTCATTGGTTCCCCCTCTTCCCGTTCTTCCTCAGGACAAATTGCAACCTGTACGGAACAGGAGTTTAGTTAAAGCTGCTGATTCTCCAAGGAGGGAGATGGCTAGTAAAGCGGCTGGAATGGCGAACCCGAGCACAGGGAGATGAGAAATGAGGTGCGTTTTAGAAACCTTTCCCGATCACACGGTGTACCATCTTCTGGGTTTCTCATGCATGTTTTTGACGTAGGAAGATGCCCTTGAACCTGGAGATTTGGGACCCATGGGATGGGTACCATGCAGTATTACTTTAAAGGGTGTGCGTTGGCTCACCCAACCTCACCAAACCTCTCAGCCCCAAGAGTGTCCACCCTTATGTCCCAATCAGCTGTGGGTCTAGATATGGTCAATCCAGGTTGCATCACAGCCCCTGAACGAATTGTGTAAGAATTTCTCTCTGTTTCACTGTCTTTGTTTCACGGGTTTTGAAAAGTCATTTATTTTTATAATGGGGTTTAGCTGCTTTTCACGGCTGTGTATATGCTGCTTTACACCCCCTTGACTCACTTACAGAGAGATATCAATACATAGGTGTGAAGATTCTTACTAGTCAGATATATTCTTGTGCGGTGAATAGGGGGTGTTGAGTCCAGTTCACTGAGCAAGGAGTAGGTTTTGTCTATTACATATTGGGTTTATGGAACGGTATCTGAGCTAATTTGAAACCCTTGTTTTATGCATCACCCCACCTCACCTTTCCCGTTCAGCAGCCGTAGTGTGTTTTCTAAACGTCTGACTCTCTTCTGTTTTGTCGTTCAGGTCAAGTGTAGCGGTTTTTACATTCCCTCTATAAGTGATATCTTATGATAAGTGTCTTTTTCTGTGTGACTTATTTCACTTAGAATCGTCGTACCTAAATCCACTCATCGTGCTGCTACTAGCCTTATGACGTTGATTTCATGGCTGAGTGATATTCCATTGTACATGAGGACCACAACTTCTTTATCCATTTTTCTCTTTCCTAGGATATTTAAGGTGTAATGAAGTGGGGGTTCTTGTCAACAGAGCAGCCCTAAACTTTGGGGTGCCTGTGTCTTGCTGATTTTTAGTTTTCCCAATTTATACGCCCATGCGTGGAAGTGCCGTATGCTCTCTAAGCTGTGTTTTTTAGATGTTTCAGGACACACCGTACACTTCTCCAGGGTGGCTGTTGGCAATTTACATCCCGCCCATCAGCGTAGCAAGGCTCCCATTTCTCCATGGCCGGTCCTGCATTTCTGGTTTGGACACTTTTTTCCGCATGGCCCTTTTGCCCGCTGGAAAGCGAGACTTCTTTGGAGCGCTGATTTGCCTTTCCAGGTGGCTTGGTTGGCCAAAAAGGGCGTATGCGTTTTTTCCTGAATATATTCAGGAAAAAACGCATACGCCCTTTTTGGCCAAGGGCATCATTGTCCACGTTTTGCCGCTTTCCATGTGCTTTCAAGGCGATTCGAATCTACCTCCTGAAATCTGTTTCCTGCAATTCTGCCTTGCTTTCAAATCCTGTTCGTTGCCTTCCCTCAATATATTTGTGGACGAGAGTTATCATTTATAACTCTGCAGGTTTGTGAATTGCAGTGCCCCTGAGCTCCATTTTTCAAGTCGCTTTTTTGGGAGCTGGCCGCAAAAGCGCAGGATTGCTTCAGGCCCTCTTCTGGTTCCAGAGGGCAGGCTAAGCCTGTGGTTAATTCTTCTTCCTGATGGGAAAATAGAGTGACCTGTGCCTGTCCCAACACCTAGAGCTAGTCTCTCATTGGTTCCCCCTCTTCCCGTTCATCCTCAGGACAAATTGCAACCTGTACGGAACAGGAGCTTAAAGGTGCTGATTCTCCAAGGAGGGAGATGCCTAGTAAAGGAGCTGGAATGGCGAACCCGAGCACAAGGAGATGAGAAATGAGGTGCGTTTTAGAAACCTTTCCCGATCACACGGTGTACCATCTTCTGGGTTTCTCATGCATGTTTTCGACGTAGGAAGATGCCCTTGAACCTGGAAATTTGGGACCCATGGGATGGGTACCATGCAGTATTACTTTAAAGGGTGTGCGTTGGCTCACCCAACCTCACCAAACCTCTCAGCCCCAAGAGTGTCCACCCTTATGTCTCAATCAGCTGTGGGTCTAGATATGGTCAATCCAGGTTGCATCACAGCCCCTGAACGAATTGTGTAAGAATTTCTCTCTCTTTCACTGTCTTTGGTTCACGGGTTTTGAAAAGTCATTTATTTTTATAATGGGGTTTAACTGCTTTTCACGGCTGTGTTTATGCCACTTTACACCCCCTTGACTCACTTACAGAGAGATATCAATACATAGGTTTGAAGATTCTTACTAGTCAGATATATTCTTGTGCGGTGAATAGGGGGTGTTGAGTCCAGTTCACTGAGCAAGGAGTAGGTCTTGTCTATTACATATTGGGTTTATGGAACGGTGTCTGAGCTAATTTGAAACCCTTGTTTTATGCATCACCCCACCTCACCTTTCCCGTTCAGCAGCCATAGTGTGTTTTCTAAACGTGTGACTCTCTTCTGTTTTGTCATTCAGGTCGAGTGTAGCCTTTTTTACATTCCCTCTATAAGTGATATCTTATGATAAGTGTCTTTTTCTGTGTGACTTATTTCACTTAGAATCGTCGTACCTAAATCCACTCAGCGTGCTGCTACTAGCCTTATGACGTTGATTTCATGGCTGAGTGATATTCCATTGTACATGAGGACCACAACTTCTTTATCCATTTTTCTCTTTCCTAGGATATTTAAGGTGTAATGAAGTGGGGGTTCTTGTCAACAGAGCAGCCCTAAACTTTGGGGTGCCTGTGTCTTGCTGATTTTTAGTTTTCCCAATTTATACGCCTATGCGTGGAAGTGCCGTATGCTCTCTAAGCTGTGTTTATTAGATGTTTCAGGACACACCGTACACTTTTCCAGAGTGACTGTTGGCAATTTACATCCCGCCCATCAGCGTAGCAAGGCTCCCATTTCTCCATGGCCGGTCCTGCATTTCTGGTTTGGACACTTTTTTCCGCATGGCCCCTTTGCCCGCTGGGAAGCGAGACTTCTTATAGCGCTGATTTGCCTTTCCAGGTGGCTTGGTTGGCCTAAAAGGGCGTATGCGTTTTTTCCTGAATATATTCAGGAAAAAACGCATACGCCCTTTTTGGCCAAGGGCATCATTGTCCACGTTTTGCCGCTTTTCATGTGCTTTCAAGGCGATTCGAATCTACCTCCTGAAATCTGTTTCCTGCAATTCTGCCTTGCTTTCAAATCCTCTTCGTTGCCTTCCCTCAATATATTTGTGGACGAGAGTTATCATTTATAACTCTGCAGGTTTGGGAATTGCAGTGTCCCTGAGCTCCATTTTTCAAGTCGCCTTTTTGGGAGCTGGCCGCGAAAGTGCAGGATTGCTTCACGCCCTCTTCTGGTTCTGGGGAGCAGGCTGAGCTCGTGGTTAAATCTTCTTCCTGATGGGAAAATAGAGTGACCTGTGCCTGTCCCAAAACCTAGAGCTAGTCTCTCATTGGTTCCCCCTCTTCCCGTTCTTCCTCAGGACAAATTGCAACCTGTACGGAACAGGAGTTTAGTTAAAGCTGCTGATTCTCCAAGGAGGGAGATGGCTAGTAAAGCGGCTGGAATGGCGAACCCGAGCACAGGGAGATGAGAAATGAGGTGCGTTTTAGAAACCTTTCCCGATCACACGGTGTACCATCTTCTGGGTTTCTCATGCATGTTTTCGACGTAGGAAGATGCCCTTGAACCTGGAAATTTGGGACCCATGGGATGGGTACCATGCAGTATTACTTTAAAGGGTGTGCGTTGGCTCACCCAACCTCATCAAACCTCTCAGCCCCAAGAGTGTCCACCCTTATGTCTCAATCAGCTGTGGGTCTAGATATGGTCAATCCAGGTTGCATCACAGCCCCTGAACGAATTGTGTAAGAATTTCTCTCTCTTTCACTGTCTTTGGTTCACGGGTTTTGAAAAGTCATTTATTTTTATAATGGGGTTTAACTGCTTTTCACGGCTGTGTTTATGCCGCTTTACACCCCCTTGACTCACTTACAGAGAGATATCAATACATAGGTTTGAAGATTCTTACTAGTCAGATATATTCTTGTGCGGTGAATAGGGGGTGTTGAGTCCAGTTCACTGAGCAAGGAGTAGGTCTTGTCTATTACATATTGGGTTTATGGAACGGTGTCTGAGCTAATTTGAAACCCTTGTTTTATGCATCACCCCACCTCACCTTTCCCGTTCAGCAGCCATAGTGTGTTTTCTAAACGTGTGACTCTCTTCTGTTTTGTCATTCAGGTCGAGTGTAGCCTTTTTTACATTCCCTCTAGAAGTGATATCTTAGGATAAGTGTCTTTTTCTGTGTGACTTATTTCACTTAGAATCGTCGTACCTAAATCCACTCATCGTGCTGCTACTAGCCTTATGACGTTGATTTCATGGCTGAGTGATATTCCATTGTACATGAGGACCACAACTTCTTTATCCATTTTTCTCTTTCCTAGGATATTTAAGGTGTAATGAAGTGGGGGTTCTTGTCAACAGAGCAGCCCTAAACTTTGGGGTGCCTGTGTCTTGCTGATTTTTAGTTTTCCCAATTTATACGCCTATGCGTGGAAGTGCCGTATGCTCTCTAAGCTGTGTTTATTAGATGTTTCAGGACACACCGTACACTTTTCCAGAGTGACTGTTGGCAATTTACATCCCGCCCATCAGCGTAGCAAGGCTCCCATTTCTCCATGGCCGGTCCTGCATTTCTGGTTTGGACACTTTTTTCCGCATGGCCCCTTTGCCCGCTGGGAAGCGAGACTTCTTTGGAGCGCTGATTTGCCTTTCCAGGTGGCTTGGTTGGCCAAAAAGGGCGTATGCGTTTTTTCCTGAATATATTCAGGAAAAAACGCATACGCCCTTTTTGGCCAAGGGCATCATTGTCCACGTTTTGCCGCTTTTCATGTGCTTTCAAGGCGATTCGAATCTACCTCCTGAAATCTGTTTCCTGCAATTCTGCCTTGCTTTCAAATCCTCTTCGTTGCCTTCCCTCAATATATTTGTGGACGAGAGTTATCATTTATAACTCTGCAGGTTTGGGAATTGCAGTGTCCCTGAGCTCCATTTTTCAAGTCGCCTTTTTGGGAGCTGGCCGCGAAAGTGCAGGATTGCTTCACGCCCTCTTCTGGTTCTGGGGAGCAGGCTGAGCTCGTGGTTAAATCTTCTTCCTGATGGGAAAATAGAGTGACCTGTGCCTGTCCCAAAACCTAGAGCTAGTCTCTCATTGGTTCCCCCTCTTCCCGTTCTTCCTCAGGACAAATTGCAACCTGTACGGAACAGGAGTTTAGTTAAAGCTGCTGATTCTCCAAGGAGGGAGATGGCTAGTAAAGCGGCTGGAATGGCGAACCCGAGCACAGGGAGATGAGAAATGAGGTGCGTTTTAGAAACCTTTCCCGATCACACGGTGTACCATCTTCTGGGTTTCTCATGCATGTTTTCGACGTAGGAAGATGCCCTTGAACCTGGAGATTTAGGACCCATGGGATGGGTACCATGCAGTATTACTTTAAAGTTTGTGCGTTGGCTCACCCAACCTCACCAAACCTCTCAGCCCCAAGAGTGTCCACCCTTATGTCTCAATCAGCTGTGGGTCTAGATATGGTCAATCCAGGTTGCATCACAGCCCCTGAACGAATTGTGTAAGAATTTCTCTCTGTTTCACTGTCTTTGTTTCACGGGTTTTGAAAAGTCATTTATTTTTATAATGGGGTTTAGCTGCTTTTCACGGCTGTGTTTATGCCGCTTTACACCCCCTTGACTCACTTACAGAGAGATATCAATACATAGGTTTGAATATTCTTACTAGTCAGATATATTCTTGTGTGGTGAATAGGGGGTGTTGAGTCCAGTTCACTGAGCAAGGAGTAGGTTTTGTCTATTACATATTGGGTTTATGGAACGGTATCTGAGCTAATTTGAAACCCTTGTTTTATGCATCACCCCACCTCACCTTTCCCGTTCAGCAGCCATAGTGTGTTTTCTAAACGTGTGACTCTCTTCTTTTTTGTCGTTCAGGTCAAGTGTAGCGGTTTTTACATTCCCTCTATAAGTGATATCTTATGATAAGTGTCTTTTTCTGTGTGACTTATTTCACTTAGAATCGTCGTACCTAAATCCACTCATCGTGCTGCTACTAGCCTTATGACGTTGATTTCATGGCTGAGTGATATTCCATTGTACATGAGGACCACAACTTCTTTATCCATTTTTCTCTTTCCTAGGATATTTAAGGTGTAATGAAGTGGGGGTTCTTGTCAACAGAGCAGCCCTAAACTTTGGGGTGCCTGTGTCTTGCTGATTTTTAGTTTTCCCAATTTATACGCCCATGCGTGGAAGTGCCGTATGCTCTCTAAGCTGTGTTTTTTAGATGTTTCAGGACACACCGTACACTTCTCCAGGGTGGCTGTTGGCAATTTACATCCCGCCCATCAGCGTAGCAAGGCTCCCATTTCTCCATGGCCGGTCCTGCATTTCTGGTTTGGACACTTTTTTCCGCATGGCCCTTTTGCCCGCTGGGAATCGAGACTTCTTTGGAGCGCTGATTTGCCTTTCCAGGTGGCTTGGTTGGCCTAAAAGGGCGTATGCGTTTTTTCCTGAATATATTCAGGAAAAAACGCATACGCCCTTTTTGGCCAAGGGCATCATTGTCCACGTTTTGCCGCTTTTCATGTGCTTTCAAGGCGATTCGAATCTACCTCCTGAAATCTGTTTCCTGCAATTCTGCCTTGCTTTCAAATCCTCTTCGTTGCCTTCCCTCAATATATTTGTGGACGAGAGTTATCATTTATAACTCTGCAGGTTTGGGAATTGCAGTGCCCCTGAGCTCCATTTTTCAAGTCGCTTTTTTGGGAGCTGGCCGCAAAAGCGCAGGATTGCTTCAGGCCCTATTCTGGTTCCAGAGGGCAGGCTAAGCCTGTGGTTAATTCTTCTTCCTGATGGGAAAATAGAGTGACCTGTGCCTGTCCCAACACCTAGAGCTAGTCTCTCATTGGTTCCCCCTCTTCCCGTTCATCCTCAGGACAAATTGCAACCTGTACGGAACAGGAGCTTAAAGGTGCTGATTCTCCAAGGAGGGAGATGCCTAGTAAAGCAGCTGGAATGGCGAACCCGAGCACAAGGAGATGAGAAATGAGGTGCGTTTTAGAAACCTTTCCCGATCACACGGTGGACCATCTTCTGGGTTTCTCATGCATGTTTTCGACGTAGGAAGATGCCCTTGAACCTGGAGATTTGGGACCCATGGGATGGGTACCATGCAGTATTACTTTAAAGGGTGTGCGTTGGCTCACCCACCCTCACCAAACCTCTCAGCCCCAAGAGTGTCCACCCTTATGTCTCAATCAGCTGTGGGTCCAGATATGGTCAATCCAGGTTGCATCACAGCCCCTGAACGAATTGTGTAAGAATTTCTCTCTCTTTCACTGTCTTTGGTTCACGGGTTTTGAAAAGTCATTTATTTTTATAATGGGGTTTAGCTGCTTTTCACGGCTGTGTTTATGCCGCTTTACACCCCCTTGACTCACTTACAGAGAGATATCAATACATAGGTTTCAAGATTCTTACTAGTCAGATATATTCTTGTGCGGTGAATAGGGGGTGTTGAGTCCAGTTCACTGAGCAAGGAGTAGGTCTTGTCTATTACATATTGGGTTTATGGAACGGTACCTGAGCTAATTTGAAACCCTTGTTTTATGCATCACCCCACCTCACCTTTCCCGTTCAGCAGCCATAGTGTGTTTTCTAAACGTGTGACTCTCTTCTGTTTTGTCATTCAGGTCGAGTGTAGCGGTTTTTACATTCCCTCTATAAGTGATATCTTATGATAAGTGTCTTTTTCTGTGTGACTTATTTCACTTAGAATCGTCGTACCTAAATCCACTCATCGTGCTTCTACAAGCCTTATGACGTTGATTTCATGGCTGAGTGATATTCCATTGTACATGAGGACCACAACTTCTTTATCCATTTTTCTCTTTCCTAGGATATTTAAGGTGTAATGAAGTGGGGGTTCTTGTCAACAGAGCAGCCCTAAACTTTGGGGTGCCTGTGTCTTGCTGATTTTTAGTTTTCCCAATTTATACGCCTATGCGTGGAAGTGCCGTATGCTCTCTAAGCTGTGTTTTTTAGATGTTTCAGGACACACCGTACACTTTTCCAGAGTGACTGTTGGCAATTTACATCCCGCCCATCAGCGTAGCAAGGCTCCCATTTCTCCATGGCCGGTCCTGCATTTCTGGTTTGGACACTTTTTTCCGCATGGCCCCTTTGCCCGCTGGGAAGCGAGACTTCTTTGGAGCGCTGATTTGCCTTTCCAGGTGGCTTGGTTGGCCAAAAAGTGCGTATGCGTTTTTTCCTGAATATATTCAGGAAAAAACGCATACGCCCTTTTTGGCCAAGGGCATCATTGTCCACGTTTTGCCGCTTTTCATGTGCTTTCAAGGCAATTCGAATCTACCTCCTGAAATCTGTTTCCTGCAATTCTGCCTTGCTTTCAAATCCTCTTCGTTGCCTTCCCTCAATATATTTGTGGACGAGAGTTATCATTTATAACTCTGCAGGTTTGGGAATTGCAGTGCCCCTGATCTCCATTTTTCCAGTCGCTTTTCTGGGAGCTGGCCCCAAAAGCGCAGGATTGCTTCAGGCCCTATTCTGGTTCCAGAGGGCAGGCTAAGCCTGTGGTTAATTCTTCTTCCTGATGGGAAAATAGAGTGACCTGTGCCTGTCCCAACACCTAGAGCTAGTCTCTCATTGGTTCCCCCTCTTCACGTTCATCCTCAGGACAAATTGCAACCTGTACGGAACAGGAGTTTAGTTAAAGGAGCTGATTCTCCAAGGAGGGAGATGGCTAGTAAAGCGGCTGGAATGGCGAACCCGAGCACAGAGAGATGAGAAATGAGGTGCGTTTTAGAAACCTTTCCCGATCACACGGTGTACCATCTTCTGGGTTTCTCATGCATGTTTTCGACGTAGGAAGATGCCCTTGAACCTGGAGATTTGGGACCCATGGGATGGGTACCATGCAGTATTCCTTTAAAGGGTTTGTGTTGGCTCACCCAACCTCACCAAAGCTCTCAGCCCCAAGAGTGTCCACCCTTATGTCTCAATCAGCTGTGGGTCCAGATATGTTCAATCCAGGTTGCATCACAGCCCCTGAACGAATTGTGTAAGAATTTCTCTCTCTTTCACTGTCTTTGGTTCACGGGTTTTGAAAAGTCATTTATTTTTATAATGGGGTTTATCTGCTTTTCACGGCTGTGTTTATGCCGCTTTACACCCCCTTGACTCACTTACAGAGAGATATCAATACATAGGTTTGAAGATTCTTACTAGTCAGATATATTCTTGTGTGGTGAATAGGGGGTGTTGAGTCCAGTTCACTGAGCAAGGAGTAGGTCTTGTCTATTACATATTGGGTTTATGGAACGGTGTCTGAGCTAATTTGAAACCCTTGTTTTATGCATCACCCCACCTCACCTTTCCCGTTCAGCAGCCATAGTGTGTTTTCTAAACGTGTGACTCTCTTCTGTTTTGTCATTCAGGTCGAGTGTAGCCTTTTTTACATTCCCTCTATAAGTGATATCTTATGATAAGTGTCTTTTTCTGTGTGACTTATTTCACTTAGAATCGTCGTACCTAAATCCACTCATCGTGCTGCTACTAGCCTTATGACGTTGATTTCATGGCTGAGTGATATTCCATTGTACATGAGGACCACAACTTCTTTATCCATTTTTCTCTTTCCTAGGATATTTAAGGTGTAATGAAGTGGGGGTTCTTGTCAACAGAGCAGCCCTAAACTTTGGGGTGCCTGTGTCTTGCTGATTTTTAGTTTTCCCAATTTATACGCCTATGCGTGGAAGTGCCGTATGCTCTCTAAGCTGTGTTTATTAGATGTTTCAGGACACACCGTACACTTTTCCAGAGTGACTGTTGGCAATTTACATCCCGCCCATCAGCGTAGCAAGGCTCCCATTTCTCCATGGCCGGAACTGCATTTCTGGTTTGGACACTTTTTTCCGCATGGCCCCTTTGCCCGCTGGGAAGCGAGACTTCTTTGGAGCGCTGATTTGCCTTTCCAGGTGGCTTGGTTGGCCAAAAAGGGCGTATGCGTTTTTTCCTGAATATATTCAGGAAAAAACGCATACGCCCTTTTTGGCCAAGGGCATCATTGTCCACGTTTTGCCGCTTTTCATGTGCTTTCAAGGCGATTCGAATCTACCTCCTGAAATCTGTTTCCTGCAATTCTGCCTTGCTTTCAAATCCTCTTCGTTGCCTTCCCTCAATATATTTGTGGACGAGAGTTATCATTTATAACTCTGCAGGTTTGGGAATTGCAGTGTCCCTGAGCTCCATTTTTCAAGTCGCCTTTTTGGGAGCTGGCCGCGAAAGTGCAGGATTGCTTCACGCCCTCTTCTGGTTCTGGGGAGCAGGCTGAGCTCGTGGTTAAATCTTCTTCCTGATGGGAAAATAGAGTGACCTGTGCCTGTCCCAACACCTAGAGCTAGTCTCTCATTGGTTCCCCCTCTTCCCGTTCTTCCTCAGGACAAATTGCAACCTGTACGGAACAGGAGTTTAGTTAAAGCTGCTGATTCTCCAAGGAGGGAGATGGCTAGTAAAGCGGCTGGAATGGCGAACCCGACCACAGGGAGATGAGAAATGAGGTGCGTTTTAGAAACCTTTCCCGATCACACGGTGTACCATCTTCTGGGTTTCTCATGCATGTTTTCGACGTAGGAAGATGCCCTTGAACCTGGAGATTTAGGACCCATGGGATAGGTACCATGCAGTATTACTTTAAAGTTTGTGCGTTGGCTCACCCAACCTCACCAAACCTCTCAGCCCCAAGAGTGTCCACCCTTATGTCTCAATCAGCTGTGGGTCTAGATATGGTCAATCCAGGTTGCATCACAGCCCCTGAACGAATTGTGTAAGAATTTCTCTCTGTTTCACTGTCTTTGTTTCACGGGTTTTGAAAAGTCATTTATTTTTATAATGGGGTTTAGCTGCTTTTCACGGCTGTGTTTATGCCGCTTTACACCCCCTTGACTCACTTACAGAGAGATATCAATACATAGGTTTGAAGATTCTTACTAGTCAGATATATTCTTGTGCGGTGAATAGGGGGTGTTGAGTCCAGTTCACTGAGCAAGGAGTAGGTTTTGTCTATTACATATTGGGTTTATGGAACGGTATCTGAGCTAATTTGAAACCCTTGTTTTATGCATCACCCCACCTCACCTTTCCCGTTCAGCAGCCATAGTGTGTTTTCTAAACGTGTGACTCTCTTCTTTTTTGTCGTTCAGGTCAAGTGTAGCGGTTTTTACATTCCCTCTATAAGTGATATCTTATGATAAGTGTCTTTTTCTGTGTGACTTATTTCACTTAGAATCGTCGTACCTAAATCCACTCATCGTGCTGCTACTAGCCTTATGACGTTGATTTCATGGCTGAGTGATATTCCATTGTACATGAGGACCACAACTTCTTTATCCATTTTTCTCTTTCCTAGGATATTTAAGGTGTAATGAAGTGGGGGTTCTTGTCAACAGAGCAGCCCTAAACTTTGGGGTGCCTGTGTCTTGCTGATTTTTAGTTTTCCCAATTTATACGCCCATGCGTGGAAGTGCCGTATGCTCTCTAAGCTGTGTTTTTTAGATGTTTCAGGACACACCGTACACTTCTCCAGGGTGGCTGTTGGCAATTTACATCCCGCCCATCAGCGTAGCAAGGCTCCCATTTCTCCATGGCCGGTCCTGCATTTCTGGTTTGGACACTTTTTTCCGCATGGCCCTTTTGCCCGCTGGGAATCGAGACTTCTTTGGAGCGCTGATTTGCCTTTCCAGGTGGCTTGGTTGGCCTAAAAGGGCGTATGCGTTTTTTCCTGAATATATTCAGGAAAAAACGCATACGCCCTTTTTGGCCAAGGGCATCATTGTCCACGTTTTGCCGCTTTTCATGTGCTTTCAAGGCGATTCGAATCTACCTCCTGAAATCTGTTTCCTGCAATTCTGCCTTGCTTTCAAATCCTCTTCGTTGCCTTCCCTCAATATATTTGTGGACGAGAGTTATCATTTATAACTCTGCAGGTTTGGGAATTGCAGTGCCCCTGAGCTCCATTTTTCAAGTCACTTTTTTGGGAGCTGGCCGCAAAAGCGCAGGATTGCTTCAGGCCCTATTCTGGTTCCAGAGGGCAGGCTAAGCCTGTGGTTAATTCTTCTTCCTGATGGGAAAATAGAGTGACCTGTGCCTGTCCCAACACCTAGAGCTAGTCTCTCATTGGTTCCCCCTCTTCCCGTTCATCCTCAGGACAAATTGCAACCTGTACGGAACAGGAGCTTAAAGGTGCTGATTCTCCAAGGAGGGAGATGCCTAGTAAAGCAGCTGGAATGGCGAACCCGAGCACAAGGAGATGAGAAATGAGGTGCGTTTTAGAAACCTTTCCCGATCACACGGTGTACCATCTTCTGGGTTTCTCATGCATGTTTTCGACGTAGGAAGATGCCCTTGAACCTGGAGATTTGGGACCCATGGGATGGGTACCATGCAGTATTACTTTAAAGGGTGTGCGTTGGCTCACCCAACCTCACCAAACCTCTCAGCCCCAAGAGTGTCCACCCTTATGTCTCACTCAGCTGTGGGTCTAGATATGGTCAATCCAGGTTGCATCACAGCCCCTGAACGAATTGTGTAAGAATTTCTCTCTCTTTCACTGTCTTTGGTTCACGGGTTTTGAAAAGTCATTTATTTTTATAATGGGGTTTAGCTGCTTTTCACGGCTGTGTTTATGCCGCTTTACACCCCCTTGACTCACTTACAGAGAGATATCAATACATAGGTTTCAAGATTCTTACTAGTCAGATATATTCTTGTGCGGTGAATAGGGGGTGTTGAGTCCAGTTCACTGAGCAAGGAGTAGGTCTTGTCTATTACATATTGGGTTTATGGAACGGTACCTGAGCTAATTTGAAACCCTTGTTTTATGCATCACCCCACCTCACCTTTCCCGTTCAGCAGCCATAGTGTGTTTTCTAAACGTGTGACTCTCTTCTGTTTTGTCATTCAGGTCGAGTGTAGCGGTTTTTACATTCCCTCTATAAGTGATATCTTATGATAAGTGTCTTTTTCTGTGTGACTTATTTCACTTAGAATCGTCGTACCTAAATCCACTCATCGTGCTGCTACAAGCCTTATGACGTTGATTTCATGGCTGAGTGATATTCCATTGTACATGAGGACCACAACTTCTTTATCCATTTTTCTCTTTCCTAGGATATTTAAGGTGTAATGAAGTGGGGGTTCTTGTCAACAGAGCAGCCCTAAACTTTGGGGTGCCTGTGTCTTGCTGATTTTTAGTTTTCCCAATTTATACGCCTATGCGTGGAAGTGCCGTATGCTCTCTAAGCTGTGTTTTTTAGATGTTTCAGGACACACCGTACACTTTTCCAGAGTGACTGTTGGCAATTTACATCCCGCCCATCAGCGTAGCAAGGCTCCCATTTCTCCATGGCCGGTCCTGCATTTCTGGTTTGGACACTTTTTTCCGCATGGCCCCTTTGCCCGCTGGGAAGCGAGACTTCTTTGGAGCGCTGATTTGCCTTTCCAGGTGGCTTGGTTGGCCAAAAAGGGCGTATGCGTTTTTTCCTGAATATATTCAGGAAAAAACGCATACGCCCTTTTTGGCCAAGGGCATCATTGTCCACGTTTTGCCGCTTTTCATGTGCTTTCAAGGCAATTCGAATCTACCTCCTGAAATCTGTTTCCTGCAATTCTGCCTTGCTTTCAAATCCTCTTCGTTGCCTTCCCTCAATATATTTGTGGACGAGAGTTATCATTTATAACTCTGCAGGTTTGGGAATTGCAGTGCCCCTGATCTCCATTTTTCCAGTCGCTTTTCTGGGAGCTGGCCCCAAAAGCGCAGGATTGCTTCAGGCCCTATTCTGGTTCCAGAGGGCAGGCTAAGCCTGTGGTTAATTCTTCTTCCTGATGGGAAAATAGAGTGACCTGTGCCTGTCCCAACACCTAGAGCTAGTCTCTCATTGGTTCCCCCTCTTCCCGTTCATCCTCAGGACAAATTGCAACCTGTACGGAACAGGAGTTTAGTTAAAGGTGCTGATTCTCCAAGGAGGGAGATGGCTAGTAAAGCGGCTGGAATGGCGAACCCGAGCACAGAGAGATGAGAAATGAGGTGCGTTTTAGAAACCTTTCCCGATCACACGGTGTACCATCTTCTGGGTTTCTCATGCATGTTTTCGACGTAGGAAGATGCCCTTGAACCTGGAAATTTGGGACCCATGGGATGGGTACCATGCAGTATTCCTTTAAAGTGTGTGTGTTGGCTCACCCAACCTCACCAAAGCTCTCAGCCCCAAGAGTGTCCACCCTTATGTCTCAATCAGCTGTGGGTCCAGATATGTTCAATCCAGGTTGCATCACAGCCCCTGAACGAATTGTGTAAGAATTTCTCTCTCTTTCACTGTCTTTGGTTCACGGGTTTTGAAAAGTCATTTATTTTTATAATGGGGTTTATCTGCTTTTCACGGCTGTGTTTATGCCGCTTTACACCCCCTTGACTCACTTACAGAGAGATATCAATACATAGGTTTGAAGATTCTTACTAGTCAGATATATTCCTCTGCGGTGAATAGGGGGTGTTGGGGCCAGTTCACTGAGCAAGGAGTAGGTCTAGTCTATTACATATTGGGTTTATGGAACGGTATCTGAGCTAATTTGAAACCCTTGTTTTATGCATCACCCCACCTCACCTTTCCCGTTCAGCAGCCATAGTGTGTTTTCTAAACGTGTGACTCTCTTCTGTTTTGTCATTCAGGTCGAGTGTAGCGGTTTTTACATTCCCTCTATAAGTGATATCTTATGATAAGTGTCTTTTTCTGTGTGACTTATTTCACTTAGAATCGTCGTACCTAAATCCACTCATCGTGCTGCTACTAGCCTTATGACGTTGATTTCATGGCTGAGTGATATTCCATTGTACATGAGGACCACAACTTCTTTATCCATTTTTGTCTTTCCTAGGATATTTAAGGTGTAATGAAGTGGGGGTTCTTGTCATCAGAGCAGCCCTAAACTTTGGGGTGCCTGTGTCTTGCTGATTTTTAGTTTTCCCAGTTTATACGCCCATGCGTGGAAGTGCCGTATGCTCTCTAAGCTGTGTTTTTTAGACGTTTCAGGACACACCGTACACTTCTCCAGGGTGGCTGTTGGCAATATACATCCCGCCCATCAGCGTAGCAAGGCTCCCATTTCTCCATGGCCGGTCCTGCATTTCTGGTTTGGACACTTTTTTCCACATGGCCCCTTTGCCCGCTGGGAAGCGAGACTTCTTTGGAGCGCTGATTTGCCTTTCCAGGTTGCTTGGTTGGCCAAAAAGGGCGTATGCGTTTTTTCCTGAATATATTCAGGAAAAAACGCATACGCCCTTTTTGGCCAAGGGCATCATTGTCCACGTTTTGCCGCTTTTCATGTGCTTTCAAGGCGATTCGAATCTACCTCCTGAAATCTGTTTCCTGCAATTCTGCCTTGCTTTCAAATCCTCTTCGTTGCCTTCCCTCAATATATTTGTGGACGAGAGTTATCATTTATAACTCTGCAGGTTTGGGAATTGCAGTGTCCCTGAGCTCCATTTTTCAAGTCGCCTTTTTGGGAGCTGGCCGCGAAAGTGCAGGATTGCTTCACGCCCTCTTCTGGTTCTGGGGAGCAGGCTGAGCTCGTGGTTAATTCTTCTTCCTGATGGGAAAATAGAGTGACCTGTGCCTGTCCCAACACCTAGAACTAGTCTCTCATTGGTTCCCCCTCTTCCCGTTCATCCTCAGGACAAATTGCAACCTGTACGGAACAGGAGTTTAGTTAAAGGTGCTGATTCTCCAAGGAGGGAGATGGCTAGTAAAGCGGCTGGAATGGCGAACAAGAGCACAGGGAGATGAGAAATGAGGTGCGTTTTAGAAACCTTTCCCGATCACACGGTGTACCATCTTCTGGGTTTCTCATGCATGTTTTCGACGTAGGAAGATGCCCTTGAACCTGGAGATTTGGGACCCATGGGATGGGTACCATGCAGTATTCCTTTAAAGGGTGTGTGTTGGCACACCCAACCTCACCAAACCTCTCAGACCCAAGAGTGTCCACCCTTATGTCTCAATCAGCTGTGGGTCCAGATATGTTCAATCCAGGTTGCATCACAGCCCCTGAACGAACTGTGTAAGAATTTCTCTCTCTTTCACTGTCTTTGGTTCACGGGTTTTGAAAAGTCATTTATTTTTATAATGGGGTTTAGCTGCTTTTCACGGCTGTGTTTATGCCGCTTTACACCCCCTTGACTCACTTACAGAGAGATATCAATACATAGGTTTGAAGATTCTTACTAGTCAGATATATTCTTCTGCGGTGAATAGGGGGTGTTGAGTCCAGTTCACTGAGCAAGGAGTAGGTTTTGTCTATTACATATTGGGTTTATGGAACGGTATCTGAGCTAATTTGAAACCCTTGTTTTATGCATCACCCCACCTCACCTTTCCCGTTCAGCAGCCATAGTGTGTTTTCTAAACGTGTGACTCTCTTCTTTTTTGTCGTTCAGGTCAAGTGTAGCGGTTTTTACATTCCCTCTATAAGTGATATCTTATGATAAGTGTCTTTTTCTGTGTGACTTATTTCACTTAGAATCGTCGTACCTAAATCCACTCATCGTGCTGCTACTAGCCTTATGACGTTGATTTCATGGCTGAGTGATATTCCATTGTACATGAGGACCACAACTTCTTTATCCATTTTTCTCTTTCCTAGGATATTTAAGGTGTAATGAAGTGGGGGTTCTTGTCAACAGAGCAGCCCTAAACTTTGGGGTGCCTGTGTCTTGCTGATTTTTAGTTTTCCCAATTTATACGCCCATGCGTGGAAGTGCCGTATGCTCTCTAAGCTGTGTTTTTTAGATGTTTCAGGACACACCGTACACTTCTCCAGGGTGGCTGTTGGCAATTTACATCCCGCCCATCAGCGTAGCAAGGCTCCCATTTCTCCATGGCCGGTCCTGCATTTCTGGTTTGGACACTTTTTTCCGCATGGCCCTTTTGCCCGCTGGGAAGCGAGACTTCTTTGGAGCGCTGATTTGCCTTTCCAGGTGGCTTGGTTGGCCTAAAAGGGCGTATGCGTTTTTTCCTGAATATATTCAGGAAAAAACGCATACGCCCTTTTTGGCCAAGGGCATCATTGTCCACGTTTTGCCGCTTTTCATGTGCTTTCAAGGCGATTCGGATCTACCTCCTGAAATCTGTTTCCTGCAATTCTGCCTTGCTTTCAAATCCTCTTCGTTGCCTTCCCTCAATATATTTGTGGACGAGAGTTATCATTTATAACTCTGCAGGTTTGGGAATTGCAGTGCCCCTGAGCTCCATTTTTCAAGTCGCTTTTTTGGGAGCTGGCCGCAAAAGCGCAGGATTGCTTCAGGCCCTATTCTGGTTCCAGAGGGCAGGCTAAGCCTGTGGTTAATTCTTCTTCCTGATGGGAAAATAGAGTGACCTGTGCCTGTCCCAACACCTAGAGCTAGTCTCTCATTGGTTCCCCCTCTTCCCGTTCATCCTCAGGACAAATTGCAACCTGTACGGAACAGGAGCTTAAAGGTGCTGATTCTCCAAGGAGGGAGATGCCTAGTAAAGCAGCTGGAATGGCGAACCCGAGCACAAGGAGATGAGAAATGAGGTGCGTTTTAGAAACCTTTCCCGATCACACGGTGTACCATCTTCTGGGTTTCTCATGCATGTTTTCGACGTAGGAAGATGCCCTTGAACCTGGAGATTTGGGACCCATGGGATGGGTACCATGCAGTATTACTTTAAAGGGTGTGCGTTGGCTCACCCAACCTCACCAAACCTCTCAGCCCCAAGAGTGTCCACCCTTATGTCTCAATCAGCTGTGGGTCCAGATATGGTCAATCCAGGTTGCATCACAGCCCCTGAACGAATTGTGTAAGAATTTCTCTCTCTTTCACTGTCTTTGGTTCACGGGTTTTGAAAAGTCATTTATTTTTATAATGGGGTTTAGCTGCTTTTCACGGCTGTGTTTATGCCGCTTTACACCCCCTTGACTCACTTACAGAGAGATATCAATACATAGGTTTCAAGATTCTTACTAGTCAGATATATTCTTGTGCGGTGAATAGGGCGTGTTGAGTCCAGTTCACTGAGCAAGGAGTAGGTCTTGTCTATTACATATTGGGTTTATGGAACGGTACCTGAGCTAATTTGAAACCCTTGTTTTATGCATCACCCCACCTCACCTTTCCCGTTCAGCAGCCATAGTGTGTTTTCTAAACGTGTGACTCTCTTCTGTTTTGTCATTCAGGTCGAGTGTAGCGGTTTTTACATTCCCTCTATAAGTGATATCTTATGATCAGTGTCTTTTTCTCTGTGACTTATTTCACTTAGAATCGTCGTACCTAAATCCACTCATCGTGCTGCTACAAGCCTTATGACGTTGATTTCATGGCTGAGTGATATTCCATTGTACATGAGGACCACAACTTCTTTATCCATTTTTCTCTTTCCTAGGATATTTAAGGTGTAATGAAGTGGGGGTTCTTGTCAACAGAGCAGCCCTAAACTTTGGGGTGCCTGTGTCTTGCTGATTTTTAGTTTTCCCAATTTATACGCCTATGCGTGGAAGTGCCGTATGCTCTCTAAGCTGTGTTTTTTAGATGTTTCAGGACACACCGTACACTTTTCCAGAGTGACTGTTGGCAATTTACATCCCGCCCATCAGCGTAGCAAGGCTCCCATTTCTCCATGGCCGGTCCTGCATTTCTGGTTTGGACACTTTTTTCCGCATGGCCCCTTTGCCCGCTGGGAAGCGAGACTTCTTTGGAGCGCTGATTTGCCTTTCCAGGTGGCTTGGTTGGCCAAAAAGGGCGTCTGCGTTTTTTCCTGAATATATTCAGGAAAAAACGCATACGCCCTTTTTGGCCAAGGGCATCATTGTCCACGTTTTGCCGCTTTTCATGTGCTTTCAAGGCAATTCGAATCTACCTCCTGAAATCTGTTTCCTGCAATTCTGCCTTGCTTTCAAATCCTCTTCGTTGCCTTCCCTCAATATATTTGTGGACGAGAGTTATCATTTATAACTCTGCAGGTTTGGGAATTGCAGTGCCCCTGATCTCCATTTTTCCAGTCGCTTTTCTGGGAGCTGGCCCCAAAAGCGCAGGATTGCTTCAGGCCCTATTCTGGTTCCAGAGGGCAGGCTAAGCCTGTGGTTAATTCTTCTTCCTGATGGGAAAATAGAGTGACCTGTGCCTGTCCCAACACCTAGAGCTAGTCTCTCATTGGTTCCCCCTCTTCCCGTTCATCCTCAGGACAATTTGCAACCTGTACGGAACAGGAGTTTAGTTAAAGGTGCTGATTCTCCAAGGAGGGAGATGGCTAGTAAAGCGGCTGGAATGGCGAACCCGAGCACAGAGAGATGAGAAATGAGGTGCGTTTTAGAAACCTTTCCCGATCACACGGTGTACCATCTTCTGGGTTTCTCATGCATGTTTTCGACGTAGGAAGATGCCCTTGAACCTGGAGATTTGGGACCCATGGGATGGGTACCATGCAGTATTCCTTTAAAGGGTGTGTGTTGGCTCACCCAACCTCACCAAAGCTCTCAGCCCCAAGAGTGTCCACCCTTATGTCTCAATCAGCTGTGGGTCCAGATATGTTCAATCCAGGTTGCATCACAGCCCCTGAACGAATTGTGTAAGAATTTCTCTCTCTTTCACTGTCTTTGGTTCACGGGTTTTGAAAAGTCATTTATTTTTATAATGGGGTTTATCTGCTTTTCATGGCTGTGTTTATGCCGCTTTACACCCCCTTGACTCACTTACAGAGAGATATCAATACATAGGTATGAAGATTCTTACTAGTCAGATATATTCTTCTGCGGTGAATAGGGGATGTTGGGGCCAGTTCACTGAGCAAGGAGTATGTCTAGTCTATTACATATTGGGTTTATGGAACGGTATCTGAGCTAATTTGAAACCCTTGTTTTATGCATCACCCCACCTCACCTTTCCCGTTCAGCAGCCATAGTGTGTTTTCTAAACGTGTGACTCTCTTCTGTTTTGTCATTCAGGTCGAGTGTAGCGGTTTTTACATTCCCTCTATAAGTGATATCTTATGATAAGTGTCTTTTTCTGTGTGACTTATTTCACTTAGAATCGTCGTACCTAAATCCACTCATCGTGCTGCTACTAGCCTTATGACGTTGATTTCATGGCTGAGTGATATTCCATTGTACATGAGGACCACAACTTCTTTATCCATTTTTCTCTTTCCTAGGATATTTAAGGTGTAATGAAGTGGGGGTTCTTGTCAACAGAGCAGCCCTAAACTTTGGGGTGCCTGTGTCTTGCTGATTTTTAGTTTTCCCAGTTTATACGCCCATGCGTGGAAGTGCCGTATGCTCTCTAAGCTGTGTTTTTTAGACGTTTCAGGACACACCGTACACTTCTCCAGGGTGGCTGTTGGCAATATACATCCCGCCCATCAGCGTAGCAAGGCTCCCATTTCTCCATGGCCGGTCCTGCATTTCTGGTTTGGACACTTTTTTCCGCATGGCCCCTTTGCCCGCTGGGAAGCGAGACTTCTTTGGAGCGCTGATTTGCCTTTCCAGGTTGCTTGGTTGGCCAAAAAGGGCGTATGCGTTTTTTCCTGAATATATTCAGGTAAAAACGCATACGCCCTTTTTGGCCAAGGGCATCATTGTCCACGTTTTGCCGCTTTTCATGTGCTTTCAAGGCGATTCGAATCTACCTCCTGAAATCTGTTTCCTGCAATTCTGCCTTGCTTTCAAATCCTCTTCGTTGCCTTCCCTCAATATATTTGTGGACGAGAGTTATCATTTATATCTCTGCAGGTTTGTGAATTGCAGTGCCCCTGAGCTCCATTTTTCAAGTCGCCTTTTTGGGAGCTGGCCGCGAAAGTGCAAGATTGCTTCACGCCCTCTTCTGGTTCTGGGGAGCAGGCTGAGCTCGTGGTTAATTCTTCTTCCTGATGGGAAAATAGAGTGACCTGTGCCTGTCCCAACACCTAGAGCTAGTCTCTCATTGGTTCCCCCTCTTCCCGTTCATCCTCAGGACAAATTGCAACCTGTACGGAACAGGAGCTTAAAGGTGCTGATTCTCCAAGGAGGGAGATGGCTAGTAAAGCAGCTGGAATGGCGAACCCGAGCACAAGGAGATGAGAAATGAGGTGCGTTTTAGAAACCTTTCCCGATCACACGGTGTACCATCTTCTGGGTTTCTCATGCATGTTTTCGACGTAGGAAGATGCCCTTGAACCTGGAGATTTGGGACCCATGGGATGAGTACCATGCAGTATTACTTTAAAGGGTCTGCGTTGGCTCACCCAACCTCACCAAACCTCTCAGCCCTAAGAGTGTCCACCCTTATGTCTCAATCAGCTGTGGGTCTAGATATGGTCAATCCAGGTTGCATCACAGCCCCTGAACGAATTGTGTAAGAATTTCTCTCTCTTTCACTGTCTTTGTTTCACGGGTTTTGAAAAGTCATTTATTTTTATAATGGGGTTTAGCTGCTTTTCACGCCTGTGTTTATGCCGCTTTACACCCCCTTGACTCACTTACAGAGAGATATCAATACATAGGTTTGAAGATACTTACTAGTCAGATATATTCTTGTGCGGTGAATAGGGGGTGTTGAGTCCAGTTCACTGAGCAAGGAGTAGGTCTTGTCTATTACATATTGGGTTTATGGAACGGTATCTGAGCTAATTTGAAACCCTTGTTTTATGCATCACCCCACCTCACCTTTCCCGTTCAGCAGCCATAGTGTGTTTTCTAAACGTGTGACTCTCTTCTGTTTTGTCATTCAGGTCAAGTGTAGCGGTTTTTACATTCCCTGTATAAGTGATATCTTATGATAAGTGTCTTTTTCTGTGTGACTTATTTCACTTAGAATCGTCGTACCTAAATCCACTCATAGTGCTGCTACTAGCCTTATGACGTAGATTCCATGGCTGAGTGATATTCCATTGTACATGAGGACCACAACTTCGTTATCCACTTTTCTCTTTCCTAGGATATTTAAGGTGTAATGAAGTGGGGGTTCTTGTCAACAGAGCAGCCCTAAACTATGGGGTGCCTGTGTCTTGCTGATTTTTGTTTTCACAGTTTATACGCCCATGCGTGGAAGTGCCGTATGCTCTCTAAGCTGTGTTTTTTAGACGTTTCAGGACACACCGTACACTTCTCCAGGGTGGCTGTTGGCAATTTACATCCCGCCCATCAGCGTAGCAAGGCTCCCATTTCTCCATGGCCAGTCCTGCATTTCTGGTTTTGACACGTTTTTCCGCATGGCCCTTTTGCCTGCTGGGAAGCGAGACTTCTTTGGAGCGCTGATTTGCCTTTCCAGGTTGCTTGGTTGGCCAAAAAGGGCGTATGCGTTTTTTCCTGAATATATTCAGGAAAAAACGCATACGCCCTTTTTGGCCAAGGGCATCATTGTCCACGTTTTTCCGCTTTTCATGTGCTTTCAAGGCGATTCGAATCTACCTCCTGAAATCTGTTTCCTGCAATTCTGCCTTGCTTTCAAATCCTCTTCGTTGCCTTCCCTCAATATATTTGTGGACGAGAGTTATCATTTATAACTCTGCAGGTTTGTGAATTGCCGTGCCCCTGAGCTCCATTTTTCAAGTCGCTTTTTTGGGTGCTGGCCGCAAAAGCGCAGGATTGCTTCAGGCCCTGTTTTGGTTCCGGTGGGCAGGCTTAGCCTGTGGTTAATTCTTCTTCCTGATGGGAAAATAGAGTGACCTCTGCCTGTCCCAACACCTAGAGCTAGTCTCTCATTGGTTCCCCCTCTTCCCGTTCATCCTCAGGACAAATTGCAACCTGTACGGAACAGGAGCTTAAAGGTGCTGATTCTCCAAGGAGGGAGATGGCTAGTAAAGCGGCTGGAATGGCGAACCCGAGCAAAAGGAGATGAGAAATGAGGTGCGTTTTAGAAACCTTTCCCGATCACACGGTGTACCATCTTCTGGGTTTCTCATGCATGTTT
The DNA here is from genome assembly GCF_949987535.1 of Balaenoptera acutorostrata. Lineage (NCBI taxonomy): Eukaryota > Metazoa > Chordata > Mammalia > Artiodactyla > Balaenopteridae > Balaenoptera > Balaenoptera acutorostrata. The sequence goes on from NW_026645516.1 coordinate 104,372, forward strand.
TCGACGTAGGAAGATGCCCTTGAACCTGGAGATTTGGGACCCATGGGATGGGTACCATGCAGTATTACTTTAAAGGGTCTGCGTTGGCTCACCCAACCTCACCAAAACGCTCAGCCCTAAGAGTGTCCACCCTTATGTCTCAATCAGCTGTGGGTCTAGATATGGTCAATCCAGGTTGCATCACAGCCCCTGAACGAATTGTGTAAGAATTTCTCTCTCTTTCACTGTCTTTGTTTCACGGGTTTTGAAAAGTCATTTATTTTTATAATGGGGTTTAGCTGCTTTTCACGGCTGTGTTTATGCTGCTTTACACCCCCTTGACTCACTTACAGAGAGATATCAATACATAGGTTTGAAGATACTTACTAGTCAGATATATTCTTGTGCGGTGAATAGGGGGTGTTGAGTCCAGTTCACTAAGCAAGGAGTAGGTCTTGTCTATTACATATTGGGTTTATGGAACGGTATCTGAGCTAAATTGAAACCCTTGTTTTATGCATCACCCCACCTCACCTTTCCCGTTCAGCAGCCATAGTGTGTTTTCTAAACGTGTGACTCTCTTCTGTTTTGTCATTCAGGTCGAGTGTAGCGGTTTTTACATTCCCTCTATAAGTGATATCTTATGATAAGTGTCTTTTTCTGTGTGACTTATTTCACTTAGAATCGTCGTACCTAAATCCACTCATCGTGCTGCTACTAGCCTTATGACGTTGATTTCATGGCTGAGTGATATTCCATTGTACATGAGGACCACAACTTCTTTATCCATTTTTCTCTTTCCTAGGATATTTAAGGTGTAATGAAGTGGGGGTTCTTGTCAACAGAGCAGCCCTAAACTTTGGGGTGCCTGTGTCTTGCTGATTTTTAGTTTTCCCAGTTTATACGCCCATGCGTGGGAGTGCCGTATGCTCTCTAAGCTTTGTTTTTTAGACGTTTCAGGACACACCGTACACTTCTCCAGGGTGGCTGTTGGCAATATACATCCCGCCCATCAGCGTAGCAAGGCTCACATTTCTCCATGGCCGGTCCTGCATTTCTGGTTTGGACACTTTTTTCCACATGGCCCCTTTGCCCGCTGGGAAGCGAGACTTCTTTGGAGCGCTGATTTGCCTTTCCAGGTTGCTTGGTTGGCCAAAAAGGGCGTATGCGTTTTTTCCTGAATATATTCAGGTAAAAACGCATACGCCCTTTTTGGCCAAGGGCATCATTGTCCACGTTTTGCCGCTTTTCATGTGCTTTCAAGGCGATTCGAATCTACCTCCTGAAATCTGTTTCCTGCAATTCTGCCTTGCTTTCAAATCCTCTTCGTTGCCTTCCGTCAATATATTTGTGGACGAGAGTTATCATTTATAACTCTGCAGGTTTGGGAATTGCAGTGCCCCTGAGCTCCATTTTTCAAGTCGCCTTTTTGGGAGCTGGCCGCGAAAGTGCAGGATTGCTTCACGCCCTCTTCTGGTTCTGGGGAGCAGGCTGAGCTCGTGGTTAATTCTTCTTCCTGATGGGAAAATAGAGTGACCTGTGCCTGTCCCAACACCTAGAGCTAGTCTCTCATTGGTTCCCCCTCTTCCCGTTCATCCTCAGGAAAAATTGCAACCTGTACGGAACAGGAGTTTAGTTAAAGGTGCTGATTCTCCAAGGAGGGAGATGGCTAGTAAAGCGGCTGGAATGGCGAACCCGAGCACAGGGAGATGAGAAATGAGGTGCGTTTTAGAAACCTTTCCCGATCACACGGTGTACCATCTTCTGGGTTTCTCATGCATGTTTTCGACGTAGGAAGATGCCCTTGAACCTGGAGATTTGGGACCCATGGGATGGGTACCATGCAGTATTCCTTTAAAGGGTGTGTGTTGGCTCACCCAACCTCACCAAACCTCTCAGCCCCAAGAGTGTCCACCCTTATGTCTCAATCAGCTGTGGGTCCAGATATGTTCAATCCAGGTTGCATCACAGCCCCTGAACGAATTGTGTAAGAATTTCTCTCTCTTTCACTGTCTTTGGTTCACGGGTTTTGAAAAGTCATTTATTTTTATAATGGGGTTTAGCTGCTTTTCACGGCTGTGTTTATGCCGCTTTACACCCCCTTGACTCACTTACAGAGAGATATCAATATATAGGTTTGAAGATTCTTACTAGTCAGATATATTCTTGTGCGGTGAATAGGGGGTGTTGAGGCCAGTTCACTGAGCAAGGAGTAGGTCTTGTCTATTACATATTGGGTGTATGGAACGGTATCTGAGCTAATTTGAAACCCTTGTTTTATGCATCACCCCACCTCACCTTTCCCGTTCAGCATCCATAGTGTGTTTTCTAAACGTGTGACTCTCTTCTGTTTTGTCATTCAGGTCGAGTGTAGCGGTTTTTACATTCCCTCTATAAGTGATATCTTATGATAAGTGTCTTTTTCTGTGTGACTTATTTCACTTAGAATCGTCGTACCTAAATCCACTCATCGTGCTGCTACTAGCCTTATGACGTTGATTTCATGGCTGAGTGATATTCCATTGTACATGAGGACCACAACTTCTTTATCCATTTTTCTCTTTCCTAGGATATTTAAGGTGTAATGAAGTGGGGGTTCTTGTCAACAGAGCAGCCCTAAACTTTGGGGTGCCTGTGTCTTGCTGATTTTTAGTTTTCCCAATTTATACGCCCATGCGTGGAAGTGCCGTATGCTCTCTAAGCTGTGTTTTTTAGACGTTTCAGGACACACCGTACACTTCTCCAGGGTGGCTGTTGGCAATATACATCCCGCCCATCAGCGTAGCAAGGCTCCCATTTCTCCATGGCCGGTCCTGCATTTCTGGTTTGGACACTTTTTTCCGCATGGCCCCTTTGCCCGCTGGGAAGCGAGACTTCTTTGGAGCGCTGATTTGCCTTTCCAGGTGCTTGGTTGGCCAAAAAGGGTTTATGCGTTTTTTCCTGAATATATTCAGGTAAAAACGCATACGCCCTTTTTGGCCAAGGGCATCATTGTCCACGTTTTGCCACTTTTCATGTGCTTTCAAGGCGATTCGAATCTACCTCCTGAAATCTGTTTCCTGCAATTCTGCCTTGCTTTCAAATCCTCTTCGTTGCCTTCCCTCAATATATTTGTGGACGAGAGTTATCATTTATAACTCTGCAGGTTTGGGAATTGCAGTGCCCCTGAGCTCCATTTTTCAAGTCGCCTTTTTGGGAGCTGGCCGCGAAAGTGCAAGATTGCTTCACGCCCTCTTCTGGTTCTGGGGAGCAGGCTGAGCTCGTGGTTAATTCTTCTTCCTGATGGGAAAATAGAGTGACCTGTGCCTGTCCCAACACCTAGAGCTAGTCTCTCATTGGTTCCCCCTCTTCCCGTTCATCCTCAGGACAAATTGCAACCTGTACGGCACAGGAGTTTAGTTAAAGGTGCTGATTCTCCAAGGAGGGAGATGGCTAGTAAAGCAGCTGGAAAGGCGAACCCGAGCACAGGGAGATGAGAAATGAGGTGCGTTTTAGAAACCTTTCCCGATCACATGGTGTCCCATCTTCTGGGTTTCTCATGCATGTTTTCGACGTAGGAAGATGCCCTTGAACCTGGAGATTTGGGACCCATGGGATGGGTACCATGCAGTATTACTTTAAAGGGTGTGTGTTGGCTCACCCAACCTCACCAAACCTCTCAGCCCCAAGACTGTCCACCCTTATGTCTCAATCAGCTGTGGGTCCAGATATGGTCAATCCAGGTTGCATCACAGCCCCTGAACGAATTGTGTAAGAATTTCTCTCTGTTTCACTGTCTTTGGTTCATGGGTTTTGAAAAGTCATTTATTTTTATAATGGGGTTTAGCTGCTTTTCACGGCTGTGTTTATGCCGCTTTACACCCCCTTGACTCACTTACAGAGAGATATCAATACATAGGTTTGAAGATTCTTACTAGTCAGACATATTCTTGTGCGGTGAATAGGGGGTGTTGAGTCCAGTTCACTGAGCAAGGAGTAGGTCTTGTCTATTACATATTGGGTTTATGGAACGGTATCTGAGCTAATTTGAAACCCTTGTTTTATGCATCACCCCACCTCACCTTTCCCGTTCAGCAGCCATAGTGTGTTTTCTAAACGTGTGACTCTCTTCTGTTTTGTCATTCAGGTCGAGTGTAGCGGTTTTTACATTCCCTCTATAAGTGATATCTTATGATAAGTGTCTTTTTCTGTGTGACTTATTTCACTTAGAATCGTCGTACCTAAATCCACTCATCGTGCTGCTACTAGCCTTATGACGTTGATTTCATGGCTGAGTGATATTCCATTGTACATGAGGACCACAACTTCTTTATCCATTTTTCTCTTTCCTAGGATATTTAAGGTGTAATGAAGTGGGGGTTCTTGTCAACAGAGCAGCCCTAAACTTTGGGGTGCCTGTGTCTTGCTGATTTTTAGTTTTCCCACTTTATACGCCCATGCGTGGAAGTGCCGTATGCTCTCTAAGCTGTGTTTTTTAGACGTTTCAGGACACACCGTACACTTCTCCAGGGTGGCTGTTGGCAATTTACATCCCGCCCATCAGCGAAGCAAGGCTCCCATTTCTCCATGGCCGGTCCTGCATTTCTGGTTTGGACCCTTTTTCCGCATGGCCCTTTTGCCCGCTGGGAAGCGAGACTTCTTTGGAGCGCTGATTTGCCTTTCCAGGTTGCTTGGTTGGCCAAAAAGGGCGTATGCGTTTTTTCCTGAATATATTCAGGAAAAAACGCATACGCCCTTTTTGGCCAAGGGCATCATTGTCCACGTTTTGCCGCTTTTCATGTGCTTTCAAGGCGATTCGAATCTACCTCCTGAAATCTGTTTCCTGCAATTCTGCCTTGCTTTCAAATCCTCTTCGTTGCCTTCCCTCAATATATTTGTGGACGAGAGTTATCATTTATAACTCTGCAGGTTTGTGAATTGCAGTGCCCCTGAGCTCCATTTTTCAAGTCGCTTTTTTGGGTGCTGGCCGCAAAAGCGCAGGATTGCTTCAGGCCCTGTTTTGGTTCCGGTGGGCAGGCTTAGCCTGTGGTTAATTCTTCTTCCTGATGGGAAAATAGAGTGACCTCTGCCTGTCCCAACACCTAGAGCTAGTCTCTCATTGGTTCCCCCTCTTCCCGTTCATCCTCAGGACAAATTGCAACCTGTACGGAACAGGAACTTAAAGGTGCTGATTCTCTAAGGAGGGAGATGGCTAGTAAAGCGGCTGGAATGGCGAACCCGAGCACAAGGAGATGAGAAATGAGGTGCGTTTTAGAAACCTTTCCTGATCACACGGTGTACCATCTTCTGGGTTTCTCATGCATGTTTTCGACGTAGGAAGATGCCCTTGAACCTGGAGATTTGGGACCCATGGGATGGGTACCATGCAGTATTACTTTAAAGGGTCTGCGTTGGCTCACCCAACCTCACCAAACCTCTCAGCCCCAAGAGTGTCCACCCTTATGTCTCAATCAGCTGTGTGTCTAGATATGGTCAATCCAGGTTGCCTCACAGCCCCTGAACGAATTGTGTAAGAATTTCTCTCTCTTTCACTGTCTTTGTTTCACGGGTTTTGAAAAGTCATTTATTTTTATAATGGGGTTTAGCTGCTTTTCACGGCTGTATTTATGCTGCTTTACACCCCCTTGGCTCATTACAGAGAGATATCAATACATAGGTTTGAAGATTCTTACTAGTCAGATATATTCTTGTGCGGTGAATAGGGGGTGTTGAGTCCAGTTCACTGAGCAAGGAGTAGGTCTTGTCTATTACATATTGGGTTTATGGAACGGTATCTGAGCTAATTTGAAACCCTTGTTTTATGCATCACCCCACCTCACCTTTCCCGTTCAGCAGCCATAGTGTGTTTTCTAAACGTGTGACTCTCTTCTGTTTTGTCATTCAGGTCAAGTGTAGCGGTTTTTACATTCCCTGTATAAGTGATATCTTATGATAAGTGTCTTTTTCTGTGTGACTTATTTCACTTAGAATCGTCGTACCTAAATCCACTCATCGTGCTGCTACTAGCCTTATGACGTGGATTCCATGGCTGAGTGATATTCCATTGTACATGAGGACCACAACTTCGTTATCCACTTTTCTCTTTCCTAGGATATTTAAGGTGTAATGATGTGGGGGTTCTTGTCAACAGAGCAGCCCTAAACTTTGGGGTGCCTGTGTCTTGCTGATTTTTGTTTTCACAGTTTATACGCCCATGCGTGGAAGTGCCGTATGCTCTCTAAGCTGTGTTTTTTAGACGTTTCAGGACACACCGTACACTTCTCCAGGGTGGCTGTTGGCAATTTACATCCCGCCCATCAGCGTAGCAAGGCTCCCATTTCTCCATGGCCGGTCCTGCATTTCTGGTTTGGACACTTTTTTCCGCATGGCCCTTTTGCCCGCTGGGAAGCGAGACTTCTTTGGAGCGCTGATTTGCCTTTCCAGGTTGCTTGGTTGGCCAAAAAGGGCGTATGCGTTTTTTCCTGAATATATTCAGGAAAAAACGCATACGCCCTTTTTGGCCAAGGGCATCATTTCCACGTTTTGCCGCTTTTCATGTGCTTTCAAGGCGATTCGAATCTACGTCCTGAAATCTGTTTCCTGCAATTCTGCCTTGCTTTCAAATTCTCTTCGTTGCCTTCCCTCAATATATTTGTGGACGAGAGTTATCATTTATAACACTGCAGGTTTGTGAATTGCAGTGACCCTGAGCTCCATTTTTCAAGTCGCTTTGTTGAGAGCTGGCCGCAAAAGCGCAGGATTGCTTCAGGCCCTCTTCTGGTTCCAGAGGGCAGGTTACGCCTGTGGTTAATTCTTCTTCCTGATGGGATAATAGAGTGACCTGTGCCTGTCCCAACACCTAGAGCTAGTCTCTCATTGGTTCCCCCTCTTCCCGTTCATCCTCAGGACAAATTGCAACCTGTACGGAACAGGAGGTTAAAGGTGCTGATTCTCCAAGGAGGGAGATGGCTAGTAAAGCGGCTGGAATGGCGAACCCGAGCACAAGGAGATGAGAAATGAGGTGCGTTTTAGAAACCTTTCCCGATCACACGGTGTACCATCTTCTGGGTTTCTCATGCATGTTTTCGACGTAGGAAGATGCCCTTGAACCTGGAGATTTGGGACCCATGGGATGGGTACCATGCAGTATTACTTTAAAGGGTCTGCGTTGGCTCACCGAACCTCACCAAACCTCTCAGCCCCAAGAGTGTCCACCCTTATGTCTCAATCAGCTGTGGGTCTAGATATGGTCAATCCAGGTTGCATCACAGCCCCTGAACGAATTGTGTAAGAATTTCTCTCTCTTTCACTGTCTTTGTTTCACGGGTTTTGAAAAGTCATTTATTTTTATAATGGGGTTTTGCTGCTTTTCACGGCTGTGTTTCTGCTACTTTACACCCCCTTTACTCACTTACAGAGAGATATCAGTACATAGGTTTGAAGATTTTTACTAGTCAGATATATTCTTGTGCGGTGAATAGGGGGTGTTGAGTCCAGTTCACTGAGCAAGGAGTAGGTCTTGTCTATTACATATTGGGTTTATGGAACGGTATCTGAGCTAATTTGAAACCCTTGTTTTATGCATCACCCCACCTCACCTTTCCCGTTCAGCAGCCATAGTGTGTTTTCTAAACGTGTGATTCTCCTCTGTTTTGTCATTCAGGTCAAGTGTAGCGGTTTTTACATTCCCTCCATAAGTGATATCTTATGATAAGTGTCTTTTTCTGTGTAACTTATTTCACTTAGAATCGTCGTACCTAAATCCACTCATCGTGCTGCCACTAGCCTTATGACGTTGATTTCATGGCTGAGTGATATTCCATTGTACATGAGGACCACAACTTCTTTATCCATTTTTCTCTTTCCTAGGATATTTAAGGTGTAATGAAGTGGGGGTTCTTGTCAACAGAGCAGCCCTAAACTTTGGGGTGCCTGTGTCTTGCTGATTTTTAGTTTTCCCAATTTATACGCCCATGCGTGGAAGTGCCGTATGCTCTCTAAGCTGTGTTATTTAGATGTTTCAGGACACACCGTACACTTCTCCAGAGTGGCTGTTGGCAATTTACATCCCGCCCATCAGCGTAGCAAGGCTCCCATTTCTCCATGGCCGGTCCTGCATTTCTGGTTTTGACACTTTTTTCTGCATGGCCCTTTTGCCCGCTGGGAAGCGAGACTTCTTTGGAGCGCTGATTTGCCTTTCCAGGTTGCTTGGTTGGCCAAAAAGGGCGTATGCGTTTTTTCCTGAATATATTCAGGTAAAAACGCATACGCCCTTTTTGGCCAAGGGCATCATTGTCCACGTTTTGCCGCTTTTCATGTGCTTTCAAGGCGATTCGAATCTACCTCCTGAAATCTGTTTCCTGCAATTCTGCCTTGCTTTCAAATCCTCTTCGTTGCCTTCCCTCAATATATTTGTGGACGAGAGTTATCATTTATAACTCTGCAGGTTTGGGAATTGCAGTGCCCCTGAGCTCCATTTTTCCAGTCGCTTTTTTGGGAGCTGGCCGCAAAAGTGCAGGATTGCTTCAGGCCCTCTTCTGGTTCCAGAGGGCAGGCTAAGCCTGTGGTTAATTCTTCTTCCTGATGGGAAAATAGAGTGACCTGTGCCTGTCCCAACACCTCGAGCTAGTCTCTCATTGGTTCCCCCTCTTCCCGTTCATCCTCAGGACAAATTGCAACCTGTACGGAACAGGAGCTTAAAGGTGCTGATTCTCCAAGGAGGGAGATGGCTAGTAAAGCGGCTGGAATGGCGAACCCGAGCACAAGGAGATGAGAAATGAGGTGCGTTTTAGAAACCTTTCCCGATCACACGGTGTACCATCTTCTTGGTTTCTCATGCATGTTTTCGACGTAGGAAGATGCCCTTGAACCTGGAGATTTGGGACACATGGGATGGGTACTATGCAGTATTTCTTTAAAGGGTCTGCGTTGGCTCACCAAACCTCACCAAACCTCTGAGCCCCAAGAGTGTCCACCCTTATGTCTCAATCAGCTGTGGGTCTAGATATGGTCAATCCAGGTTGCATCACAGCCCCTGAACGATTTGTGTAAGAATTTCTCTCTCTTTCACTGTCTTTGATTCACGGGTTTTGAAAAGTCATTTCTTTTTATAATGGGGTTTAGCTGCTTTTCACGGCTGTGTTTATGCTGCTTTACACCCCCTTGACTCACTTACAGAGAGATATCAATACATAGGTTTGAAGATTCTTACTAGTCAGATATATTCTTGTGCGGTGAATAGGGGGTGTTGAGTCCAGTTCACTGAGCAAGGAGTAGGTCTTGTCTATTACATATTGGGTTTATGGAACGCTATCTGAGCTAATTTGAAACCCTTGTTTTATGCATCACCTCACCTCACCTTTCCCGTTCAGCAGCCATAGTGTGTTTTCTAAACGTGTGATTCTCTTCTGTTTTGTCATTCAGGTCAAGTGTAGCGGTTTTTACATTCCCTCCATAAGTGATATCTTTTTTTTTTTTCCACACACACACACTGTATTTTATTTTTACAAGAGATAAATAGACTGACACCAAGCATTGTACATGGATGACCACAACAAAAGCAACAATGATTGCAATTACGAAACATGAAACACACTTATACTATGTCATAATATTGACATTCAGTCCAGTAATCCTCCACTGTAACAGCTCCTTTACTTTGCAGTGAAAATTGATTTGTATATTCTTTTCCTCTGAGTCCTTGTGGGATTTTTTTTTAATTCAGACAGAAAGTCACAAAAATTATACTCATCCTCATCAGTTCACTCAGTCCCATGTAATTAATTTCTTTTTTTTCATCTTGATCTTTTGTTAGCACTTTTATGAGTTCATCAGTTTTTCATTAGAATTCTGAAAATGCTTATTCATTCAGTTCAGCAGTACAGTCAGTTACCAGAAACCTGTACTTGTCAGAGTCTTTTCCATGAATTTCTTGAAGATGAAACTCTTTTATAGGAACATATTTGCAAAATCATCAGAGTACACCCAGAACTGTCTGTAAATGACAAAAGACTTAAAAATGACCATGGTTAAAGATTTGATGAAAGTTCATAATAATGCAGTTGACAAGAAAATTAGTTATTTCTGAGATATACATTTTAAAGTAATAACTAGGATTATTACTTATAACATTATACCAGAACATATAAGATTTTTAGACGTTTCCTGTAATGTCTGAAACATTTATATTAACATATTTCCATACATATTTCCATACAAATACAAATATAAGATTTTTAGAAATTTCATGTAATGTCTGAAACATTTATATTAACATATTTCCATACATATTTCCATACAAATACAAATATAAGATTTTTAGAAATTTCATGTAATGTCTGAAACATTTATATTAACATATTTCCATACATATTTCCATACAAATACAAATATAAGATTTTTAGAAATTTCATGTAATGTCTGAAACATTTATATTAATATATTTCCATACAAATAACCCAATGAAAGTTTAGTATTAGTTGTTTTGTTTGTTTTTTTATACTGCAGGTTCTTATTAGGCATCAGTTTTATACACATCAGTGTATACATGTCAATCCCAATTGCCCAAATCAGCACACCACCATCCCCACCTCATCGCAGTTTTCCCCCCTTGGTGTCCATATGTCCATTCTCTACATCTGTGTCTCAACTTCTGCCCTGCAAACTGGCTCATCTGTACCATTTTTCTAGGTTCCACATACATGCATTAATATACGATATTTGTTTTTCTCTTTCTGACTTACTTCACTCTGTATGACAGTCTCTAGATCCATCCACTTCTCAACAAATGACTCAATTTCGTTCCTTTTTATGGCTGAGTAATATTCCATTGTATATATGTACCACAACTTCTTTATCCATTCGTCTGTTGATGGGCATTTAGGTTGCTTCCATGACCTGGCTATTGTAAATAGTGCTGCAATGAACATTCGGGTGCACGTGTCTTTTTGAATTACGGTTTTCTCTGGGTATATGCCCAGTAGTGGGATTGCTGGGTCATATGGTAATTCTATTTTTAGTTTTTTAAGGAACCTCCATATTGTTCTCCATAGTGGCTGTATCAATTTACATTCCCACCAACAGTGCAAGAGGGTTCCCTTTTCTCCACACCCTCTCCAGCATTTGTTGTTTGTAGATTTTCTGATGATGCCCATTCTAACAGGAGTGAGGTGATACCTCATTGTAGTTTTGATTTGCATTTCTCTAATAATTAGTGATGTTGAGCATCTTTTCATGTGCTTCGTGGCTGTCTGTATGTCTTCTTTGGAGAAATGTCTATTTAGGTCTTCTGCCCATTTTTGGATTGGGGTGTTTGTTTCTTTGATATTGAGCTGAATGAGCTGTTTATATATTTTGGAGATTAATCCTTTGTCCGTTGATTCATTTGCAAATATTTTCTCCCATTCTGAGGGTTGTCTTTTCGTCTTGTTTATGGTTTCCTTTGCTGTGCAAAAGCTTTGAAGTTTCATTAGGTCCCACTTGTTTATTTTTGTTTTTATTTCCATTACTCTAGGAGGTGGATCGAAAAAGATCTTGCTGTGATTTATGTCAAAGAGTGTTCTTCCTATGTTTTCCTCTAAGAGTTTTATAGTGGCCAGTCTTATATTTAGGTCTCTAATCCATTTTGAGTTTATTTTTGTGTATGGTGTTAGGGAGTATTCTAATTTCATTCTTTTACATGTGGCTGTCCAGTTTTCCCAGCACCACTTATTGAAGAGACTGTCTTTTCTCCATTGTATATCTTTGCCTCCTTTGTCATAGATTAGTTGACCATAGGTGCGTGGGTTAATCTCTGGGCTTTCGATCTTGTTCCATTGATCTATGTTTCTGTTTTTGTGCCAGTACCATATTGTCTTGATTACTGTAGCTTTGTAGTATAGTCTGAAGTCAGGGAGTCTGATTCCTCCAGCTCCATTTTTTTGCCTCAAGACTGCTTTGGCTATTCGGGGTCTTTTGTGTCTCCATACAAATTTTAAGATGATTTGTTCTAGCTCCGTAAAAAATGCCATTGGTAATTTGATAGGGATTGCATTGAATCTGTAGATTGCTTTGGGTAGTATACTCATTTTCACAATGTTGATTCTTCCAATCCAAGAACATGGTATATCTCTCCATCTGTTCGTATCATCTTTAATTTCTTTCATCAGTGTCTTATAGTTTTCTGCATACAGGTCTTTTGTCTCCCTAGGTAGGTTTATTCCTAGGTATTTTATTCTTTTTGTTGCAATGGTAAATGGGAGTGTTTCCATAATTTCTCTTTCAGATTTTTCATCATTAGTGTATAGGAATGCAAGAGATTTCTGTGCATTAATTTTGTAACCTGCAACTTTACCATATTCATTAATCAGCTCTAGCAGTTTTCTGGTGGCAGTTTTAGGATTCTCTATGTATAGTATCATGTCATCCGCAAACAGTGACAGTTTTACTTCTTCTTTTCCAATTTGTATTCCTTTTATTTCTTTTTCTTCTCTGATTGCCGTGGCTAGGACTTCCAGAGCTATGTTGAATAATAGTGGTGAGAGTGGACATCCTTGTCTCGTTCCTGATCTTAGAGGAAATGCTTTCAGTTTTTCACCATTGAGAATGATGTTTGCTGTGGGTTTGTCATATATGGCCTTTATTATGTTGAGGTAGGTTCCCTCTATGCCCACTTTCTGGAGAGTTTTTATCAGAAATGGGTGTTGAATTTTGTCAAAAGCTTTTTCTGCATCTATTGAGATGATCATATGGTTTTTATTCTTCAATTTGTTAATATGGTGTATCACATTGATTGATTTGCGTATATTGAAGAATCCTTGCATCCCTGGGAAAAATCCCACTTGATCGTGGTGTATGATCCTTTTAATGTGTTGTTGGATTCTGTTTGCTAGTATTTTGTTGAGGATTTTTGCATCTATATTCATCAGTGATATTGGTCTGTAATTTTCTTTTTTTGTAGTGTCTTTGTCTGGTTTTGGTATCAGGGTGATGGTGGCCTCATAGAATGAGTTTGGGAGAGTTCCTTCCTCTGCAATTTTTTGGAAGAGTTTGAGAAGGATGGGTGTTAGCTCTTCTCTAAATGTTTGATAGAATTCACCTGTGAAGCCATCTGGTCCTGGACTTTTGTTTGTTGGAAGATTTTTAATCACAGTTTCAATTTCATTACTTGTGATTGGTCTGTTGATATTTTCTGTTTCTTCCTGATTCAGTCTTGGAAGGTTATACCTTTCTAAGAATTTGTCCATTTCTTCCAGGTTGTCCATTTTATTGGCATAAAGTTGCTTGTAGGAGTCTCTTAGGATGTTTTGTAATTCTGCGGTGTCTGTTGTAACTTCTCCTTTTTCATTTCTGATTTTATTGATTTGAGTCCTCTCCCTCTTTTTCTTGATGAGTCTGGCTAATGGCTTATCAATTTTGTTTATCTTCTCAAAGAACCAACTTTTAGTTTTATTGATCTTTGCTATTGTTTTCTTTGTTTCTATTTCATTTATTTCTGCTCTGATCTTTATGATTTCTTTCCTTCTGCTAACTTTGGATTTTGTTTGTTCTTCTTTCTCTAGTTTCTTTAGGTGTAATGTTAGATTGTTTACTTGAGATTTTTCTTGTTTCTTTAGGTAGGCTTGTATAGCTATAAACTTCCCTCTTAGAACCGCTTTTGCTGCATCCCATAGGTTTTGGGTCGTCGTGTTTTCATTGTCATTTGTCTCTAGGTATTTTTTTATTTCCTGTTTGATTTCTTCAGTGATCTCTTGGTTATTTAATAACGTATTGTTTAGCCTCCATGTGTTTGTCTTTTTTACGTTTTTTTCCCTGTAATTCATTTCTAATCTCATAGCGTTGTGGTCAGAAAAGATGCTTGATATGATTTCAATTTTCTTAAATTTACTGAGGCTTGATTTGTGACCCAAGATGTGATCTATCCTGGAGAATGTTCCGTGCGCACTTGAGAAGAACGTGTAATCTGCCGTTTTTGGATGGAATGTCCTATATATATCAATTAAATCTATCTGTCTATTGTGTCATTTAAATCTTGTGTTTCCTTATTAATTTTTTGTCTGGCTGATCTCCACTGGTGTAAGTGAGCTGTTAAAGTCCCCCACTATTATTGTGTTACTGTTGATTTCCTCTTTTATAGCTGTTACCAGTTGCCTTATACATTGAGGTGCTCCTATGTTGGGTACATATATATTTATAATTGTTATATCTTCTTCTTGGATTGATCCCTTGACCATTATGTAGTGTCTTTCCTTGTCTCTTGTAACATTCTTTATTTTAAAGTCTATTTTATCTGATATGAGTATTGCTACTCCAGCTTTCTTTTGATTTTCATTTGCATAGAATATATTTTTCCATCGCCTCACTTTCAGTCTGTGTGTGTCCCTAGGTCTGAAATGGGTCTCTTGTAGACAGCATATATATGGGTCTTGTTTTTGTATCCATTCAGCGAGCCTGTGTCTTTTGGTTGGAACATTTAGTGCATTCACGTTTAAGGTAATTATCGATATGTATGTTCCTATTACTATTTTCTTAATTGTTATGGGGTTGTCTTGGTGGGTCCTTTTCTTCTCTTGTGTTTCCCACTTAGAGAAGTTCCTTTAGCATTTGGTGTAGAGCTGGTTTCATGGTGCTGAATTCGCTTAGCTTTTGCTTGTCTGTAAGGCTTTTGATTTCTCCATCAAATCTGAATGAGATCTTTGCAGGGTGGAGTACTCTTGGTTGTAGGTTCTTCCCTTTCATCACTTTAAATTGATCATGCCACTCCCTTCTGGCTTGTAGATTTTCTGCTGAGAAATCAGCTGTTATCCTTATGGGAGTTCCCTTGTATGTTATTTGTCATTTTTCCCTTGCTGCTTTCAATAATTTTTCTTTGTCGTTAATTTTTGTCAATTTGATTACTATGTGTCTTGTCATTTTTCTCCTTTGGTTTATCCTGCCTGGGACTCTCTGTGCTTCTGGACTTGGGTGGCTATTTCTTTTCCCATGCTAGGGAAGTTTTTGACCATAATCTCTTCAAATATATTCTCGGGTCCTTTCTCTCTCTTCTCCTTCTGGGACCCCTATCATGCGAATGTTGTTGTGTTTAATGTTGTCCCAGAGGACTCTTGGGGTGTCTTCATTTATTTTCATTATTTTTCTTTATTCTGTTCCATGGCAGTGATTTCCACCTTTCTGTCTTCCAGGTCACTTATCCGTTCTTCTGCCACAGTTATTCTGCTACTGATTCCTTCTAGTGTATTTTTCATTTCAGTTATTACATTGTTCACCTCTGTTTGTTTGTTCTTTAATTTTTCTAGGTGTTTGTTCCTTAATTCTTCTAGGTCTTTGTTAAGCGTTTCTTGCGTCTTCTCGATCTTTGCCTGCTTTCTTTTTCCAAGGTCTTGGCTCAACTTCACTATCATTATTCTGAATTCTTTTTCTGGAAGGTTCCCTATCTCCACGTCATTTCATTTTTTTTTCTGGGGTTTTATCTTGTTCCTTGATCTGGTATAAAGTCCTCTGCCTTGTCATTTTGTCTATCTTTCTGTGAATGTGGTTTTCCTTCCACAGGCTGCAGAATTGTAGTTCTTCTTGCTTCTGCTGTCTGCGCTCTGGTGGATGAGTCTATCTTAGAGGCTTGTGCAAGCTTCCTGATGGGAGGGACTGGTGGTGGGTAGAGCTGGGTGTTGCTTTGGTGGGCAGAGCTTTAATCCACGTGTCTGCAGATTAAACAAAACTTTAATAAAAAGTTTAATCCACTTGTCTGCTGATGCATGGGGCTGGGTTCCTTCCCTGTTGGTTGTTTGGCCTGAGGCGACCCAGCACTGGAGCCTACCTTGCTCTTGGTGGGGCTGATGGCGGACTCTGGGAGGGCTCACACCAAGGAGTATTTCCCAGAACTTCTGCTGCCAGTGTCGTTGTCCTCACGGTGAGCCACAGCCACAGCCACCACCTGCCTCTGCAGGAGACCCTCTAAAAGTAGCAGGTAGTTCTGGTCATTCTCCTACAGGGTCACTGCTCCTTCCCCTGGGTCCTGATGTGCACACTACTTTGTGTGTGCCCTCCAAAAGTGGAGTATCTGAGTGGAGTTGAGACTCTGCGTGGAGTCGCACAGACTCTGGGTCCTGTGAAGCTTCGATGTTTTGTGGTTCTAGAAATCCTATAGGAGACGGTCCACAGCAGGTGAAGCTAAGGTTGTCAGTAGAGGTGTTGAAGCCAAAGATCTGCAGTTCCGACTAGAGGTGCCGATGTACATACAGGACAAAATCATGTCGTGTGAATGTAGTTCAGGCATGTTTAAGATGAATGCAGTCATGTTAATGCCTACCATATTCTATCTTGAGCCTCTCCTCAGGGACCCCCTCCTCAGTTCCTGAGGCTCCTGTAAGTCATGTACAGGGGACT
Source organism: Balaenoptera acutorostrata (assembly GCF_949987535.1). Taxonomy (NCBI): domain Eukaryota; kingdom Metazoa; phylum Chordata; class Mammalia; order Artiodactyla; family Balaenopteridae; genus Balaenoptera; species Balaenoptera acutorostrata. The sequence goes on from NW_026645516.1 coordinate 120,689, forward strand.
GGAGAGTGGGCTCTGTCCAGTCTGAGCCCTGAGTTACCCTGTGTGTATCTTAGGATACTTTGTATTTCTGTGGTGTCTGTCTGTTGTAACATCATCTCTTTCATTTCAGATTTATTGGGCCCTCTCTTTTTAAAAAAAACATACTACTGTTGTCTTTTATTCTTTACAGAAGTTTAATAAGTGTTTAGTCTACTATCCTTACCCTATGTATACTTTTTGCAGTGAGATTTTTACTTTTCTTTGTTTCCTTGTTACTATCAATAATTAGTGAGACTTCTTTTAAGCTACCTTCAACTTTGCTTATAAAGCTGCTTTATTAGTGATGACAGAGCCTTAATGGAAGTCATGTTCTGGTTGTAAATTAGAATGCAATGTGCCAGCAAAAAGCCCCTTAAGTTTATGTCTCATTACTTCTTGTTCTTTTTTAAATTTAATTTTTATTTTTTGTCAGAGCAAATTTGATTAAAATGTTTTGTTTCTTCTAGGTGTGCAAGATGTGGTTCTTTTAAACATATACATATATCTATTCTTCTTTGGATCATTTTCCCATGTAGGTTATGACACAATGTTGAGCAGTCTTGTCTTGGTATTACATAGGTCTTTGGTGATTACATATTTCACATGTGTTTCTATATCTATCTTAACCCCAATATCCTAATGTATCCAATCCTCACACCTTTCCATTTGGTGAACCATAAGTTTGTTTAATGAATCTGTGATTGCATTTCTCTGTGGAAATATCTTCATTGGTATCAATTTTTAGCTAAGACCTATAAGTGATATTATAGGATATGTGTCTTTGGCTTTCTGACTTAGTACAATTTGCCTGATTACCTCAAGAATCATACATGGTGCTGCAAATGGCATTGTTTCATTTTTTTCCCTGGCTAATATTCCATCTGTACGTGTACCAGTTCTTCTTTGGCCACGCACCTCTTGATGGACTTTCTGGTTGCCTCCATGTCTGGGCTATTGTAATACTGCTGCAATGCACATTTGCTTGCCTCTGTCTTTCCAGTTCTATCTTCTTATGTTATAGGCCAAGGAGTGGGCTTGCTGTATCATATGGTAGCTCAGTGTGTACGTTTTAAAGGCACCACCATTCAGTTCTCATTAGTGGCTCTTTCCAGGTTATGTCCCACATAAAATTGAGGGTATGCATTTCTCCAAAACACCTTCAATATTTATTGTTTGTAGTTTTCTTGCTAATGGTTATTCTAACAGGTGCGAGCTGATACCTCTCTGTGGTTGAATTTGCATGTGTCCCATAATCTGTTGAAATTCAGCTTTAAAGCATGCCCTTTCTATTTATCAAACTGTGATTACAGCTTAGTTCTTCAAAGTGTTTTCTTAAAGTAAGTGTCACATTTTGAAAATTTTTGGCCATTACCTCCCTCAAGACATTTTGAAGGCAGGTTTCATTTACAGCCCTGAAGTACTTGTTCATATGAAGTGACCATTAGCACAGGTTTTAAAGCTGCATTTGCAGGTAACGGCCAGAGGGTGGCAGCCTTTCCACGTAACCCAATCTGGTAACTAGGGAAAGAGACCTTCAGCCCCAAAAGTGTCCAGCGTTATTTCTCATCCAGCTGTGGGTCTAGATATGGTCACAACAGGTTGCATCACAGCCCTGCAACGAATTATGTAAAAATTTCTCTCTCTATAACTGTCTTAGTTTTTTGGGTTTTTTAAAGTAATTTATTTTTACAATGGGGTTTCCATGATTTTCACTGCTGTGTTTAGGCCCCTTTACACCCACTTGATTCACTTACAGAGAGATATTAATACATAGGTTTTAAGATTCTTACTAGTCAGATATATTCTTGTTCGTGGAATAGGGGGTGCTGCGTACAGTTCACTGAGCAAGGAGTAGGTCTTGTCTATTACATATTTGGTTTATGGAGCGATATCTGTGCTAATTTCAAACCCTTGTTTTATGCATGACCCACCTCACCTTTCCCGTTAAGCAGCCATAGTGTGTTTTCTAAATGTGTGACTCTGTTCTGTTTTGTAATTCACTTTAAGTTTAGCGATTATTACATTCCCTCTATAAGTGATACTTTTTGATAAGTGGCTTTTTCTGTGTGACTTATTTCACTTAGAATCATCGTACCTACATCCACTCATCATGCTGCTAGTAGCCTTATGACATTGATTTCATGGATGAGTCATATTCCATTGTACATAAGTACCACAACTTCTTTATCCATTTTCCTTTTTCCTGGGATATTTAAGGTGTACCGAAGTGGAGGTTCTTGAAAACAGAACAGCCCTAAACTTTGGGGTGCCTGTGTCTTGTTGATTTTTAATTTTCCCAATTTATACACCCATGAGTGGAAGTGCCCTATGCTCTCTAAGCTGTGTTTCTTAGATGTTTCAGGGCACACCATACATTCTCCAGAGTGGCTGTTGGCAATTTTCATCCCGCCCATGAGCATAACGAAGTTCTCATTTCTCCATGGCCTCTCCTGCATTTCTGGTTTTTACAATTTTTTAGGATGACTCTTTTGACCGATGGGAAGTGAGACTTCTTTGTAGTGCTGATTTGCATTTACGGCTTGCTTCGTTGGCCCAAAAGCGCGTATGCCTTTTTTCCTGAATATATTCAGGAAAAAACGCATACGCCCTTTTTGGCCAAGTGCACCATTGTCGACATTTTGAAGCTTTTCATGTGCTTTAGGTGCGATTCGTATCTACCTCCTGAAATCTGTTTCCTGCAATTTTCCCTTGCTTTGAAATCCTCTTCGCTGCCTTCCTTCAATATATTTTTGGACGAGAGTTATCATTTATAACTCTGCAGGTTTGTGAATTGCAGTGACCGTGAACTCTATTTTTCAACTCGCTTTTTGTGAGCTGGCGGCAAATCCGCCGGATTGCTTCAGGCACTATTCTGGTTCTAGGGAGCAGGCCAAGCCTGTGTTTAATTCTTCTTCCTGTTGGGAAATTAGAGTGACCTCTGCTTTTACCAACACTTAGAGCTAGTCTCTCATTGGTTCCCCCGATTCCCGTTCATCCTCACGGCAGTTTGCAAACTGGATGAAACTGGGGGTGAAAGGTGCTGATTCTCCAAGTGGTGAGATTGTTAGTAAAGTGGCAGGAATGGCAATACAGAGCACCAGGAGATGAGAAATGAGGTGCCTTTTAGAAAACTTTCCCGATCACATGATGTACCATTCTCTGGGTTTCCCATGCATATTTTTGGAGTAGGAAGATTCCGTTGAACCTGGAGATTTGGGACTCATGGAATGAGTACCAGGCAGTATTACTTTAAAGGGTCTGAGTTTGCTCACCCAACCTCACCAAACCTCTCAGCTGCAAGAGTGTCCAAACTTATGTCTCATCCAGCTGTGGGTCTAGATATGGTCAATCCAGGTTGCATCACAGCCCCTGAATGAATTGTGTGAGAATTTCTCTCTCTTTCACTGTCTTTGTTTCATGGGTTTTTTAAAGTAATTTATTTTTATAATGGGGTTTAGCTGCTTTTCACTGCACTATTTATGCCGCTTTACAAACACTTGACACACTTACAGAGAGATATCAATACATACGTTTTAAGATTCTTACTAGTCAGATATATTCTTTTGCGGTGAATAAGGAGTGTTGAGTCCAGTTGACAGAGCAAGGAGTAGGTATTGTCTATTACATATTGGGTTTATGGAACGGTATCGGAGCTAAGTTGAAACCCTTGTTTTATGCATCACCCCACCTCACCTTTCCCGTTAAGCAGCCACAGTGTGTTTTCTAAATGTGTGACTCTGTTCTGTTTTGTAATTCAGTAAATGTGTAATGGTTTTTACATTCCGTCTATAAGTGATATCTTATGATAAGTGTCTTTTTCTGTGTGACTTATTTCACTTAGAATCATCGTACCTGAATCCACTCATCATGCTGCTACGAGCCCTATGACATTGATTTCATGGCTGAGTGATATTCCTTTGTGCATAACGACCACAACTTCTTTATCCATTTTTCTCTTTCCTGGGATATTTGAGGTGTAATGAAGTGGAGGTTCTTGTCAACAGAGCAGCCCAAAACTTTGGGGTGCCTGTGTCTTGCTGATTTTTAGTTTTCCCAATTTATACGCCCATGAGTGGAAGTGCCCTATGCTCTCTAAGCTATGTTTTTTAGATGTTTCAGGACACACCGTACACTTCTCCAGAGTGGCTGTTGGCAATTTACATCCCGCCCATCAGCGTAGCAAGGCTCCCATTTCTCCATGGCCGGTCCTGCATTTCTGGTTTGGACACTTTTTTCCGCATGGCCCTTTTGCCCAATGAGAAGGGAGACTTCTTTGTAGCGCTGACTTGCCTTTCCAGCTTGCTTGGTTGGCCAAAAAGGGCGTATGCGTTTTTTCCTGAATATATTCAGGAAAAAATGCATACGCCCTTTTTGGCCAAGAGCATCATTGTCCACGTTTTGCCGCTTTTCAGGTGCTTTCAAGGCGATTCGAATCTACCTCCTGAAATCTGTTTCCTGCAATTCTGCCTTGCTTTCAAATCCTCTTCGTTGCCTTCCCTCAATATATTTGTGGACGAGAGTTCTCATTTATAACTCTGCAGGTTTGTGAATTGCAGTGCCCCTGAGCTCCATTTTTCAAGTCGCTTTTTTGGGAGCTGGCCGCAAAAGCGCAGGATTGCTTCAGGCCCTATTCTGGTTCCAGAGGGCAGGCTAAGCCTGTGGTTAATTCTTCTACTGATGGGAAAATAGAGTGACCTGTGCCTGTCCCAACACCTAGAGCTAGTCTCTCATTGGTTCCCTCTCTTCCCGTTCATCCTCAGGACAAATTGCAACCTGTACGGAACAGGAGCTTAAAGGTGCTGATTCACCAAGGAGGGAGATGGCTAGTAAAGCGGCTGGAATGGCGAACCCGAGCACAAGGATATGAGAAATGAGGTGCGTTTTAGAAACCTTTCCCGATCACACGGTGTACCATCTTCTGGGTTTCTCATGCATGTTTTCGATGTAGGAAGATGCCCTCGAACCTGGAGATTTGGGACCCATGGGATGGGTACCATGCAGTATTACTTTCAAGGGTCTGCGTTGGCTCATCCAACCTCACCAAACCTCTCAGCCCCAAGAGTGTCCACCCTTATGTCTCAATCAGCTGTGGGTCTAGATATGGTCAATCCAGGTTGCATCACAGCCCCTGAACGAATTGTGTAAGAATTTCTCTCTCTTTCACTGTCTTTGTTTCACGGGTTTTGAAAAGTCATTTATTTTTATAATGGGGTTTAGCTGCTTTTCACGGCTGTGTTTATGCCGCTTTACACCCCCTTGACTCACTTACAGAGAGATATCAATACATAGGTGTGAAGATTCTTACTAGTCAGATATATTCTTGTGCGGTGAATAGGGGGTGTTGAGTCCAGTTCACTGAGCAAGGAGTAGGTCTTGTCTATTACATATTGGGTTTATGGAACGGTATCTGAGCTAATTTGAAACCCTTGTTTTATGCATCACCCCACCTCACCTTTCCCGTTCAGCAGCCATAGTGTGTTTTCTAAACGTGTGACTCTCTTCTGTTTTGTCATTCAGGTCAAGTGTAGCGGTTTTTACATTCCCTCTATAAGTGATATCTTATGATAAGGGTCTTTTTCTGTGTGACTTATTTCACTTAGAATCGTCGTACCTAAATCCACTCATCGTGCTGCTACTAGCCTTATGACGTTGATTTCATGGCTGAGTGATATTCCATTGTACATGAGGACCACAACTTCTTTATCCATTTTTCTCTTTCCTAGGATATTTAAGGTGTAATGAAGTGGGGGTTCTTGTCAACAGAGCAGCCCTAAACTTTGGGGTGCCTCTGTCTTACTGATTTTTAGTTTTCCCAATTTATACGCCCATGCGTGGAAGTGCCCTATGCTCTCTAAGCTGTGTTTTTTAGATGTTTCAGGACACACCGTACACTTCTCCAGAGTGGCTGTTGGCAATTTACATCCCGCCCATCAGCGTAGCAAGGCTCCCATTTCTCCATGGCCGGTCCTGCATTTCTGGTTTTGACACTTTTTTCCGCATGGCCCTTTTGCCCGCTGGGAAGCGAGACTTCTTTGTAGCGCTGATTTGCCTTTCCAGGTTGCTTGGTTGGCCAAAAAGGGCGTATGCGTTTTTTCCTGAATATATTCAGGAAAAAACGCATACGCCCTTTTTGGCCAAGGGCATCATTGTCCACGTTTTGCCACTTTTCATGTGCTTTCAAGGCGATTCGAATCTACCTCCTGAAATCTGTTTCCTGCAATTCTGCCTTGCTTTCAAATCCTCTTCGTTGCCTTCCCTCAATATATTTGTGGACGAGAGTTATAATTTATAACTCTGCAGGTTTGTGAATTGCAGTGCCCCTGAGCTCCATTTTTCAAGTCGCTTTTTTGGGAGCTGGCCGCAAAAGCTCAGGATTGCTTCAGGCCCTCTTCTGGTTTCAGAGGGCAGGCTAAGCCTGTGGTTAATTCTTCTTCCTGATGGGAAAATAGAGTGACCTGTGCCTGTCCCAACACCTCGAGCTAGTCTCTCATTGGTTCCCCCTCTTCCCGTTCATCCTCAGGACAAATTGCAACCTGTACGGAAGAGGAGCTTAAAGGTGCTGATTCTCCAAGGAGGGAGATGGCTAGTAAAGCGGCTGGAATGGCGAACCCGAGCACAAGGAGATGAGAAATGAGGTGCGTTTTAGAAACCTTTCCCGATCACACGGTGTACCATCTTCTGGGTTTCTCATGCATGTTTTCGTCGTAGGAAGATGCCCTCGAACATGGAGATTTGGGACCCATGGGATGGGTACCATGCAGTATTACTTTAAAGGGTGAGCGTTGGCTCACCCAACCTCACCAAACCTCTCAGCCCCAAGAATGTCCACCCTTATGTCTCAATCATCTGTGGGTCTAGATATGGTCAATCCAGGTTGCATCACAGCCCCTGAACGAATTGTGTAAGAATTTCTCTCTCTTTCACTGTCTTTGTTTCACGGGTTTTGAAAAGTAATTTCTTTTTATAATGGGGTTTAGCTGCTTTTCACGGCTGTGTTTCTGCCGCTTTACACCCCCTTGACTCACTTACAGAGAGATATCAATACATAGGTGTGAAGATTCTTACTAGTCAGATATATTCTTGTGCGGTGAATAGGGGGTGTTGAGTCCAGTTCACTGAGCAAGGAGTAGGTCTTGTCTATTACATATTGGGTTTATGGAACGGTATCTGAGCTAATTTGAAACCCTTGTTTTATGCATCACCCCACCTCACCTTTCCCGTTCAGCAGCCATAGTGTGTTTTCTAAACGTGTGACTCTCTTCTGTTTTGTCATTCAGGTCAAGTGTAGCGGTTTTTACATTCCCTCTATAAGTGATATCTTATGATAAGTGTCTTTTTCTGTGTGACTTATTTCACTTAGAATCGTCGTGCCTAAATCCACTCATCGTGCTGCTACTAGCCTTATGACGTTGATTTCATGGCTGAGTGATATTCCATTGTACATGAGGACCACAACTTCTTTATCCATTTTTCTCTTTCCTAGGATATTTAAGGTGTAATGAAGTGTGGGTTCTTCTCAACAGAGCAGCCCTAAACTTTGTGGTGCCTGTGTCTTGCTGATTTTTAATTTTCCCATTTTATACGCCCATGCGTGGAAGTGCCCTATGCTCTCTAAGCTGTGTTTTTTAGATGTTTCAGGACACACCGTACACTTCTCCAGAGTGGCTGTTGGCAATTTACATCCCGCCCAACAGCGTAGCAAGGCTCCCATTTCTCCATGGCCGGTCCTGCATTTCTGGTTTTGACACTTTTTTCCGCATGGCCCTTTTGCCCGCTGGGAAGCGAGACTTCTTTGTAGCGCTGATTTGCCTTTCCAGGTTGCTTGGTTGGCCAAAAAGGGCGTATGCGTTTTTTCCTGAATATATTCAGGAAAAAACGCATACGCCCTTTTTGGCCAAGGGCATCATTGTCCACGTTTTGCCGCTTTTCATGTGCTTTCAAGGCGATTCGAATCTACCTCCTGAAATCTGTTTCCTGCAATTCTGACTTGCTTTCAAATCCTCTTCGTTGCTTTCCCTCAATAAATTTGTGGACGAGAGTTATCATTTATAACTCTGCAGGTTTGGGAATTGCAGTGCCCCTGAGCTCCATTTTTCAAGTCGCTTTTTTGGGAGCTGGCCGCAAAAGCGCAGGATTGCTTCAGGCCCTATTCTGGTTCCAGAGGGCAGTCTAAGCCTGTGGTTAATTCTTCTTCCTGATGGGAAAATAGAGTGACCTGTGCCTGTCCCAACACCTCGAGCTAGTCTCTCATTGGTTCCCCCTCTTCCCGTTCATCCTCAGGACAAATTGCAACCTGTACGGAACAGGAGCTTAAAGCTGCTGATTCTCCAAGGAGGGAGATGGCTAGTAAAGCGGCTGGAATGGCGAACCCGAGCACAAGGAGATGAGAAATGAGGTGCGTTTTAGAAACCTTTCCCGATCACACGGTGTACCATCTTCTGGTTTCTCATGCATGTTTTCGATGTAGGAAGATCCCCTCGAACCTGGAGATTTGGGACCCATGGGATGGGTACCATGCAGTATTACTTTAAAGGGTCTGCGTTGGCTCACCCAACCTCACCAAACCTCTCAGCCCCAAGAGTGTCCACCCTTATGTCTCAATCAGCTGTGTGTCTAGATATGGTCAATCCAGGTTGCATCACAGCCCCTGAACGAATTGTGTAAGAATTTCTCTCTCTTTCACTGTCTTTGTTTCACGGGTTTTGAAAAGTAATTTCTTTTTATAATGGGGTTTAGCTGCTTTTCACGGCTGTGTTTATGCCGCTTTACACCCCCTTGACTCACTTACAGAGAGATATCAATACATAGGTGTGAAGATTCTTACTAGTCAGATATATTCTTGTGCGGTGAATAGGGGGTGTTGAGTCCAGTTCACTGAGCAAGGAGTAGGTCTTGTCTATTACATATTGGGTTTATGGAACGGTATCTGAGCTAATTTGAAACCCTTGTTTTATGCATCACCCCACCTCACCTTTCCCGTTCAGCAGCCATAGTGTGTTTTCTAAACGTGTGACTCTCTTCTGTTTTGTCATTCAGGTCAAGTGTAGCGGTTTTTACATTCCCTCTATAAGTGATATCTTATGATAAGGGTCTTTTTCTGTGTGACTTATTTCACTTAGAATCGTCGTACCTAAATCCACTCATCGTGCTGCTACTAGCCTTATGACGTTGATTTCATGGCTGAGTGATATTCCATTGTACATGAGGACCACAACTTCTGTATCCATTTTTCTCTTTCCTAGGATATTTAAGGTGTAATGAAATGGAGGTTCTTGTCAACAGAGCAGCCCTAAACTTTGGGGTGCCTGTGTCTTGCTGATGTTTAGTTTTCCTAATTTATACGCCCATGCGTGGAAGTGCCCTATGCTCTCTAAGCTGTGTTTTTTAGATGTTTCAGGACACACCGTACACTTCTCCAGAGTGGCTGTTGGCAATTTACATCCCGCCCATCAGCGTAGCAAGGCTCCCATTTCTCCATGGCCGGTCCTGCATTTCTGGTTTTGACACTTTTTTCCGCATGGCCCTTTTGCCCGCTGGGAAGCGAGACTTCTTTGTAGCGCTGATTTGCCTTTCCAGGTTGCTTGTTTGGCCAAAAAGGGCGTATGCGTTTTTTCCTGAATATATTCAGGAAAAAACGCATACGCCCTTTTTGGCCAAGGGCATCATTGTCCACGTTTTGCCAGTTTTCATGTGCTTTCAAGGCGATTCGAATCTACCTCCTGAAATCTGTTTCCTGCAATTCTGCCTTGCTTTCAAATCCTCTTCGTTGCCTTCCCTCAATATATTTGTGGACGAGAGTTATCATTTATAACTCTGCAGGTTTGTGAATTGCAGTGCCCCTGAGCTCCATTTTTCAAGTCGCTTTTTTGGGAGCTGGCCGCAAAAGCTCAGGATTGCTTCAGGCCCTCTTCTGGTTTCAGAGGGCAGGCTAAGCCTGTGGTTAATTCTTCTTCCTGATGGGAAAATAGAGTGACCTGTGCCTGTCCCAACACCTCGAGCTAGTCTCTCATTGGTTCCCCCTCTTCCCGTTCATCCTCAGGACAAATTGCAACCTGTACGGAAGAGGAGCTTAAAGGTGCTGATTCTCCGAGGAGGGAGATGGCTAGTAAAGCGGCTGGAATGGCGAACCCGAGCACAAGGAGATGAGAAATGAGGTGCGTTTTAGAAACCTTTCCCGATCACACGGTGTACCATCTTCTGGGTTTCTCATGCATGTTTTCGTCGTAGGAAGATGCCCTCGAACATGGAGATTTGGGACCCATGGGATGGGTACCATGCAGTATTACTTTAAAGGGTGTGCGTTGGCTCACCCAACCTCACCAAACCTCTCAGCCCCAAGAGTGTCCACCCTTATGTCTCAATCAGCTGTGGGTCTAGATATGGTCAATCCAGGTTGCATCACAGCCCCTGAACGAATTGTGTAAGAATTTCTCTCTCTTTCACTGTCTTTGTTTCACGGGTTTTGAAAAGTCATTTATTTTTATAATGGGGTTTAGCTGCTTTTCACGGCTGTGTTTATGCCGCTTTACACCCCCTTGACTCACTTACAGAGAGATATCAATACATAGGTGTGAAGATTCTTACTAGTCAGATATATTCTTGTGCGGTGAATAGGGGGTGTTGAGTCCAGTTCACTGAGCAAGGAGTAGGTCTTGTCTATTACATATTGGGTTTATGGAACGGTACCTGAGCTAATTTGAAACCCTTGTTTTATGCATCACCCCACCTCACCTTTCCCGTTCAGCAGCCATAGTGTGTTTTCTAAACGTGTGAATCTCTTCTGTTTTGTCATTCAGGTCAAGTGTAGCGGTTTTTACATTCCCTCTATAAGTGATATCTTATGATAAGTGTCTTTTTCTGTGTGACTTATTTCACTTAGAATCGTCGTGCCTAAATCCACTCATCGTGCTGCTACTAGCCTTATGACGTTGATTTCATGGCTGAGTGATATTCCATTGTACATGAGGACCACAACTTCTTTATCCATTTTTCTCTTTCCTAGGATATTTAAGGTGTAATGAAGTGTGGGTTCTTCTCAACAGAGCAGCCCTAAACTTTGTGGTGCCTGTGTCTTGCTGATTTTTAGTTTTCCCAATTTATACGCCCATGCGTGGAAGTGATCTATGCTCTCTAAGCTGTGTTTTTTAGATGTTTCAGGACACACCGTACACCTCTCCAGAGTGGCTGTTGGCAATTTACATCCCGCCCATCAGCGTAGCAAGGCTCCCATTTCTCCATGGCCGGTCCTGCATTTCTGGTTTTGACACTTTTTTCCGCATGGCCCTTTTGCCCGCTGGGAAGCGAGACTTCTTTGTAGCGCTGATTTGCCTTTCCAGGTTGCTTGGTTGGCCAAAAAGGGCGTATGCGTTTTTTCCTGAATATATTCAGGAAAAAACGCATACGCCCTTTTTGGCCAAGGGCATCATTGTCCACGTTTTGCCGCTTTTCATGTGCTTTCAAGGCGATTCGAATCTACCTCCTGAAATCTGTTTCCTGCAATTCTGCCTTGCTTTCAAATCCTCTTCGTTGCTTTCCCTCAATAAATTTGTGGACGAGAGTTATCATTTATAACTCTGCAGGTTTGGGAATTGCAGTGCCCCTGAGCTGCATTTTTCAAGTCGCTTTTTTGGGAGCTGGCCGCAAAAGCGCAGGATTGCTTCAGGCCCTATTCTGGTTCCAGAGGGCAGGCTAAGCCTGTGGTTAATTCTTCTTCCTGATGGGAAAATAGAGTGACCTGTGCCTGTCCCAACACCTCGAGCTAGTCTCTCATTGGTTCCCCCTCTTCCCGTTCATCCTCAGGACAAATTGCAACCTGTACGGAACAGGAGCTTAAAGGTGCTGATTCTCCAAGGAGGGAGATGGCTAGTAAAGCAGCTGGAATGGCGAACCCGAGCACAAGGAGATGAGAAATGAGGTGCGTTTTAGAAACCTTTCCCGATCACACGGTGTACCATCTTCTGGGTTTCTCATGCATGTTTTCGACGTAGGAAGATGCCCTCGAACATAGAGATTTGGAACCCATGGGATGGGTACCATGCAGTATTACTTTAAAGGGTGTGCGTTGGCTCACCCAACCTCACCAAAACTCTCAGCCCCAAGAGTGTCCACCCTTATGTCTCAATCAGCTGTGGGTCTAGATATGGTCAATCCAGGTTGCATCACAGCCCCTGAACGAATTGTGTAAGAATTTCTCTCTCTTTCACTGTCTTTGTTTCACGGGTTTTGAAAAGTCATTTATTTTTATAATGGGGTTTAGCTGCTTTTCACGGCTGTGTTTATGCCGCTTTACACCCCCTTGACTCACTTACAGAGAGATATCAATACATAGGTGTGAAGATTCTTACTAGTCAGATATATTCTTGTGCGGTGAATAGGGGGTGTTGAGTCCAGTTCACTGAGCAAGGAGTAGGTCTTGTCTATTACATATTGGGTTTATGGAACGGTACCTGAGCTAATTTGAAACCCTTGTTTTATGCATCACCCCACCTCACCTTTCCCGTTCAGCAGCCATAGTGTGTTTTCTAAACGTGTGACTCTCTTCTGTTTTGTCATTCAGGTCAAGTGTAGCGGTTTTTACATTCCCTCTATAAGTGATATCTTATGATAAGGGTCTTTTTCTGTGTGACTTATTTCACTTAGAATCGTCGTGCCTAAATCCACTCATCGTGCTGCTACTAGCCTTATGACGTTGATTTCATGGCTGAGTGATATTCCATTGTACATGAGGACCACAACTTCTTTATCCACTTTTCTCTTTCCTAGGATATTGAAGGTGTAATGAAGTGTGGGTTCTTCTCAACAGAGCAGCCCTAAACTTTGTGGTGCCTGTGTCTTGCTGATTTTTAGTTTTCCCAATTTATACGCCCATGCGTGGAAGTGCCCTATGCTCTCTAAGCTGTGTTTTTTAGATGTTTCAGGACACACCGTACACTTCTCCAGAGTGGCTGTTGGCAATTTACATCCCGCCCATCAGCGTAGCAAGGCTCCCATTTCTCCACGGCCGGTCCTGCATTTCTGGTTTTGACACTTTTTTCCGCATGGCCCTTTTGCCCGCTGGGAAGCGAGACTTCTTTGGAGCGCTGATTTGCCTTTCCAGGTTGCTTGGTTGGCCAAAAAGGGCGTATGCTTTTTTTCCTGAATATATTCAGGAAAAAACGCATACGCCCTTTTTGGCCAAGGGCATCATTGTCCACGTTTTGCCGCTTTTCATGTGCTTTCAAGGCGATTCGAATCTACCTCCTAAAATCTGTTTCCTGCAATTCTGCCTTGCTTTCAAATCCTCTTCGTTGCTTTCCCTCAATAAATTTGTGGACGAGAGTTATCATTTATAACTCTGCAGGTTTGGGAATTGCAGTGCCCCTGAGCTCCATTTTTCAAGTCGCTTTTTTGGGAGCTGGCCGCAAAAGCGCAGGATTGCTTCAGGCCCTATTCTGGTTCCAGAGGGCAGGCTAAGCCTGTGGTTAATTCTTCTTCCTGATGGGAAAATAGAGTGACCTGTGCCTGTCCCAACACCTAGAGCTAGTCTCTCATTGGTTCCCCCTCTTCCCGTTCATCCTCAGGACAAATTGCAACCTGTACGGAACAGGAGCTTAAAGGTGCTGATTCTCCAAGGAGGGAGATGGCTAGTAAAGCGGCTGGAATGGCGAACCCGAGCACAAGGAGATGAGAAATGAGGTGCGTTTTAGAAACCTTTCCCGATCACACGGTGTACCATCTTCTGGGTTTCTCATGCATGTTTTCGATGTAGGAAGATCCCCTCGAACCTGGAGATTTGGGACCCATGGGATGGGTACCATGCAGTATTACTTTAAAGGGTGTGCGTTGGCTCACCCAACCTCACCAAACCTCTCAGCCCCAAGAGTGTCCACCCTTATGTCTCAATCAGCTGTGGGTCTAGATATGGTCAATCCAGGTTGCCTCACAGCCCCTGAACGAATTGTGTAAGAATTTCTCTCTCTTTCACTGTCTTTGTTTCACGGGTTTTGAAAAGTAATTTCTTTTTATAATGGGGTTTAGCTGCTTTTCACGGCTGTGTTTATGCCGCTTTACACCCCCTTGACTCACTTACAGAGAGATATCAATACATAGGTCTGAAGATTCTTACTAGTCAGATATATTCTTGTGCGGTGAATAGGGGGTGTTGAGTCCAGTTCACTGAGCAAGGAGTAGGTCTTGTCTATTACATATTGGGTTTATGGAACGGTATCTGAGCTAATTTGAAACCCTTGTTTTATGCATCACCCCACCTCACCTTTCCCGTTCAGCAGCCATAGTGTGTTTTCTAAACGTGTGACTCTCTTCTGTTTTGTCATTCAGGTCAAGTGTAGCGGTTTTTACATTCCCTCTATAAGTGATATCTTATGATAAGGGTCTTTTTCTGTGTGACTTATTTCACTTAGAATCGTCGTACCTAAATCCACTCATCGTGCTGCTACTAGCCTTATGACGTGGATTTCATGGCTGAGTGATATTCCATTGTACATGAGGACCACAACTTCTGTATCCATTTTTCTCTTTCCTAGGATATTTAAGGTGTAATGAAGTGGAGGTTCTTGTCAACAGAGCAGCCCTAAACTTTGGGGTGCCTGTGTCTTGCTGATGTTTAGTTTTCCTAATTTATACGCCCATGCGTGGAAGTGCCCTATGCTCTCTAAGCTGTGTTTTTTAGATGTTTCAGGACACACCGTACACTTATCCAGAGTGGCTGTTGGCAATTTACATCCCGCCCATCAGCGTAGCAAGGCTCCCATTTCTCCATGGCCGGTCCTGCATTTCTGGTTTTGACACTTTTTTCCGCATGGCTCTTTTGCCCGCTGGGAAGCGAGACTTCTTTGTAGCGCTGATTTGCCTTTCCAGGTTGCTTGGTTGGCCAAAAAGGGCGTATGCGTTTTTTCCTGAATATATTCAGGAAAAAACGCATACGCCCTTTTTGGCCAAGGGCATCATTGTCCACGTTTTGCCGCTTTTCATGTGCTTTCAAGGCGATTCGAATCTACCTCCTGAAATCTGTTTCCTGCAATTCTGCCTTGCTTTCAAATCCTCTTCGTTGCCTTCCCTCAATATATTTGTGGACGAGAGTTATCATTTCTAACTCAGCAGGTTTGTGAATTGCAGTGCCCCTGAGCTCCATTTTTCAAGTCGCTTTTCTGGGAGCTGGGCGCAAAAGCGCTGGATTGCTTCAGGCCCTCTTCTGTTTCCAGAGGGCAGGCTAAGCCTGTGGTTAATTCTTCTTCCTGATGGGAAAATAGAGTGACCTGTGCCTGTCCCAACACCTAGAGCTAATCTCTCATTGGTTCCCCCTCTTCCCGTTCATCCTCAGGACAAATTGCAACCTGTACGGAACAGGAGCTTAAAGGTGCTGATTCTCCAAGGAGGGAGATGGCTAGTAAAGCGGCTGGAATGGCGAACCCGAGCACAAGGAGATGAGAAATGAGGTGCGTTTTAGAAACCTTTCCCGATTACACGGTGTACCATCTTCTGGGTTTCTCATGCATGTTTTCGACGTAGGAAGATGCCCTTGAACCTGGAGATTTGGGACCCATGGGATGGGTACCATGCAGTATTACTTTAAAGGGTGTGCGTTGGCTCATCCAACCTCACCAAACCTCTCAGCCCCAAGAGTGTCCACCCTTATGTCTCAATCAGCTGTGGGTCTAGATATGGTCAATCCAGGTTGCATCACAGCCCCTGAACGAATTGTGTAAGAATTTCTCTCTCTTTCACTGTCTTTGTTTCACGGGTTTTCAAAAGTCATTTATTTTTATGATGGGGTTTAGCTGCTTTGCACGGCTGTGTTTATGCCGCTTTACACGCCCTTGACTCACAGAGACATATCAATACATAGGTTTGAAGATTCTTACTAGTCAGATATATTCTTGTGCGGTGAATAGGGGGTGTTGAGTCCAGTTCACTGAGCAAGGAGTAGGTCTTGTCTATTACATATTGGGTTTATGGAACGGTATCTGAGCTAATTTGAAACCCTTGTTTTATGCATCACCCCACCTCACCTTTCCCGTTCAGCAGCCATAGTGTGTTTTCTAAACGTGTGACTCTCTTCTGTTTTGTCATTCAGGTCAAGTGTAGCGGTTTTTACATTCCCTCTATAAGTGATATCTTATGATAAGGGTCTTTTTCTGTGTGACTTATTTCACTTAGAATCGTCGTGCCTAAATCCACTCATCGTGCTGCTACTAGCCTTATGACGTTGATTTCATGGCTGAGTGATATTCCATTGTACATGAGGACCACAACTTCTTTATCCACTTTTCTCTTTCCTAGGATATTGAAGGTGTAATGAAGTGTGGGTTCTTCTCAACAGAGCAGCCCTAAACTTTGTGGTGCCTGTGTCTTGCTGATTTTTAGTTTTCCCAATTTATACGCCCATGCGTGGAAGTGCCCTATGCTCTCTAAGCTGTGTTTTTTAGATGTTTCAGGACACACCGTACACTTCTCCAGAGTGGCTGTTGGCAATTTACATCCCGCCCATCAGCGTAGCAAGGCTCCCATTTCTCCATGGCCGGTCCTGCATTTCTGGTTTTGACACTTTTTTCCGCATGGCCCTTTTGCCCGCTGGGAAGCGAGACTTCTTTGGAGCGCTGATTTGCCTTTCCAGGTTGCTTGGTTGGCCAAAAAGGGCGTATGCGTTTTTTCCTGAATATATTCAGGAAAAAACGCATACGCCCTTTTTGGCCAAGGGCATCATTGTCCACGTTTTGCCGCTTTTCATGTGCTTTCAAGGCGATTCGAATCTACCTCCTGAAATCTGTTTCCTGCAATTCTGCCTTGCTTTCAAATCCTCTTCTTTGCTTTCCCTCAATAAATTTGTGGACGAGAGTTATCATTTATAACTCTGCAGGTTTGGGAATTGCAGTGCCCCTGAGCTCCATTTTTCAAGTCGCTTTTTTGGGAGCTGGCCGCAAAAGCGCAGGATTGCTTCAGGCCCTATTCTGGTTCCAGAGGGCAGGCTAAGCCTGTGGTTAATTCTTCTTCCTGATGGGAAAATAGAGTGACCTGTGCCTGTCCCAACACCTAGAGCTAGTCTCTCATTGGTTCCCCCTCTTCCCGTTCATCCTCAGGACAAATTGCAACCTGTATGGAACAAGAGCTTAAAGGTGCTGATTCTCCAAGGAGGGAGATGGCTAGTAAAGCGGCTGGAATGGCGAACCCGAGCACAAGGAGATGAGAAATGAGGTGCGTTTTAGAAACCTTTCCCGATCACACGGTGTACCATCTTCTGGGTTTCTCATGCATGTTTTCGATGTAGGAAGATCCCCTCGAACCTGGAGATTTGGGACCCATGGGATGGGTACCATGCAGTATTACTTTAAAGGGTGTGCGTTGGCTCACCCAACCTCACCAAACCTCTCAGCCCCAAGAGTGTCCACCCTTATGTCTCAATCAGCTGTGGGTCTAGATATGGTCAATCCAGGTTGCCTCACAGCCCCTGAACGAATTGTGTAAGAATTTCTCTCTCTTTCACTGTCTTTGTTTCACGGGTTTTGAAAAGTAATTTCTTTTTATAATGGGGTTTAGCTGCTTTTCACGGCTGTGTTTATGCCGCTTTACACCCCCTTGACTCACTTACAGAGAGATATCAATACATAGGTGTGAAGATTCTTACTAGTCAGATATATTCTTGTGCGGTGAATAGGGGGTGTTGAGTCCAGTTCACTGAGCAAGGAGTAGGTCTTGTCTATTACATATTGGGTTTATGGAACGGTATCTGAGCTAATTTGAAACCCTTGTTTTATGCATCACCCCACCTCACCTTTCCCGTTCAGCAGCCATAGTGTGTTTTCTAAACGTGTGACTCTCTTCTGTTTTGTCATTCAGGTCAAGTGTAGCGGTTTTTACATTCCCTCTATAAGTGATATCTTATGATAAGTGTCTTTTTCTGGGTGACTTATTTCACTTAGAATCATCGTACCTAAATCCACTCATCGTGCTGCTACTAGCCTTATGACGTTGATTTCATGGCTGAGTGATATTCCATTGTACATGAGGACCACAACTTCTGTATCCATTTTTCTCTTTCCTAGGATATTTAAGGTGTAATGAAGTGGGGGTTCTTGTCAACAGAGCAGCCCTAAACTTTGGGGTGCCTGTGTCTTGCTGATTTTTAGTTTTCCCAATTTATACGCCCATGCGTGGAAGTGACCTATGCTCTCCAAGCTGTGTTTTTTAGATGTTTCAGAACACACCGTACACTTCTCCAGAGTGGCTGTTGGCAATTTACATCCCGCCCATCAGTGTAGCAAGGCTCCCATTTCTCCATGGCCGGTCCTGCATTTCTGGTTTGGACACTTTTTTCCGCATGGCCCTTTTGCCCGCTGGGAAGCGAGACTTCTTTGGAGCGCTGATTTGCCTTTCCAGGTTGCTTGGTTGGCCAAAAAGGGCGTATGCGTTTTTTCCTGAATATATTCAGGAAAAAACGCATACGCCCTTTTTGGCCAAGGGCATCATTGTCCACGTTTTGCCGCTTTTCATGTGCTTTCAATGCGATTCGAATCTACCTCCTGAAATCTGTTTCCTGCAATTCTGCCTTGCTTTCAAATCCTCTTCGTTGCCTTCCCTCAATATATTTGTGGACGAGAGTTATCATTTATATCTCTGCAGCTTTGGGAATTGCAGTGCCCCTGAGCTCCATTTTTCAAGTCGCTTTTTTGGGAGCTGGCCGCAAAAGCGCAGGATTGCTTCAGGCCCTATTCTGGGTCCAGAGGGCAGGCTAAGCCTGTGGTTAATTCTTCTTCCTGATGGGAAAATAGAGTGACCTGTGCCTGTCCCAACACCTAGAGCTAGTCTCTCATTGGTTCCCCCTCTTCCCGTTCATCCTCAGGACAAATTGCAACCTGTACGGAACAGGAGCTTAAAGGTGCTGATTCTCCAAGGAGGGAGATGGCTAGTAAAGCGGCTGCAATGGCGAACCCGAGCACAAGGAGATGAGAAATTAGGTGCGTTTTAGAAACCTTTTCCGATCACACGGTGTACCATCTTCTGGGTTTCTCATGCATGTTTTCGAAGTAGGAAGATGCCCTTGAACCTGGAGATTTGGGACCCATGGAATGGGTACCATGCAGTATTACTTTAAAGGGTGTGCGTTGGCTCACCCAACATCACCAAACCTCTCAGCCCCAAGAGTGTCCACCCTTATGTCTCAATCAGCTGTGGGTCTAGATATGGTCAATCCAGGTTGCATCACAGCCCCTGAACGAATTGTGTAAGAATTTCTCTCTCTTTCACTGTCTTTGTTTCGCGGGTTTTGAAAAGTCATTTATTTTTATAATGGGGTTTAGCTGCTTTTCACGGCTGTGTTTATGCCGCTTTCCACCCCCTTGACTCACTTACAGAGAGATATCAATACATAGGTTTGAAGATTCTTACTAGTCAGATATATTTTTGTGCGGTGAATAGGGGGTGTTGAGGCCAGTTCACTGAGCAAGGAGTAGGTCTTGTCTATTACATATTGGGTTTATGGAACGGTATCTGAGATAATTTGAAACCCTTGTTTTATGCATCACCCCACCTCACCTTTCCCGTTCAGCAGCCATAGTGTGTTTTCTAAACGTGTGACTCTCTTCTGTTTTGTCATTCAGGTCAAGTGTAGCGGTTTTTACATTCCCTCTCTAAGTGATATCTTATGATAAGTGTCTTTTTCTGTGTGACTTATTTCACTTAGAATCGTCGTACCTAAATCCACTCATCGTGCTGCTACTAGCCTTATGACGTTGATTTCATGGCTGAGTGATATTCCATTGTACATGAGGACCACAACTTCTTTATCCATTTTTCTCTTTCCTAGGATATTTAAGGTGTAATGAAGTGGGGGTTCTTGTCAACAGAGCAGCCCTAAACTTTGGGGTGCCTGTGTCTTGCTGATTTTTAGTTTTCCCAATTTATATGCCCATGCGTGGAAGTGCCCTATGCTCTCCAAGCTGTGTTTTTTAGATGTTTCAGAACACACCGTACACTTCTCCAGAGTGGCTGTTGGCAATTTACATCCCGCCCATCAGCGTAGCAAGGCTCCCATTTCTCCATGGCCGGTCCTGCATTTCTGGTTTGGACACTTTTTTCCGCATGGCCCTTTTGCCCGCTGGGAAGCGAGACTTCTTTGTAGCGCTGATTTGCCTTTCCAGGTTGCTTGGTTGGCCAAAAAGGGCGTATGCGTTTTTTCCTGAATATATTCAGGAAGAAACGCATACGCCCTTTTTGGCCAAGGGCATCATTGTCCACGTTTTGCCGCTTTTCATGTGCTTTCAAGGCGATTCGAATCTACCTCCTGAAATCTGTTTCCTGCAATTCTGCCTTGCTTTCAAATCCTCTTCGTTGCCTTCCCTCAATATATTTGTGTACGAGAGTTATCATTTATAACTCTGCAGCTTTGGGAATTGCAGTGCCCCTGATCTCCATTTTTCAAGTCGCTTTTTTGGGAGCTGGCCGCAAAAGCGCAGGATTGCTTCAGGCCCTCTTTTGGTTCCAGAGGGCAGGCTAAGCCTGTGGTTAATTCTTCTTCCTGATGGGAAAATAGAGTGACCTGTGCCTGTCCCAACACCTAGAGCTAGTCTCTCATTGGTTCCCCCTCTTCCCGTTCATCCTCAGGACAAATTGCAACCTGTACAGAACAGGAGCTTAAAGGTGCTGATTCTCCAAGGAGGGAGATGGCTAGTAAAGCGGCTGGAATGGCGATCCCGAGCACAAGGAGATGAGAAATGAGGTGCGTTTTAGAAACCTTTCCCGATCACACGGTGTACCATCTTCTGGGTTTCTCATGCATGTTTTCGACGTAGGAAGATGCCCTTGAACCTGGAGATTTGGGACCCATGGGATGGGTACCATGCAGTATTACTTTAAAGGGTCTGCGTTGGCTCACCCAACCTCACCAAACCTCTCAGCCCCAAGAGTGTCCACCCTTATGTCTCAATCAGCTGTGGGTCTAGATATGGTCAATCCAGGTTGCATCACAGCCCCTGAACGAATTGTGTAAGAATTTCTCTCTCTTTCACTGTCTTTGTTTCACGGGTTTTGAAAAGTCATTTATTTTTATAATGGGGTTAAGCTGCTTTTCACGGCTGTGTTTATGCCACTTTACACCCCCTTGACTCACTTACAGAGAGATATCAATACATATGTTTGAAGATTCTTACTAGTCAGATATATTCTTGTGTGGTGAATGCGGGTGTTGAGTCCAATTCACTGAGCAAGGAGTAGGTCTTGTCTATTACATATTGGGTTTATGGAATGGTATCTGAGCTAATTTGAAACCCTTGTTTTATGCATCACCCCACCTCACCTTTCCCGTTCAGCAGCCATAGTGTGTTTTCTAAACGTGTGACTCTCTTCTGTTTTGTCATTCAGGTCAAGTGTAGCGGTTTTTACATTCCCTCTATAAGTGATATCTTATGATAAGTGTCTTTTTCTGTGTGACTTATTTCACTTAGAATCGTCGTACCTAAATCCACTCATCGTGCTGCTACTAGCCTTATGACGTTGATTTCATGGCTGAGTGATATTCCATTGTACATGAGGACCACAACTTCTGTATCCATTTTTCTCTTTCCTAGGATATTTAAGGTGTAATGAAGTGGGGGTTCTTGTCAACAGAGCAGCCCTAAACTTTGGGGTGCCTGTGTCTTGCTGATTTTTAGTTTTCCCAATTTATACGCCCATGAGTGGAAGTGCCCTATGCTCTTCAAGCTGTGTTTTTTAGATGTTTCAGGACACACCGTCCACTTCTCCAGAGTGGCTGTTGGCAATTTACATCCCACCCATCAGCGTAGCAAGGCTCCCATTTCTCCATTGCCGGTCCTGCATTTCTGGTTTGGACACTTTTTTCCGCATTGCCCTTTTGCCCGCTGGGAAGCGAGACTTCTTTGGAGCGCTGATTTGCCTTTCCAGGTTACTTGGTTGGCCAAAAAGGGCGTATGCGTTTTTTCCTGAATATATTCAGGAAAAAACGCATACGCCCTTTTTGGCCAAGGGCATCATTGTCCACGTTTTGCCGCTTTTCATGTGCTTTCAAGGCGATTCGAATCTACCTCCTGAAATCTGTTTCCTGCAATTCTGCCTTGCTTTCAAATCCTCTTCGTTGCCTTCCCTCAATATATTTTTGGACGAGAATTATCATTTATAACTCTGCAGTTTTGGGAATTGCAGTGCCCCTGAGCTCCATTTTTCAAGTCGCTTTTTTGGGAGCTGGCCGCAAAAGCGCAGGATTGCTTCAGGCACTATTCCGGTTCCAGAGGGCAGGCTAAGCCTGTGATTAATTCTTCTTCCTGATGGGAAAATAGAGTGACCTGTGCCTGTCCCAACATCTAGAGCTAGTCTCTCATTGGTTCCCCCTCTTCCCGTTCATCCTCAGGACTAATTGCAACCTGTACGGAACAGGAGGTTAAAGGTGCTGATTCTCCAAGGAGGGAGACGGCTAGTAAAGAGGCTGGAATGGCGATCCCGAGCACAAGGAGATGAGAAATGAGGTGCGTTTTAGAAACCTTTCCCGATCACACGGTGTACCATCTTCTGGGTTTCTCATGCATGTTTTCGACGTAGGAAGATGCCCTTGAACCTGGAGATTTGGGACCCATGGGATGGGTACCATGCAGTATTACTTTAAAGGGTGTGCGTTGGCTCACCCAACCTCACCAAACCTCTCAGCCCCAAGAGAGTCCACCCTTATGTCTCAATCAGCTGTGGGTCTAGATATGGTCAATCGAGGTTGCATCACAACCCCTGAACGAATTGTGTAAGAATTTCTCTCTCTTTCACTGTCTTTGTTTCACGGGTTTTTAAAAGTAATTTCTTTTTATAATGGGGTTTAGCTGCTTTTCACGGCTGTGTTTATGCCGCTTTACACACCCTTGACTCACTTACAGAGACATATCAATACATAGGTTTGAAGATTCTTACTAGTCAGATATATTCTTGTGCGGTGAATAGGTGGTGTTGAGTCCAGTTCACTGAGCAAGGAGTAGGTCTTGTCTGTTACATATTGGGTTTATGGAACGGTATCTGAGCTAATTTGAAACCCTTGTTTTATGCATCACCCCACCTCACCTTTCCCGTTCAGCAGCCATAGTGTTTTTTCTAAAAGTGTGACTCTCTTCTGTTTTGTCATTCAGGTCAAGTGTAGCGGTTTTTACATTGCCTCAATAAGTGATATCTTATGATAAGTGTCTTTTTCTGTGTGACTTATTTCACTTAGAACCGTCGTACATAAATCCACTCATTGTGCTGCTACTAGCCTTATGACGTTGATTTCATGGCTGAGTGATATTCCATTGTACATGAGGACCACAACTTCTTTATCCATTTTTCTCTTTCCTAGGATATTTAAGGTGTAATGAAGTGGGTGTTCTTGTCAACAGAGCAGCCCTAAACTTTGGGGTGCCTGTGTCTTGCTGATTTTTAGTTTTCCCAATTTATACGCCCATGCGTGGAAGTGCCCTATGCTCTCCAAGCTGTGTTTTTTAGATGTTTCAGGACACACCGTACACTTCTCCAGAGTGGCTGTAGGCAATTTACATCCCGCCCATCAGCGTAGCAAGGCTCCCATTTCTCCATGGCCGGTCCTGCATTTCTGGTTTTGACAAGTTTTTCCGCATGGCCCTTTTGCCCGCTGGGAAGCGAGACTTCTTTGGAGCGCTGATTTGCCTTTCCAGGTTGCTTGGTTGGCCAAAAAGGGCGTATGCGTTTTTTCCTGAATATATTCAGGAAAAAACGCATACGCCCTTTTTGGCTAAGGGCATCATTGTCCACGTTTTGCCGATTTTCATGTGCTTTCAAGGCGATTCGAATCTACCTCCTGAAATCTGTTTCCTGCCATTCTGCCTTGCTTTCAAATCCTCTTCGTTGCCTTCCCTCAATATATTTGTGGACGAGAGTTATCATTTATAACTCTGCAGCTTTGGGAATTGCAGTGCCCCTGAGCTCCATTTTTCAAGTCGCTTTTTTGGGAGCTGGCCGCAAAAGCGCAGGATTGTTTCAGGCCCTATTCTGGTTCCAGAGGGCAGGCTAAGCCTGTGGTTAATTCTTCTTCCTGATGGGAAAATAGAGTGACCTGTGCCTGTCCCAACACCTAGAGCTAGTCTCTCATTGGTTCCCCCTCTTCCCGTTCATCCTCAGGACAAATTGCAACCTGTACGGAACAGGAGCTTAAAGGTGCTGATTCTCCAAGGAGGGAGATGGCTAGTAAAGCGGCTGGAATGGCGAATCCGAGCACAAGGAGATGAGAAATGAGGTGCGTTTTAGAAACCTTTCCCGATCACACGGTGTACCATTTTCTGGGTTTCTCATGCATGTTTTCGACGTAGGAAGATGCCCTTGAACCTGGAGATTTGGGACCCATGGGATGGGTACCATGCAGAATTACTTTAAAGGGTCTGCGTTGGCTCACCCAACCTCACCAAAACTCTCAGCCCCAAGAGTGTCCACCCTTATGTCTCAATCAGCTGTGGGTCTAGATATGGTCAATCCAGGTTGCATCACAGCCCCTGAACGAATTGTGTAAGAATTTCTCTCTCTTTCACTGTCTTTGTTTCGCGGGTTTTGAAAAGTCATTTATTTTTATAATGGGGTTTAGCTGCTTTTCACGGCTGTGTTTATGCCGCTTTCCACCCCCTTGACTCACTTACAGAGAGATATCAATACATAGGTTTGAAGATTCTTACTAGTCAGATATATTCTTGTGCGGTGAATAGGGGGTGTTGAGGCCAGTTCACTGAGCAAGGAGTAGGTCTTGTCTATTACATATTGGGTTTATGGAACGGTATCTGAGCTAATTTGAAACCCTTGTTTTATGCATCACCCCACCTCACCTTTCCCGTTCAGCAGCCATAGTGTGTTTTCTAAACGTGTGACTCTCTTCTGTTTTGTCATTCAGGTCAAGTGTAGCGGTTTTTACATTCCCTCTCTAAGTGATATCTTATGATAAGTGTCTTTTTCTGTGTGACTTATTTCACTTAGAATCTTCGTACCTAAATCCACTCATCGTGCTGCTACTAGCCTTATGACGTTGATTTCATGGCTGAGTGATATTCCATTGTACATGAGGACCACAACTTCTGTATCCATTTTTCTCTTTCCTAGGATATTTAAGGTGTAATGAAGTGGGGGTTCTTGTCAACAGAGCAGCCCTAAACTTTGGGGTGCCTGTGTCTTGCTGATTTTTAGTTTTCCCAATTTATACGCCCATGCGTGGAAGTGCCCTATGCTCTCCAAGCTGTGTTTTTTAGATGTTTCAGAACACACCGTACACTTCTCCAGAGTGGCTGTTGGCAATTTACATCCCGCCCATCAGCGTAGCAAGGCTCCCATTTCTGCATGGCCGGTCCTGCATTTCTGGTTTTGACACTTTTTTCCGCATGGCCCTTTTGCCCGCTGGGAAGCGAGACTTCTTTGGAGCGCTGATTTGCATTTCCAGGTTGCTTGGTTGGCCAAAAAGGGGGTAGGCGATTTTTCCTGAATATATTCAGGAAGAAAAGCATACGCCCTTTTTGGCCAAGGGCATCATTGTCCACGTTTTGCCACTTTTCATGTGCTTTCAAGGCGATTCGAATCTACCTCCTGAAATCTGTTTCCTACAATTCTGCCTTGCTTTCAAATCCTCTTCGTTACCTTCCCTCAATATATTTGTGGACGAGAGTTATCATTTATAAATCTGCAGGTTTGTGAATTGCAGTGCCCCTGAGCTCCATTTTTCAAGTCGCTTTTTTGGGAGCTGGCCGCAAAAGCGCAGGATTGCTTCAGGCCCTCTTCTGGTTCCAGAGGGCAGGCTAAGCCTGTGGTTAATTCTTCTTCCTGATGGGAAAATAGAGTGACCTGTGCCTGTCCCAACACCTAGAGCTAGTCTCTCATTGGTTCCCCCTCTTCCCGTTCATCCTCAGAACAAATTGCAACCTGTACGGAACAGGAGCTTAAAGGTGCTGATTCTCCAAGGAGGGAGATGGCTAGTAAAGCGGCTGGAATGGCGAACCCGAGCAAAAGGAGATGAGAAATGAGGTGCGTTTTAGAAACCTTTCCCGATCACACAGTGTACCATCTTCTGGGTTTCTCATGCATGTTTTCGACGTACGAAGATGGCCTCGAACCTGGAGATTTGGGACCCATGGGATGGGTACCATGCAGTATTACTTTAAAGGGTGTGCGTTGGCTCACCCAACCTCACCAAACCTCTCAGCCCCAAGAGTGTCCACCCTTATGTCTCAGTCAGCTGTGGGTCTAGATATGGTCAATCCAGGTTGCATCACAGCCCCTGAACGAATTGTGTAAGAATTTCTCTCTCTTTCACTGTCTTTGTTTCACGGGTTTTGAAAAGTCATTTATTTTTATAATGGGGTTTAGCTGCTTTTCACGGCTGTGTTTTTGCCGCTTTACACCCCCTTGACTCACTTACAGAGAGATATCAATACATAGGTTTGAAGATTCTTACTAGTCAGATATATTCTTGTGCGGTGAATAGGGGGTGTTGAGTCCAGTTCACTGAGCAAGGAGTAGGTCTTGTCTATTACATATTGGGTTTATGGAACGGTATCTGAGCTAATTTGAAACCCTTGTTTTATGCATCACCCCACCTCACCTTTCCCGTTCAGCAGCCATAGTGTGTTTTCTAAACGTGTGACTCTCTTCTGTTTTGTCATTCAGGTCAAGTGTAGCGGTTTTTACATTCCCTCCATAAGTGATATCTTATGATAAGTGTCTTTTTCTGTGTGACTTATTTCACTTAGAATTGTCGTACCTAAATCCACTCATCGTGCTGCTACTAGCCTTATGAGGTTGATTTCATGGCTGAGTGATATTCCATTGTACATGAGGACCACAACTTCTGTATCCATTTTTCTCTTTCCTAGGATATTTAAGGTGTAATGAAGTGGGGGTTCTTGTCAACAGAGCAGCCCTAAACTTTGGGGTGCCTGTGTCTTGCTAATTTTTAGTTTTCCCAATTTATACGCCCATGCGTGGAAGTGCCCTATGCTCTCCAAGCTGTGTTTTTTAGATGTTTCAGAACACACCGTACACTTCTCCAGAGTGGCTGTTGGCAATTTACATCCCGCTCATCAGCGTAGCAAGGCTCCCATTTCTCCATGGCCGGTCCTGCATTTCTGGTTTGGACACTTTTTTCCGCATGGCCCTTTTGCCCGCTGGGAAGCGAGACTTCTTTGGAGCGCTGATTTGCATTTCCAGGTTGCTTGGTTGGCCAAAAAGGGCGTATGCGTTTTTTCCTGAATATATTCAGGAAAAAACGCATACGCCCTTTTTGGCCAAGGGCATCATTGTCCACGTTTGGCCGCTTTTTATGTGCTTTCAAGGCAATTCGAATCTACCTCCTGAAATCTGTTTCCTGCAATTCTGCCTTGCTTTCAAATCCTCTTCGTTGCCTTCCCTCAATATATTTGTGGACGAGAGTTATCATTTATAACTCTGCAGCTTTGGGAATTGCAGTGCCCCTGAGCTCCATTTTTCAAGTCGCTTTTTTGGGAGCTGGCCGCAAAAGCGCAGGATTGCTTCAGGCCCTGTTCTGGTTCCAGAGGGCAGGCTAAGCCTGTGGTTAATTCTTCTTCCTGATGGGAAAATAGAGTGACCTGTGCCTGTCCCAACACCTAGAGCTAGTCTCTCATTGGTTCCCCCTCTTCCCGTTCATCCTCAGGACAAATTGCAACCTGTACGGAACGGGAGTTTAGTTAAAGGTGCTGATTCTCCAAGGAGGGAGATGGCTAGTAAAGCGGCTGGAATGGCGAACCCGAGCACAAGGAGATGAGAAATGAGGTGCGTTTTAGAAACCTTTCCCGATCACACGGTGTACCATCTTCTGGGTTTCTCATGCATGTTTTCGACGTAGGAAGATGCCCTTGAACCTGGAGATTTGGGACCCATGGGATGGGTACCATGCAGTATTACTTTAAAGGGTGTGCGTTGGCTCACCCAACCTCACCAAACCTCTCAGCCCCAAGAGTGTCCACCCTTATGTATCAATCATCTGTGGGTCTAGATATGGTCAATCCAGGTTGCATCACAGCCCCTGAACGAATTGTGTAATATTTCTCTCTTTTCCACTGTCTTTGTTTCACGGATTTTGAAAAGTCATTTATTTTTATAATGCGGTTTAGCTGCTTTTCACGGCTGAGTTTATGCCGCTTTACACCCCCTTGACTCACTTACACAGAGATATCAATACATAGGTTTGAAGATTCTTACTAGTCAGGTATATTCTTGTGCGGTGAATAGGGGGTGTTGAGTCAAGTTCACTGAGTAAGGAGTAGGTCTTGTCTATTACATATTGGGTTTATAGAACGGTATCTGAGCTAATTTGAAACCCTTGTTTTATGCATCACCCCACCTCACCTTTCCCGTTCAACAGCCATAGTGTGTTTTCTAAACGTGTGACTCTCTTCTGTTTTGTCATTCAGGTCAAGTGTAGCGGTTTTTACATTCCCTCTATAAGTGATATCTTATGATAAGTGTCTTTTTCTGTGTGACTTATTTCACTTAGTATCGTCGTGCCTAAATCCACTCATCGTGCTGCTACTAGCCTTATGACGTTGATTTCATGGCTGAGTGATATTCCATTGTACATGAGGACCACAACTTCTTTATCCATTTTTCTCTTTCCCACGATATTTAAGGTGTAATGAAGTGGGGGTTCTTGTCAACAGAGCAGCCCTAAACTTTGGGGTGCCTGTGTCTTGCTGATTTTTAGTTTTCCCAGTTTATACGCCCATGCGTGGAAGTGCCGTATGCTCTCTAAGCTGTGTTTTTTAGATGTTTCAGGAAACACCGTACAGTTCTCCAGAGTCGCTGCTGGCAATTCACATCCCGCCCATCAGCGTAGCAAGGCTCCCATTTCTCCATGGCCGGTCCTGCATTTCTGGTTTGGACACTTTTTTCCGCATGGCCCTTTTGCCCGCTGGGAAGCAAGACTTCTTTGTAGCGCTGATTTGCCTTTCCAGGTTGCTTGGTTGGCCAAAAAGGGCGTATGCGTTTTTTCCTGAATATATTCAGGAAAAAACGCATACGCCCTTTTTGGCCAAGGGCATCATTGTCCACGTTTTGCCGCTTTTCATGTGCTTTCAAGGCGATTCGAATCTACCTCCTGAAATCTGTTTCCTGCAATTCTGCCTTGCTTTCAAATCCTCTTCGTTGCCTTCCCTCAATATATTTGTGGACGAGAGTTATCATTTATAACTCTGCAGCTTTGGGAATTGCAGTGCCCCTGAGCTCCATTTTTCAAGTCGCTTTTTTGGGAGCTGGCCGCAAAAGCGCAGGATTGCTTCAGGCCCGCTTCTGGTTCTGGGGGGCAGGCTGAGCTTGTAGTTAATTCTTCTTCCTGATGGGAAAATAGAGTGACCTGTGCCTGTCCCAACCCCTAGAGCTTGTCTCTCATTGGTTCCCCCTCTTCCCGTTCATCCTCAGGACAAATTGCAACCTGTACGGAACAGGAGGTTAAAGGTGCTGATTCTCCAAGGAGGGAGATCGCTAGTAAAGCGGCTGGAATGGCGAACCCGAGCACAAGGAGATGAGAAATGAGGTGCGTTTTAGAAACCTTTCCCGATCACACGGTGTACCATCTTCTGGGTTTCTCATGCATGTTTTCGACGTAGGAAGATGCCCTTGAACCTGGAGATTTGGGACCCATGGGATGGGTACCATGCAGTATTACTTTAAAGGGTCTGCGTTGGCTCACCCAACCTCACCAAACCTCTCAGCCCCAAGAGTGTCCACCCTTATGTCTCAATCAGCTGTGGGTCTAGATATGGTCAATCCAGGTTGCATCACAGCCCCTGAACGAATTGTGTAAGAATTTCTCTCTCTTTCACTGTCTTTGTTTCGCGGGTTTTGAAAAGTCATTTATTTTTATAATGGGGTTTAGCTGCTTTTCACGGCTGTGTTTATGCCGCTTTACACCCCCTTAACTCACTTACAGAGAGATATCAATACATAGGTTTGAAGATTCTTACTAGTCAGATATATTCTTCTGCGGTGAATAGGGGGTGTTGAGTCCAGTTCACTGAGCAAGGAGTAGGTCTTGTCTATTACATATTGGGTTTATGGAACGGTATCTGAGCTAATTTGAAGCCCTTGTTTTATGCATCACCCCACCTCACCTTTCCCGTTCAGCAGCCATAGTGTGTTTTCTAAACGTGTGACTCTCTTCTGTTTTGTCATTCAGGTCAAGTGTAGCGGTTTTTACATTCCCTCTATAAGTGATATCTTATGATAAGTGTCTTTTTCTGTGTGACTTATTTCACTTAGAATCGTCGTACCTAAATCCACTCATCGTGCTGCTACTAGCCTTATGAGGTTGATTTCATGGCTGAGTGATATTCCATTGTACATGAGGACCACAACTTCTGTATCCATTTTTCTCTTTCCTAGGATATTTAAGGTGTAATGAAGTGGGGGTTCTTGTCAACAGAGCAGCCCTAAACTTTGGGGTGCCTGTATCTTGTTGATTTTTAGTTTTCCCAATTTATACGCCCATGCGTGGAAGTGCCCTATGCTCTACAACCTGTGTTTTTTAGATGTTCAGGACACACCGTACACTTCTCCAGAGTGGCTGTTGGCAATTTACATCCCGCCCATCAGCGTAGCAAGGCTCCCATTTCTCCATGGCCGGTCCTGCATTTCTGGTTTGGACACTTTTTTCCACATGGCCCTTTTGCCCGCTGGGAAGCGAGACTTCTTTGTAGCGCTGATTTGCCTTTCCAAGTTTCTTGGTTGGCCAAAAAGGGCGTATGCGTTTTTTCCTGAATATATTCAGGAAAAAACGCATACGCCCTTTTTGGCCAAGGGCATCATTGTCCACGTTTTGCCGCTTTTCATGTGCTTTCAAGGCGATTCGAATCTACCTCCTGAAATCTTTTTCCTGCAATTCTGCCTTGCTTTCAAATCCTCTTCGTTGCCTTCCCTCAATATATTTGTGGACGAGAGTTATCATTTATAACTCTGCAGCTTTGGGAATTGCAGTGCCCCTGAGCTCCATTTTTCAAGTCGCTTTTTTGGGAGCTGGCCGCAAATGCGCAGGATTGCTTCAGGCCCTATTCTGGTTCCAGAGGGCAGGCTAAGCCTGTGGTTAATTCTTCTTCCTGATGGGAAAATAGAGTGACCTGTGCCTGTCCCAACACTTAGAGCTAGTCTCTCATTGGTTCCCCCTCTTCCCGTTCATCCTCAGGACAAATTGCAACCTGTACGGAACAGGAGCTTAAAGCTGCTGATTCTCCAAGGAGGGAGATGGCTAGTAAAGCGGCTGGAATGGCGAACCCGAGCACAAGGAGATGAGAAATGAGGTGCGTTTTAGAAACCTTTCCCGATCACACGGTGTACCATCTTCTGGGTTTCTCATGCATGTTTTCGACGTAGGAAGATGCCCTTGAACCTGGAGATTTGGGACCCATGGGATGGGTACCATGCAGTATTACTTTAAAGGGTCTGCGTTGGCTCACCCAACCTCACCAAACCTCTCAGCCCCAAGAGTGTCCACCCTTATGTCTCAATCATCTGTGGGTCTAGATATGGTCAATCCAGGTTGCATCACAGCCCCTGAACGAATTGTGTAAGAATTTCTCTCTCTTTCACTGTCTTTGTTTTGCGGGTTTTGAAAAGTCATTTATTTTTATAATGGGGTTTAGCTGCTTTTCACGGCTGTGTTTATGCCGCTTTACACCCCCTTGACTCACTTACAGAGAGATATCAATACATAGGTTTGAAGATTCTTACTAGTCAGATATATTCTTGTGCGTTGAATAGGGGGTGTTGAGTCCAGTTCACTGAGCAAGGAGTAGATCTTGTCTATTACATATTGGGTTTATGGAACGGTATTTGAGCTAATTTGAAACCCTTGTTTTATGCATCACCCCACCTCCCCTTTCCCGTTCAGCAGCCATAGTGTGTTTTCTAAACGTGTGACTCTATTCTGTTTTGTCATTCAGGTCAAGTGTAGCGCTTTTTACATTCCCTCTATAAGTGATATCTTATGATAAGTGTCTTTTTCTGTGTGACTTATTTCACTTAGAATCGTCATACCTAAATCCACTCATCGTGCTGCTACTAGCCTTATGAGGTTGATTTCATGGCTGAGTGATATTCCATTGTACATGAGGACCACAACTTCTGTATCCATTTTTCTCTTTCCTAGGATATTTAAGGTGTAATGAAGTGGGGGTTCTTGTCAACAGAGCAGCCCTAAACTTTGGGGTGCCTGTGTCTTGCTGATTTTTAGTTTTCCCAATTTATACGCCCATGCGTGGAAGTGCCGTATGCTCTCTAAGCTGTGCTTTTTAGATGTTTCAGGACACACCGTACACTTCTCCAGAGTGGCTGTTGGCAATTTACATCCCGCCCATCAGCGTAGCAAGGCTCCCATTTCTCAATGGCCGGTCCTGCATTTCTGGTTTTGACACTTTTTTCTGCATGGCCCTTTTGCCCGTTGGGAAGCGAGACTTCTTTGTAGCGCTGATTTGCCTTTCCAGGTTGCTTGGTTGTCCAAAAAGGCCTATGCGTTTTTTCCTGAATATATTCAGGAAAAAACGCATACGCCCTTTTTGGCCAAGGGCATCATTGTCCACGTTTTGCCGCTTTTCATGTGCTTTCAAGGCGATTCGAATCTACCTCCTGAAATCTGTTTCCTGCAATTCTGCCTTGCTTTCAAATCCTCTTCGTTGCCTTCCCTCAATATATTTGTGGACGAGAGTTATCATTTATAACTCTGCAGGTTTGGGAATTGCAGTGCCCCTGAACTCCATTTTTCAAGTCGACTTTTTGGGAGCTGGCCGCATAAGTGCAGGATTGCTTCACGCCCTCTTCTGTTTTTGGGGAGCAGGCTGAGCTCGTGGTTAATTCTTCTTCCTGATGGGAAAATAGAGTGACCTGTGCCTGTCCCAACACCTAGAGCTAGTCTCTCATTGGTTCCCCCTCTTCCCGTTCATCCTCAGGACAAATTGCAACCTGTACAGAATAGGAGTTTAGTTAAATGTGCTGATTCTCCAAGGAGGGAGATGGCTAGTAAAGCGGCTGGAATGGCGAACCCGAGCACAAGGAGATGAGAAATGAGGTGCGTTTTAGAAACCTTTCCCGATCACACAGTGTACCATCTTCTGGGTTTCTCATGCATGTTTGCGATGTAGGAAGATGCCCTTGAACCTGGAGATTTGGGACCCATAGGATGGGTACCATGCAGTATTAGTTTAAAGGGTGTGCGTTGGCTCACCCAACCTCACCAAACCTCTCAGCCCCAAGAGTGTCCACCCTTATGTCTCAATCAGCTGTGGGTCTAGATATGGTCAATCCAGGTTGCATCACAGCCCCTGAACGAATTCTGTAAGAATTTCTCTCTCTTTCACTGTCTTTGTTTCACGGGTTTTGAAAAGTCATTTATTTTTATAATGGGGTTAAGCTGCTTTTCACAGCTGTGTTTATGCCGCTTTACACCCCCTTGACTCACTTACAGAGAGATATCAATACATAGGTTTGAAGATTCTTACTAGTCAGATATATTCTTCTGCGGTGAATAGGGGGTGTTGAGTCCAGTTCACTGAGCAAGGAGTAGGTCTTGTCTATTACATATTGGGTTTATGGAACGGTATCTGAGCTAATTTGAAGCCCTTGTTTTATGCATCACCCCACCTCACCTTTCCCGTTCAGCAGCCATAGTGTGTTTTCTAAACGTGTGACTCTCTTCTGTTTTGTCATTCAGGTCAAGTGTAGCGGTTTTTACATTCCCTCTATAAGTGATATCTTATGATAAGTGTCTTTTTCTGTGTGACTTATTTCACTTAGAATCGTCGTACCTAAATCCACTCATCGTGCTGCTACTAGCCTTATGAGGTTGATTTCATGGCTGAGTGATATTCCATTGTACATGAGGACCACAACTTCTGTATCCATTTTTCTCTTTCCTAGGATATTTAAGGTGTAATGAAGTGGGGGTTCTTGTCAACAGAGCAGCCCTAAACTTTGGGGTGCCTGTATCTTGTTGATTTTTAGTTTTCCCAATTTATACGCCCATGCGTGGAAGTGCCCTATGCTCTACAACCTGTGTTTTTTAGATGTTCAGGACACACCGTACACTTCTCCAGAGTGGCTGTTGGCAATTTACATCCCGCCCATCAGCGTAGCAAGGCTCCCATTTCTCCATGGCCGGTCCTGCATTTCTGGTTTGGACACTTTTTTCCACATGGCCCTTTTGCCCGCTGGGAAGCGAGACTTCTTTGTAGCGCTGATTTGCCTTTCCAAGTTTCTTGGTTGGCCAAAAAGGGCGTATGCGTTTTTTCCTGAATATATTCAGGAAAAAACGCATACGCCCTTTTTGGCCAAGGGCATCATTGTCCACGTTTTGCCGCTTTTCATGTGCTTTCAAGGCGATTCGAATCTACCTCCTGAAATCTTTTTCCTGCAATTCTGCCTTGCTTTCAAATCCTCTTCGTTGCCTTCCCTCAATATATTTGTGGACGAGAGTTATCATTTATAACTCTGCAGCTTTGGGAATTGCAGTGCCCCTGAGCTCCATTTTTCAAGTCGCTTTTTTGGGAGCTGGCCGCAAATGCGCAGGATTGCTTCAGGCCCTATTCTGGTTCCAGAGGGCAGGCTAAGCCTGTGGTTAATTCTTCTTCCTGATGGGAAAATAGAGTGACCTGTGCCTGTCCCAACACTTAGAGCTAGTCTCTCATTGGTTCCCCCTCTTCCCGTTCATCCTCAGGACAAATTGCAACCTGTACGGAACAGGAGCTTAAAGCTGCTGATTCTCCAAGGAGGGAGATGGCTAGTAAAGCGGCTGGAATGGCGAACCCGAGCACAAGGAGATGAGAAATGAGGTGCGTTTTAGAAACCTTTCCCGATCACACGGTGTACCATCTTCTGGGTTTCTCATGCATGTTTTCGACGTAGGAAGATGCCCTTGAACCTGGAGATTTGGGACCCATGGGATGGGTACCATGCAGTATTACTTTAAAGGGTCTGCGTTGGCTCACCCAACCTCACCAAACCTCTCAGCCCCAAGAGTGTCCACCCTTATGTCTCAATCATCTGTGGGTCTAGATATGGTCAATCCAGGTTGCATCACAGCCCCTGAACGAATTGTGTAAGAATTTCTCTCTCTTTCACTGTCTTTGTTTTGCGGGTTTTGAAAAGTCATTTATTTTTATAATGGGGTTTAGCTGCTTTTCACGGCTGTGTTTATGCCGCTTTACACCCCCTTGACTCACTTACAGAGAGATATCAATACATAGGTTTGAAGATTCTTACTAGTCAGATATATTCTTGTGCGTTGAATAGGGGGTGTTGAGTCCAGTTCACTGAGCAAGGAGTAGATCTTGTCTATTACATATTGGGTTTATGGAACGGTATTTGAGCTAATTTGAAACCCTTGTTTTATGCATCACCCCACCTCCCCTTTCCCGTTCAGCAGCCATAGTGTGTTTTCTAAACGTGTGACTCTATTCTGTTTTGTCATTCAGGTCAAGTGTAGCGCTTTTTACATTCCCTCTATAAGTGATATCTTATGATAAGTGTCTTTTTCTGTGTGACTTATTTCACTTAGAATCGTCATACCTAAATCCACTCATCGTGCTGCTACTAGCCTTATGAGGTTGATTTCATGGCTGAGTGATATTCCATTGTACATGAGGACCACAACTTCTGTATCCATTTTTCTCTTTCCTAGGATATTTAAGGTGTAATGAAGTGGGGGTTCTTGTCAACAGAGCAGCCCTAAACTTTGGGGTGCCTGTGTCTTGCTGATTTTTAGTTTTCCCAATTTATACGCCCATGCGTGGAAGTGCCGTATGCTCTCTAAGCTGTGCTTTTTAGATGTTTCAGGACACACCGTACACTTCTCCAGAGTGGCTGTTGGCAATTTACATCCCGCCCATCAGCGTAGCAAGGCTCCCATTTCTCAATGGCCGGTCCTGCATTTCTGGTTTTGACACTTTTTTCTGCATGGCCCTTTTGCCCGTTGGGAAGCGAGACTTCTTTGTAGCGCTGATTTGCCTTTCCAGGTTGCTTGGTTGTCCAAAAAGGCCTATGCGTTTTTTCCTGAATATATTCAGGAAAAAACGCATACGCCCTTTTTGGCCAAGGGCATCATTGTCCACGTTTTGCCGCTTTTCATGTGCTTTCAAGGCGATTCGAATCTACCTCCTGAAATCTGTTTCCTGCAATTCTGCCTTGCTTTCAAATCCTCTTCGTTGCCTTCCCTCAATATATTTGTGGACGAGAGTTATCATTTATAACTCTGCAGGTTTGGGAATTGCAGTGCCCCTGAACTCCATTTTTCAAGTCGACTTTTTGGGAGCTGGCCGCATAAGTGCAGGATTGCTTCACGCCCTCTTCTGTTTTTGGGGAGCAGGCTGAGCTCGTGGTTAATTCTTCTTCCTGATGGGAAAATAGAGTGACCTGTGCCTGTCCAAACACCTAGAGCTAGTCTCTCATTGGTTCCCCCTCTTCCCGTTCATCCTCAGGACAAATTGCAACCTGTACAGAATAGGAGTTTAGTTAAATGTGCTGATTCTCCAAGGAGGGAGATGGCTAGTAAAGCGGCTGGAATGGCGAACCCGAGCACAAGGAGATGAGAAATGAGGTGCGTTTTAGAAACCTTTCCCGATCACACAGTGTACCATCTTCTGGGTTTCTCATGCATGTTTGCGATGTAGGAAGATGCCCTTGAACCTGGAGATTTGGGACCCATAGGATGGGTACCATGCAGTATTAGTTTAAAGGGTGTGCGTTGGCTCACCCAACCTCACCAAACCTCTCAGCCCCAAGAGTGTCCACCCTTATGTCTCAATCAGCTGTGGGTCTAGATATGGTCAATCCAGGTTGCATCACAGCCCCTGAACGAATTCTGTAAGAATTTCTCTCTCTTTCACTGTCTTTGTTTCACGGGTTTTGAAAAGTCATTTATTTTTATAATGGGGTTAAGCTGCTTTTCACAGCTGTGTTTATGCCGCTTTACACCCCCTTGACTCACTTACAGAGAGATATCAATACATATGTTTGAAGATTCTTACTAGTCAGATATATTCTTTTGTGGTGAATGCGGGTGTTGAGTCCAGTTCACTGAGCAACGAGTAGGTCTTGTCTATTACATATTGGGTTTATGGAACGGTATCTGAGCTAATTTGAAACCCTTGTTTTATGCATCACCCCACCTCAGCTTTCCCGTTCAGCAGCCATAGTGTGTTCTCTAAACGTGTGACTCTCTTCTGTTTTGTCATTCAGGTCAAGTGTAGCGGTTTTTACATTCCCTCTATAAGTGATATCTTATGATAAGTGTCTTTTTCTGTGTGACTTATTTCACTTAGAATCGTCGTACCTAAATCCACTCATCGTGCTGCTACTAGCCTTATGACGTTGATTTCATGGCTGAGTGATATTCCATTGTACATGAGGACCACAACTTCTGTATCCATTTTTCTCTTTCCTAGGATATTTAAGGTGTAATGAAGTGGGGGTTCTTGTCAACAGAGCAGCCCTAAACTTTGGGGTGCCTGTATCTTGTTGATTTTTAGTTTTCCCAATTTATACGCCCATGCGTGGAAGTGCCCTATGCTCTCCAACCTGTGTTTTTTAGATGTTTCAGGACACACCGTACACTTCTCCAGAGTGGCTGTTGGCAATTTACATCCCGCCCATCAGCGTAGCAAGGCTCCCATTTCTCCATGGCCGGTCCTGCATTTCTGGTTTGGACACTTTTTTCCGCATGGCCCTTTTGCCCGCTGGGAAGCGAGACTTCTTTGTAGCGCTGATTTGCCTTTCCAAGTTTCTTGGTTGGCCAAAAAGGGCGTATGCGTTTTTTCCTGAATATATTCAGGAAAAAACGCATACGCCCTTTTTGGCCAAGGGCATCATTGTCCACGTTTTGCCGCTTTTCATGTGCTTTCAAGGCGATTCGAATCTACCTCCTGAAATCTTTTTCCTGCAATTCTGCCTTGCTTTCAAATCCTCTTCGTTGCCTT
The DNA here is from genome assembly GCF_949987535.1 of Balaenoptera acutorostrata. NCBI lineage: Eukaryota > Metazoa > Chordata > Mammalia > Artiodactyla > Balaenopteridae > Balaenoptera > Balaenoptera acutorostrata. Next base: position 158,641 of record NW_026645516.1, read on the forward strand.
CCCTCAATATATTTGTGGACGAGAGTTATCATTTATAACTCTGCAGCTTTGGGAATTGCAGTGCCCCTGAGCTCCATTTTTCAAGTCGCTTTTTTGGGAGCTGGCCGCAAAAGCGCAGGATTGCTTCAGGCCCTATTCTGGTTCCAGAGGGCAGGCTAAGCCTGTGGTTAATTCTTCTTCCTGATGGGAAAATAGAGTGACCTGTGCCTGTCCCAACACTTAGAGCTAGTCTCTCATTGGTTCCCCCTCTTCCCGTTCATCCTCAGGACAAATTGCAACCTGTACGGAACAGGAGCTTAAAGCTGCTGATTCTCCAAGGAGGGAGATGGCTAGTAAAGCGGCTGGAATGGCGAACCCGAGCACAAGGAGATGAGAAATGAGGTGCGTTTTAGAAACCTTTCCCGATCACACGGTGTACCATCTTCTGGGTTTCTCATGCATGTTTTCGACGTAGGAAGATGCCCTTGAACCTGGAGATTTGGGACCCATGGGATGGGTACCATGCAGTATTACTTTAAAGGGTCTGCGTTGGCTCACCCAACCTCACCAAACCTCTCAGCCCCAAGAGTGTCCACCCTTATGTCTCAATCATCTGTGGGTCTAGATATGGTCAATCCAGGTTGCATCACAGCCCCTGAACGAATTGTGTAAGAATTTCTCTCTCTTTCACTGTCTTTGTTTTGTGGGTTTTGAAAAGTCATTTATTTTTATAATGGGGTTTAGCTGCTTTTCACGGCTGTGTTTATGCCGCTTTACACCCCCTTGACTCACTTACAGAGAGATATCAATACATAGGTTTGAAGATTCTTACTAGTCAGATATATTCTTGTGCGTTGAATAGGGGGTGTTGAGTCCAGTTCACTGAGCAAGGAGTAGATCTTGTCTATTACATATTGGGTTTATGGAACGGTATCTGAGCTAATTTGAAACCCTTGTTTTATGCATCACCCCACCTCACCTTTCCCGTTCAGCAGCCATAGTGTGTTTTCTAAACGTGTGACTCTCTTCTGTTTTGTCATTCAGGTCAAGTGTAGCGCTTTTTACATTCCCTCTATAAGTGATATCTTATGATAAGTGTCTTTTTCTGTGTGACTTATTTCACTTAGAATCGTCATACCTAAATCCACTCATCGTGCTGCTACTAGCCTTATGAGGTTGATTTCATGGCTGAGTGATATTCCATTGTACATGAGGACCACAACTTCTGTATCCATTTTTCTCTTTCCTAGGATATTTAAGGTGTAATGAAGTGGGGGTTCTTGTCAACAGAGCAGCCCTAAACTTTGGGGTGCCTGTGTCTTGCTGATTTTTAGTTTTCCCAATTTATACGCCCATGCGTGGAAGTGCCGTATGCTCTTTAAGCTGTGCTTTTTAGATGTTTCAGGACACACCGTACACTTCTCCAGAGTGGCTGTTGGCAATTTACATCCCGCCCATCAGCGTAGCAAGGCTCCCATTTCTCCATGGCCGGTCCTGCATTTCTGGTTTTGACACTTTTTTCTGCATGGCCCTTTTGCCCGTTGGGAAGCGAGACTTCTTTGTAGCGCTGATTTGCCTTTCCAGGTTGCTTGGTTGGCCAAAAAGGCCTATGCGTTTTTTCCTGAATATATTCAGGAAAAAACGCATATGCCCTTTTTGGCCAAGGGCATCATTGTCCACGTTTTGCCGCTTTTCATGTGCTTTCAAGGCGATTCGAATCTACCTCCTGAAATCTGTTTCCTGCAATTCTGCCTTGCTTTCAAATCCTCTTCGTTGCCTTCCCTCAATATATTTGTGGACGAGAGTTATCATTTATAACTCTGCAGGTTTGGGAATTGCAGTGCCCCTGAATTCCATTTTTCAAGTCGACTTTTTGGGAGCTGGCCGCATAAGTGCAGGATTGCTTCACGCCCTCTTCTGTTTTTGGGGAGCAGGCTGAGCTCGTGGTTAATTCTTCTTCCTGATGGGAAAATAGAGTGACCTGTGCCTGTCCCAACACCTAGAGCTAGTCTCTCATTGGTTCCCCCTCTTCCCGTTCATCCTCAGGACAAATTGCAACCTGTACAGAATAGGAGTTTAGTTAAATGTGCTGATTCTCCAAGGAGGGAGATGGCTAGTAAAGCGGCTGGAATGGCGAACCCGAGCACAAGGAGATGAGAAATGAGGTGCGTTTTAGAAACCTTTCCCGATCACACAGTGTACCATCTTCTGGGTTTCTCATGCATGTTTGCGATGTAGGAAGATGCCCTTGAACCTGGAGATTTGGGACCCATAGGATGGGTACCATGCAGTATTAGTTTAAAGGGTGTGCGTTGGCTCACCCAAACTCACCAAACCTCTCAGCCCCAAGAGTGTCCACCCTTATGTCTCAATCAGCTGTGGGTCTAGATATGGTCAATCCAGGTTGCATCACAGCCCCTGAACGAATTGTGTAAGAATTTCTCTCTCTTTCACTGTCTTTGTTTTGCGGGTTTTGAAAAGTCATTTATTTTTATAATGGGGTTTAGCTGCTTTTCACGGCTGTGTTTATGCCGCTTTACACCCCCTTGACTCACTTACACAGAGATATCAATACATAGGTTTGAAGATTCTTACTAGTCAGGTATATTCTTGTGCGGTGAATAGGGGGTGTTGAGTCAAGTTCACTGAGCAAGGAGTAGGTATTGTCTATTACATATTGGGTTTATGGAACGGTATCTGAGCTAATTTGAAACCCTTGTTTTATGCATCACCCCACCTCACCTTTCCCGTTCAACAGCCATAGTGTGTTTTCTAAACGTGTGACTCTCTTCTGTTTTGTCATTCAGGTCAAGTGTAGCGGTTTTTACATTCCCTCTATAAGTGATATCTTATGATAAGTGTCTTTTTCTGTGTGACTTATTTCACTTAGTATCGTCGTGCCTAAATCCACTCATCGTGCTGCTACTAGCCTTATGACGTTGATTTCATGGCTGAGTGATATTCCATTGTACATGAGGACCACAACTTCTTTATCCATTTTTCTCTTTCCCACGATATTTAAGGTGTAATGAAGTGGGGGTTCTTGTCAACAGAGCAGCCCTAAACATTGGGGTGCCTGTGTCTTGCTGATTTTTAGTTTTCCCAGTTTATACGCCCATGCGTGGAAGTGCCGTATGCTCTCTAAGCTGTGTTTTTTAGATGTTTCAGGAAACACCGTACAGTTCTCCAGAGTCGCTGCTGGCAATTCACATCCCGCCCATCAGCGTAGCAAGGCTCCCATTTCTCCATGGCCGGTCCTGCATTTCTGGTTTGGACACTTTTTTCCGCATGGCCCTTTTGCCCGCTGGGAAGCAAGACTTCTTTGTAGCGCTGATTTGCCTTTCCAGGTTGCTTGGTTGGCCAAAAAGGGCGTATGCGTTTTTTCCTGAATATATTCAGGAAAAAACGCATACGCCCTTTTTGGCCAAGGGCATCATTGTCCACGTTTTGCCGCTTTTCATGTGCTTTCAAGGCGATTCGAATCTACCTCCTGAAATCTGTTTCCTGCAATTCTGCCTTGCTTTCAAATCCTCTTCGTTGCCTTCCCTCAATATATTTGTGGACGAGAGTTATCATTTATAACTCTGCAGGTTTGGGAATTGCAGTGCCCCTGAATTCCATTTTTCAAGTCGACTTTTTGGGAGCTGGCCGCATAAGTGCAGGATTGCTTCACGCCCTCTTCTGTTTTTGGGGAGCAGGCTGAGCTCGTGGTTAATTCTTCTTCCTGATGGGAAAATAGAGTGACCTGTGCCTGTCCCAACACCTAGAGCTAGTCTCTCATTGGTTCCCCCTCTTCCCGTTCATCCTCAGGACAAATTGCAACCTGTACGGAACAGGAGGTTAAAGGTGCTGATTCTCCAAGGAGGGAGATGGCTAGTAAAGCGGCTGGAATGGCGAACCCGAGCACAAGGAGATGAGAAATGAGGTGCGTTTTAGAAACCTTTCCCGATCACACGGTGTACCATCTTCTGGGTTTCTCATGCATGTTTTCGACGTAGGAAGATGCCCTTGAACCTGGAGATTTGGGACCCATGGGATGGGTACCATGCAGTATTACTTTAAAGGGTCTGCGTTGGCTCACCCAACCTCACCAAACCTCTCAGCCCCAAGAGTGTCCACCCTTATGTCTCAATCAGCTGTGGGTCTAGATATGGTCAATCCAGGTTGCATCACAGCCCCTGAACGAATTGTGTAAGAATTTCTCTCTCTTTCACTGTCTTTGTTTCGCGGGTTTTGAAAAGTCATTTATTTTTATAATGGGGTTTAGCTGCTTTTCAGGGCTGTGTTTATGCCGCTTTACACCCCCTTGACTCACTTACAGAGAGATATCAATACATAGGTTTGAAGATTCTTACTAGTCAGATATATTCTTCTGCGGTGAATAGGGGGTGTTGAGTCCAGTTCACTGAGCAAGGAGTAGGTCTTGTCTATTACATATTGGGTTTATGGAACGGTATCTGAGCTAATTTGAAGCCCTTGTTTTATGCATCACCCCACCTCACCTTTCCCGTTCAGCAGCCATAGTGTGTTTTCTAAACGTGTGACTCTCTTCTGTTTTGTCATTCAGGTCAAGTGTAGCGGTTTTTACATTCCCTCTATAAGTGATATCTTATGATAAGTGTCTTTTTCTGTGTGACTTATTTCACTTAGAATCGTCGTACCTAAATCCACTCATCGTGCTGCTACTAGCCTTATGAGGTTGATTTCATGGCTGAGTGATATTCCATTGTACATGAGGACCACAACTTCTGTATCCATTTTTCTCTTTCCTAGGATATTTAAGGTGTAATGAAGTGGGGGTTCTTGTCAACAGAGCAGCCCTAAACTTTGTGGTGCCTGTATCTTGCTGATTTTTAGTTTTCCCAATTTATACGCCCATGCGTGGAAGTGCCCTATGCTCTACAAGCTGTGTTTTTTAGATGTTTCAGGACACACCGTACACTTCTCCAGAGTGGCTGTTGGCAATTTACATCCCGCCCATCAGCGTAGCAAGGCTCCCATTTCTCCATGGCCGGTCCTGCATTTCTGGTTTGGACACTTTTTTCCGCATGGCCCTTTTGCCCGCTGGGAAGCGAGACTTCTTTGTAGCGCTGATTTGCCTTTCCAAGTTTCTTGGTTGGCCAAAAAGGGCGTATGCGTTTTTTCCTGAATATATTCAGGAAAAAACGCATACGCCCTTTTTGGCCAAGGGCATCATTGTCCACGTTTTGCCGCTTTTCATGTGCTTTCAAGGCGATTCGAATCTACCTCCTGAAATCTTTTTCCTGCAATTCTGCCTTGCTTTCAAATCCTCTTCGTTGCCTTCCCTCAATATATTTGTGGACGAGAGTTATCATTTATAACTCTGCAGCTTTGGGAATTGCAGTGCCCCTGAGCTCCATTTTTCAAGTCGCTTTTTTGGGAGCTGGCCGCAAAAGCGCAGGATTGCTTCAGGCCCTATTCTGGTTCCAGAGGGCAGGCTAAGCCTGTGGTTAATTCTTCTTCCTGATGGGAAAATAGAGTGACCTGTGCCTGTCCCAACACTTAGAGCTAGTCTCTCATTGGTTCCCCCTCTTCCCGTTCATCCTCAGGACAAATTGCAACCTGTACGGAACAGGAGCTTAAAGCTGCTGATTCTCCAAGGAGGGAGATGTCTAGTAAAGCGGCTGGAATGGCGAACCCGAGCACAAGGAGATGAGAAATGAGGTGCGTTTTAGAAACCTTTCCCGATCACACGGTGTACCATCTTCTGGGTTTCTCATGCATGTTTTCGACGTAGGAAGATGCCCTTGAACCTGGAGATTTGGGACCCATGGGATGGGTACCATGCAGTATTACTTTAAAGGGTCTGCGTTGGCTCACCCAACCTCACCAAACCTCTCAGCCCCAAGAGTGTCCACCCTTATTTCTCAATCATCTGTGGGTCTAGATATGGTCAATCCAGGTTGCATCACAGCCACTGAACGAATTGTGTAAGAATTTCTCTCTCTTTCACTGTCTTTGTTTTGCGGGTTTTGAAAAGTCATTTATTTTTATAATGGGGTTTAGCTGCTTTTCACGGCTGTGTTTATGCCGCTTTACACCCCCTTGACTCACTTACAGAGAGATATCAATACATAGGTTTGAAGATTCTTACTAGTCAGATATATTCTTGTGCGTTGAATAGGGGGTGTTGAGTCCAGTTCACTGAGCAAGGAGTAGATCTTGTCTATTACATATTGGGTTTATGGAACGGTATCTGAGCTAATTTGAAACCCTTGTTTTATGCATCACCCCACCTCACCTTTCCCGTTCAGCAGCCATAGTGTGTTTTCTAAACGTGTGACTCTCTTCTGTTTTGTCATTCAGGTCAAGTGTAGCGCTTTTTACATTCCCTCTATAAGTGATATCTTATGATAAGTGTCTTTTTCTGTGTGACTTATTTCACTTAGAATCGTCCTACCTAAATCCACTCATCGTGCTGCTACTAGCCTTATGAGGTTGATTTCATGGCTGAGTGATATTCCATTGTACATGAGGACCACAACTTCTGTATCCATTTTTCTCTTTCCTAGGATATTTAAGGTGTAATGAAGTGGGGGTTCTTGTCAACAGAGCAGCCCTAAACTTTGGGGTGCCTGTGTCTTGCTGATTTTTAGTTTTCCCAATTTATACGCCCATGCGTGGAAGTGCCCTATGCTCTCCAAGCTGTGTTTTTTAGATGTTTCAGGACACACCGTACACTTCTCCAGAGTGGCTGTTGGCAATTTACATCCCGCCCATCAGCATAGCAAGGCTCCCATTTCTCCATGGCCGGTCCTGCATTTCTGGTTTGGACACTTTTTTCCGCATGGCCCTTTTGCCCGCTGGGAAGCGAGACTTCTTTGGAGCGCTGATTTGCCTTTCCAGGTTGTTTGGTTGGCCAAAAAGGGCGTATGCATTTTTTCCTGAATATATTCAGGAAAAAACGCATACGCCCTTTTTGGCCAAGGGCATCATTGTCCACGTTTTGCCGCTTTTCATGTGCTTTCAAGGAGATTCGAATCTACCTCCTGAAATCTGTTTCCTGCAATTCTGCCTTGCTTTCAAATCCTCTTCGTTGCCTTCCCTCAATATATTTGTGGACGAGAGTTATCATTTATAACTCTGCAGCTTTGGGAATTGCAGTGCCCCTGAGCTCCAATTTTCAAGTCGCTTTTTTGGGAGCTGGCCGCCAAAGCGCAGGATTGCTTCAGGCCCTATTCTGGCTCCAGAGGGCAGGCTAAGCCTGTGGTTAATTCTTCTTCCCGATGGGAAAATAGAGTGACCTGTGCCTGTCCCAACACCTAGAGCTAGTCTCTCATTGGTTCCCCCTCTTCCCGTTTATCCTCAGGACAAATTGCAACCTGTACGGGACAGGAGCTTAAAGGTGCTGATTCTCCAAGGAGGGAGATGGCTAGTAAAGCGGCTGGAATGGCGAACCCGAGCACAAGGAGATGAGAAATGATGTGCGTTTTAGAAACCTTTCCCGATCATACGGTGTACCATCTTCTGGGTTTCTCATGCATGTTTTCGACGTAGGAAGATGCCCTTGAACCTGGAGATTTGGGACCCATGGGATGGATACCATGCAGTATTACTTTAAAGGGTCTGCGTTGGCTCACCCAACCTCACCAAACCTCTCAGCCCCAAGAGTGTCCACCCTTATGTCTCAATCAGCTGTGGGTCTAGATATGGTCAATCCAGGTTGCATCACAGCCCCTGAACGAATTGTGTGAGAATTTCTCTCTCTTTCACTGTCTTTGTTTCGCGGGTTTTGAAAAGTCATTTATTTTTATAATGGGGTTTAGCTGCTTTTCACGGCTGTGTTTCTGCCGCTTTACACCCCCTTGACTCACTTACAGAGAGATATCAATACATAGGTTTGAAGATTCTTACTAGTCAGATATATTCTTGTGCGGTGAATAGGGGGTGTTGAGTCCAGTTCACTGAACAAGGAGTAGGTCTTGTCTATTACATATTGGGTTTATGGAACGGTATCTGAGCTAATTTGAAACCCTTGTTTTATGCATCACCCCACCTCACCTTTCCCGTTCAGCAGCCATAGTGTGTTTTCTAAACGTGTGACTCTGTTCTGTTTTGTCATTCAGGTCAAGTGTAGCGGTTTTTACATTCCCTCTATAAGTGATATCTTATGATAAGTGCCTTTTTCTGTGTGACTTATTTCACTTAGAATCGTCCTACCTAAATCCACTCATCGTGCTGCTACTAGCCTTATGACGTTGATTTCATGGCTGAGTGATATTCCATTGTACATGAGGATCACAACTTCTTTATCCATTTTTCTCTTTCCTAGGATATTTAAGTTGTAATGAAGTGGGGGTTCTTGTCAACAGAGCAGCCCTAAAATTTGGGGTGCCTGTGTCTTGCTGAATTTTAGTTTTCACAATTTATACGCCCATGCGTGGAAGTGCCCTATGCTCTCTAAGCTGTGTTTTTTAGATGTTTCAGGACACACCGTACACTTCTCCAGAGTGGCTGTTGGCAAATTACATCCCGCCCATCAGCGTAGCAAGGCTCCCATTTCTCCATGGCGGGTCCTGCATTTCTGGTTTTGACACTTTTTTCCGCATGGCCCTTTTGCCCGCTGGGAAACGAGACTTCTTTGGAGCACTGAATTGCCTTTCCAGGTTGCTTGGTTGGCCAAAAAGGCGTATGCGTTTTTTTCTGAATATATTCAGGGAAAAACGCATACGCCCTTTTTGGGTAAGGGCATCATTGTCCACGTTTTGCCGCTTTTCATCTCCTTTCTGGGCGATTCGAATCTACCTCCTGAAATCTGTTTCCAGCAATTCTGCCTTGCTTTCAAATCCTCTTCTTTGCCTTCCCTCAATATATTTGTGGACGAGAGTTATCATTTATAAGTCTGCAGGTTTGTGAATTGCAGTGCCCCTGAGCTCCATTTTTCAACTCGCTTTTTTGGGAGCTGGCCGCAAAAATGCAGGATTGCTTCAGGCCCTCTTCTGGTTTTGGAGGGCCGGCTGAGCTTGTGGTTAATTCTTCTTCCTGATGGGAAAATAGAGTGACCTGTGCCTGTCCCAACCCCTAGAGCTAGTCTCTCATTGGTTCCCATTCTTCCCGTTCATCCTCAGGACAAATTGCAACCTGTACGGAAAAGGAGGTTAAAGGTGCTGATTCTCCAAGGAGGGAGATGTCTAGTAAAGCGGCTGGAATGGTGAACCCGAGCACAAGGAGATGAGAAATGAGGTGCGTTTTAGAAACCTTTCCCGATCACACGGTGTACCATCTTCTGGGTTTCTCATGCATGTTTTCGACATAGGAATATGCCCTTGAACCTGGAGATATGGGACCCATGGGATGGGTACCATGCAGTATTACTTTAAAGGGTCTGCGTTGGCTCACCCAACCTCACCAAACCTCTCAGCCCCAAGAGTGTCCACCCTTTTGTCTCAATCATCTGTGGGTCTAGATATGGTCAATCCAGGTTGCATCACAGCCCCTGAACGAATTGTGTAAGAATTTCTCTCTCTTTCACGGTCTTTGTTTCGCGGGTTTTGAAAAGTCATTTATTTTTATAATGGGGTTTAGCTGCTTTTCACGGCTGTGTTTCTGCCGCTTTACACCCCCTTGACTCACTTACAGAGAGATATCAATACATAGGTTTGAAGATTCTTACTAGTCAGATATATTCTTGTGCGGTGAATAGGGGGTGTTGAGTCCAGTTCACTGAACAAGGAGTAGGTCTTGTCTATTACATATTGGGTTTATGGAACGGTATCTGAGCTAATTTGAAACCCTTGTTTTATGCATCACCCCACCTCACCTTTCCCGTTCAGCAGCCATCGTGTGTTTTCTGAACGTGTGACTCTGTTCTGTTTTGTCATTCAGGTCAAGTGTAGCGGTTTTTACATTCCCTCTATAAGTGATATCTTATGATAAGTGCCTTTTTCTGTGTGACTTATTTCACTTAGAATCGTCCTACCTAAATCCACTCATCGTGCTGCTACTAGCCTTATGACGTTGATTTCATGGCTGAGTGATATTCCATTGTACATGAGGATCACAACTTCTTTATCCATTTTTCTCTTTCCTAGGATATTTAAGGTGTAATGAAGTGGGGGTTCTTGTCAACAGAGCAGCCCTAAAATTTGGGGTGCCTGTGTCTTGCTGAATTTTAGTTTTCACAATTTATACGCCCATGCGTGGAAGTGCCCTATGCTCTCTAAGCTGTGTTTTTTAGATGTTTCAGGACACACCGTACACTTCTCCAGAGTGGCTGTTGGCAAATTACATCCCGCCCATCAGCGTAGCAAGGCTCCCATTTCTCCATGGCGGGTCCTGCATTTCTGGTTTTGACACTTTTTTCCGCATGGCCCTTTTGCCCGCTGGGGAGCGAGACTTCTTTGGAGCGCTGATTTGCCCTTCCAGGTTGCTAGGTTGGCCAAAAAGGGCGTATGCGTTTTTTCCTGAATATATTCAGGAAAAAACGCATACGCCCTTTTTGGCCAAGGGCATCATTGTCCACGTTTTGCCGCTTTTCATGTGCTTTCAAGGCGATTCGAATCTACCTCCTGAAATCTGTTTCCTGCAGTTCTGCCTTGCTTTCAAATCCTCTTCGTTGCCTTCCCTCAATATATTTGTGGACGAGAGTTAACATTTATAACTCTGCAGGTTTGGGCATTGCAGTGCCCCTGAGCTCCATTTTTCAAGTCGCTTTTTGGGAGCTGGCCGCAAAAGCGCAGGATTGCTTCACGCCCTCTTCTGGTTCCAGAGGGCAGGCTAAGCCTGTGGTTAATTCTTCTTCCTGACGGGAAAATAGAGTGACCTGTGCCTCTCCCAAAACCTAGAGCTAGTCTCTCATTGGTTCCCTCTCTTCCCGTTCATCCTCAGGACAAATTGCAACCTGTACAGAACAGGAGCTTAAAGGTGCTGATTCTCCAAGGAGGGAGATGGCTAGTAAAGCGGCTGGAATGGGGAACCCGAGCACAAGGAGATGAGAAATGAGGTGCGTTTTAGAAACCTTTCCCGATCACACGGTGTACCATCTTCTGGGTTTCTCATGCATGTTTTCGACGTAGGAAGATGCCCTTGAACCTGGAGATTTGGGACCCATGGGATGCGTACCATGCAGTATTACTTTAAAGGGTGTACGTTGGCTCACCCAACCTCACCAAACCTCTCAGCCCCAAGAGTGTTCACCCTTATGTCTCAATCAGCTGTGCGTCTAGATATGGTCAATCCAGGTTGCATCACAGCCCCTGAACGAATTGTGTAATTATTTCTCTCTCTTCCACTGTCTTTGTTTCACGGGTTTTGAAAAGTCATTTATTTTTATAATGGGGTTTAGCTGCTTTTCACGGCTGAGTTTATGCCGCTTTACACCCCCTTGACTCACTTACACAGAGATATCAATACATAGGTTTGAAGATTCTTACTAGTCAGATATATTCTTTTGCGGTGAATAGGGGGTGTTGAGTCCAGTTCACTGAGCAAGGAGTAGGTCTTGTCTATTACATATTGGGTTTATGGAACGGTATCTGAGCTAATTTGAAACCCTTGTTTTATGCATCACCCCACCTCAGCTTTCCCGTTCAGCAGCCATAGTGTGTTTTCTAAACGTGTGACTCTCTTCTGTTTTGTCATTCAGGTCAAGTGTAGCGGTTTTTACATTCCCTCTCTAAGTGATATCTTATGATAAGTGTCTTTTTCTGTGTGACTTATTTCACTTAGAATCGTCGTACCTAAATCGACTCATCGTGCTGCTACTAGGCTTATGTCTTTGATTTCATGGCTGAGTGATATTCCATTGTACATGAGGACCACAACCTCTTTATCCATTTTTCTCTTTCCAAGGATATTTAAGGTGTAATGAAGTGGGGGTTCTTGTCAACAGAGCAGCCCTAAACTTTGGGGTGCCTGTGTCTTGCTGATTTTTAGTTTTCCCAATTTATACGCCTATGAGTGGAAGTGCCCTATGCTCTCCAAGCTGTGTTTTTTAGATGTTTCATGACACAACGTACATGTTTCCAGAGTGGCTGTTGGCAATTTACATCCCGCCCATCAGCGTAGCAAGGCTCCCATTTCTCCATGGCCGGTCCTGCATTTCTGGTTTGGACCCTTTTTTCCGCATGGCCCTTTTGCCCGCTGGGAAGCGAGACTTCTTTGTAGCGCTGATTTGCCTTTCCAGGTTGCTTGGTTGGCCAAAAAGGGCGTATGCGTTTTTTCCTGAATATATTCAGTAAAAAACGCATACGCCCTTTTTGGCCAAGGGCATCATTATCCACGTTTTGCCGCTTTTCATGTGCTTTCAAGGCGATTCGAATCTACCTCCTGAAATCTGTTTCCTGCAATTCTGCCTTGCTTTCAAAGCCTCTTCGTTGCCTTCCCTCAATATATTTGTGGACGAGAGTTATCATTTATAACTCTGCAGGTTTGGGAATTGCAGTGCCCCTGAGCTCCATTTTTCAAATCGCTTTTTTGGGAGCTGGCCGCCAAAGTGCAGGATTGCTTCAGGCCCTTTTCTGGTTCCAGAGGGCAGGCTAAGCCTGTGGTTAATTCTTCTTCCTGATGGGAAAATAGAGTGACCTGTGCCTGTCCCAACACCTAGAGCTACTCTCTCATTGGTTCCCCCTCTTCCCGTTCATCCTCAGGACAAATTGCAACCTGTACGGAACAGGAGCTTAAAGGTGCTGATTCTCCAAGGAGGGAGATGGCTAGTAAAGCGGCTGGAATGGCGAACCCAAGCACAAGGAGATGAGAAATGAGGTGCGTTTTAGAAACCTTTCCCGATCACACGGTGTACCATCTTCTGGGTTTCTCATGCATGTTTTCGACGTAGGAAGATGCCCTTGAACCTGGAGATTTGGGACCCATGGGATGGGTACCATGCAGTATTACCTCAAAGGGTCTGCGTTGGCTCACCCAACCTCACCAAACCTCTCAGCCCCAAGAGTGTCCACCCTTATGTCTCAATCAGCTGTGGGTCTAGATATGGTCAATCCAGGTTGCATCACAGCCCCTGAACGAATTGTGTAAGAATTTCTCTCTCTTTCACTGTCTTTGTTTCGCGGGTTTTGAAAAGTCATTTATTTTTATAATGGGGTTTAGCTGCTTTTCACGGCTGTGTTTTTGCCGCTTTACACCCCCTTGACTCACTTACAGAGAGATATCAATACATAGGTTTGAAGATTCTTACTAGTCAGATATATTCTTGTGCGGTGAATAGGGGGTGTTGAGTCCAGTTCACTGAGCAAGGAGTAGGTCTTGTCTATTACATATTGGGTTTATGGAACGGTATCTGAGCTAATTTGAAACCCTTGTTTTATGCATCACCCCACCTCAGCTTTCCCGTTCAGCAGCCATAGTGTGTTTTCTAAACGTGTGACTCTCTTCTGTTTTGTCATTCAGGTCAAGTGTAGCGCTTTTTACATTCCCTCAATAAGTGATATCTTATGATAAGTGCCTTTTTCTGTGTGACTTATTTCACTTAGAATCGTCCTACCTAAATCCACTCATCGTGCTGCTACTAGCCTTATGTCTTTGATTTCATGGCTGAGTGATATTCCATTGTACATGAGGACCACAACTTCTGTATCCATTTTTCTCTTTCCTAGGATATTTAAGGTGTAATGAAGTGGGGGTTCTTGTCAACAGAGCAGCCCTAAACTTTGGGGTGCCTGTGTCTTGCTGATTTTTAGTTTTCCCAATTTATACGCCCATGCGTGGAAGTGCCCTATGCTCTCTAAGCTGTGTTTTTTAGATGTTTCAGGACACACCGTACACTTCTCCAGAGTGGCTGTTGGCAATTTACATCCCGCCCATCAGCATACCAAGGCTCCCATTTCTCCATGGCCGGTCCTGCATTTCTGGTTTTGACACCTTTTTCCGCATGGCCCTTTTGCCCGCTGGGAAGCGAGACTTCTTTGGAGTGCTGATTTGCCTTTCCAGGTTGCTTGGTTGGCCAAAAAGGGCGTATGCGTTTTTTCCTGAATATATTCAGGAAAAAACGCATACGCCCTTTTTGGCCAAGGGCATCATTGTCCACGTTTTGCCGCTTTTCATGTGCTTTCAAGGCGATTCGAATCTACCTCCTGAAATATGTTTCCTGCAGTTCTGCCTTGCTTTCAAATCCTCTTCGTTGCCTTCCCTCAATATATTTGTGGACGACAGTTATCATTTATAACTCTGCAGCTTTGGGAATTGCAGTGCCCCTGAGCTCCATTTTTCAAGTCACTTTTTTAGGAGCTGGCCGCAAAAGCGCAGGATTGCTTCAGCCCCTATTCTGGTTCCAGAGGGCAGGCTAAGCCTGTGGTTAATTCTTCTTCCTGATGGGAAAATAGAGTGACCTGTGCCTGTCCCAACACCTAGAGCTAGTCTCTCATTGTTTCCCCCTCTTCCCGTTCATCCTCAGGACAAATTGCAACCTGTACAGAACAGGAGCTTAAAGGTGCTGATTCTCCAAGGAGGGAGATGGCTAGTAAAGCGGCTGGAATGGCGAACCCGAGCACAAGGAGATGAGAAATGAGGTGCGTTTTAGAAACCTTTCCCGATCACACGGTGTACCATCTTCTGGGTTTCTCATGCATGTTTTCGACGTAGGAAGATGCCCTTGAACCTGGAGATTTGGGACCCATGGGATGCGTACCATGCAGTATTACTTTAAAGGGTCTGCGTTGGCTCACGCAACCTCACCAAACCTCTCAGCCCCAAGAGTGTCCACCCTTATGTCTCAATCAGCTGTGGGTCTAGATATGGTCAATCCAGGTTGCATCACAGCCCCTGACCGAATTGTGTAAGTATTTCTCTCTCTTTCACTGTCTTTGTTTCACGGGTTTTGAAAAGTCATTTATTTTTATAATGGGGTTTAGTTGCTTTTCACGGCTGTGTTTATGAGGCTTTACACCCCCTTGACTCACTTACAGAGAGATATCAATACATAGGTTTGAAGATTCTTACTAGTCAGATATATTCTTGTGCGGTGAATAGGGGGTGTTGAGTCCAGTTCACTGAGCAAGGAGTAGGTCTTGTCTATTACATATTGGGTTTATGGAACGGTATCTGAGCTCATTTGAAACCCTTGTTTTATGCATCACCCCACCTCACCTTTCCCGTTCAGCAGCCATAGTGTGTTTTCTAAACGTGTGACTCTCTTCTGTTTTGTCATTCAGGTCAAGTGTAGCGGTTTTTACATTCCCTCTATAAGTGATATCTTATGATAAGTGTCTTTTTCTGTGTGACTTATTTCACTTAGAATCGTCGTACCTAAATCCACTCATCGTGCTGCTAGTAGCCTTATGAGGTTGATTTCATGGCTGAGTGATATTCCATTGTACATGAGGACCACAACTTCTGTATCCATTTTTCTCTTTCCTAGGATATTTAAGGTGTAATGAAGTGGGGGTTCTTGTCAACAGAGCAGCCCTAAACTTTGGGGTGCCTGTGTCTTGCTGATTTTTAGTTTTCCCAATTTATACTCCCATGCATGGAAGTGCCCTATGCTCTCCAAGCTGTGTTTTTTAGATGTTTCAGAACACACTGTACACGTCTCCAGAGTGGCTGTTGGCAATTTACATCCCGCCCATCAGCGTAGCAAGGCTCCCATTTCTCCATGGCCGGTCCTGCATTTCTGGTTTGGACCCTTTTTTCCGCATGGCCCTTTTGCCCGCTGGGAAGCGAGACTTCTTTGTAGCACTGATTTGCCTTTCCAGGTTGCTTGGTTGGCCAAAAAGGGCGTATGCGTTTTTTCCTGAATATATTCAGAAAAAAACGCATACGCCCTTTTTGGCCAAGGGCATCATTGTCCACGTTTTTCCGCTTTTCATGTGCTTTCAAGGCGATTCGAATCTACCTCCTGAAATCTGTTTCCTGCAATTCTGCCTTGCTTTCAAATCCTCTTCGTTGCCTTCCCTCAATATATTTGTGGACGACAGTTATCATTTATAACTCTGCAGCTTTGGGAATTGCAGTGCCCCTGAGCTCCATTTTTCCAGGTGCTTTTCTGGGAGCTGGCCGCAAAAGTGCAGTATTGCTTCAGGCCCTCTTCTGGTTCTGGGGGGCAGGCTGAGCTTGTGGTTAATTCTTCTTCCTGATGGGAAAATAGAGTGACCTATGCTTGTCCCAAAACCTAGAGCTAGTCTCTCATTGGTTCCCCCTCTTCCCGTTCATCCTCAGGACAAATTGCAACCTGTACAGAACCGGAGGTTAAAAGTGCTGATTCTCCAAGGAGGGAGATGGCTAGTAAAGCAGCCTGAATGGCGAACCCGAGCACAAGGAGATGAGAAATGAGGTGCGTTTTAGAAACCTTTCCCGATCACATGGTGTACCATCTTCTGGGTTTCTCATGCATGTTTTCGACGTAGGAAGATGCCCTTGAACCTGGAGATTTGGGACCCATGGGATGGGTACCATGCAGTATTACTTTAAAGGGTCTGCGTTGGCTCACCCAACCTCACCAAACCTCTCAGCCCCAAGAGTGTCCACCCTTATGTCTCAATCAGCTGTGGGTCTAGATATGGTCAATCCAGGTTGCATCACAGCCCCTGAACGAATTGTGTAAGAATTTCTCTCTCTTTCACTGTCTTTGTTTCACGGCTTTTGAAAAGTCATTTATTTTTATAATGGGGTTTAGCTGCTTTTCACGGCTGTGTTTATGCCGCCTTACACCCCCTTGACTCACTTACAGAGAGATATCAATACATAGGTTTGAAGATTCTTACTAGTCAGATATATTCTTGTGCGGTGAATAGGGGGTGTTGTGTCCAGTTCACTGAGCAAGGAGTAGGTGTTGTCTATTACATATTGGGTTTATGGAACGGTATCTGAGCTAATTTGAAACCCTTGTTTTATGCATCACCCCACCTCACCTTTCCCGTTCAGCAGCCATAGTGTGTTTTCTAAACGTGTGACTCTCTTCTGTTTTGTCATTCAGGTCAAGTGTAGCGGTTTTTACATTCCCTCTCTAAGTGATATCTTATGATAAGTGTCTTTTTCTGTGTGACTTATTTCACTTACAATCGTCGTACCTAAATCCACTCATCGTGCTGCTACTAGCCTTATGACGTTGATTTCATGGCTGAGTGATATTCCATTGTACATGAGGACCACAACTTCTTTATCCATTTTTCTCTTTCCTAGGATATTTAAGGTGTAATGAAGTGGGGGTTCTTGTCAACAGAGCAGCCCTAAACTTTGGGGTGCCTGTGTCTTGCTGATTTTTAGTTTTCCCAATATATACGCCCATGCGTGGAAGTGCTCTATGCTCTCCAAGCTGTGTTTTTTAGATGTTTCAGGACACACCGTACACTTCTCCAGAGTGGCTGTTGGAAATTTCCATCCCGCCCATCAGTGTAGCAAGGCTCCCATTTCTCCATGGCTCGTCCGGCATTTCTGGTTTTAACACTTTTTTCCGCATGGCCCTTTTGCCCGCTGGGAAGCCAGACTTCTTTGGAGCGCTGATTTGCCTTTCCAGGTTGCTTGGTTGGCCAAAAAGGGCGTATGCGTTTTTTCCTGAATATATTCAGGAAAAAACGCATACGCCCTTTTTGGCCAAGGGCATCATTGTCCACGTTTTGCCGCTTTTCATGTGCTTTCAAGCCGATTCGAATCTACCTCCTGTAATCTGTTTCCTGCAATTCTGCCTTGCTTTCAAATCCTCTTCGTTGCCTTCCCTCAATATATTTGTGGACGAGAGTTATCATTTATAAGTCTGCAGGTTTGTGAATTGCAGTGCCCTTGATCTCCATTTTTCAACTCGCTTTTTTGGGAGCTGGCCGCAAAAGTGCAGGATTGCTTCAGGCCCTCTTCTGGTTTTGGAGGGCCGGCTGAGCTTGTGGTTAATTCTTCTTCCTGATGGGAAAATAGAGTGACCTGTGCCTGTCCCAACACCTAGAGCTAGTCTCTCATTGGTTCCCCTTCTTCACGTTCATTCTCAGGACAAATTGCAACCGGTACGGAACAGGAGGTTAAAGGTGCTGATTCTCCAAGGAGTGAGATGTCTAGTAAAGCGGCTGGAATGGTGAACCCGAGCACAAGGAGATGAGAAATGAGGTGCGTTTTAGAAACCTTTCCCGATCACACGGTGTACCATCTTCTGGGTTTCTCATGCATGTTTTCGACATAGGAAGATGCCCTTGAACCTGGAGATATGGGACCCATGGGATGGGTACCATGCAGTATTACTTTAAAGGGTCTGCGTTGGCTCACCCAACCTCACCAAACCTCTCAGCCCGAAGAGTGTCCACCCTTATGTCTCAATCAGCTGTGGGTCTAGATATGGTCAATCTAGGTTGCGTCACAGCCCCTGAACGAATTTTGTAAGAATTTCTCTGTCTTTCACTGTCCTTGTTTCACGGGTTTTGAAAAGTAATTTATTTTTATAATGGCTTTAGCTGCTTTTCACGGCTGTGTTTATGCCGCTTTACACCCCCTTGACTCACTTTCAGAGAGATATCAATACATAGGTTTGAAGATTCTTACTAGTCAGATATATTCTTGTGTGGTAAATAGGGGGTGTTGAGTCCAGTTCACTGAGCAAGGAGTAGGTCTTGTCTATTACATATTGGGTTTATGGAACGGTATCTGAGCTCATTTGAAACCCTTGTTTTAGCCATCACCCCAGCTCACATTTCCCGTTCAGCAGCCATAGTGTGTTTTCTAAACGTGTGACTCTGTTCTGTTTTGTAATTCAGTTCAAGTGTAGCGGTTTTTACATTCCCTCTATAAGTGATATCTTATGGTAAGTGTCTTTTTCTGTGTGACTTATTTCACTTAGAATCGTCGTACCTAAATCGACTCATCGTGCTGCTACTAGCCTTATGTCTTTGATTTCATGGCTGAGTGATATTCCATTGTACATGAGGACCACAACCTCTTTATCCATTTTTCTCTTTCCTAGGATATTTAAGGTGTAATGAAGTGGGGGTTCTTGTCAACAGAGCAGCCCTAAACTTTGGGGTGCCTGTGTCTTGCTGATTTTTAGTTTTCCCAATTTATACGCCCATGAGTGGAAGTGCCCTATGCTCTCCAAGCTGTGTTTTTTAGATGTTTCATGACACAACGTACACGTTTCCAGAGTGGCTGTTGGCAATTTACATCCCGCCCATCAGCGTAGCAAGGCTCCCATTTCTCCATGGCCGGTCCTGCATTTCTGGTTTGGACACTTTTTTCCGCATGGCCCTTTTGCCCGCTGGGAAACGAGACTTCTTTGGAGCACTGAATTGCCTTTCCAGGTTGCTTGGTTGGCCAAAAAGGCGTATGCGTTTTTTTCTGAATATATTCAGGGAAAAACGCATACGCCCTTTTTGGGTAAGGGCATCATTGTCCACGTTTTGCCGCTTTTCATCTCCTTTCTGGGCGATTCGAATCTACCTCCTGAAATGTGTTTCCAGCAATTCTGCCTTGCTTTCAAATCCTCTTCGTTGCCTTCCCTCAATATATTTGTGGACGAGAGTTATCATTTATAAGTCTGCAGGTTTGTGAATTGCAGTGCCCCTGAGCTCCATTTTTCAACTCGCTTTTTTGGGAGCTGGCCGCAAAAATGCAGGATTGCTTCAGGCCCTCTTCTGGTTTTGGAGGGCCGGCTGAGCTTGTGGTTAATTCTTCTTCCTGATGGGAAAATAGAGTGACCTGTGCCTGTCCCAACACCTAGAGCTAGTCTCTCATTGGTTCCCATTCTTCCCGTTCATCCTCAGGACAAATTGCAACCTGTACGGAAAAGGAGGTTAAAGGTGCTGATTCTCCAAGGAGGGAGATGTCTAGTAAAGCGGCTGGAATGGTGAACCCGAGCACAAGGAGATGAGAAATGAGGTGCGTTTTAGAAACCTTTCCCGATCACACGGTGTACCATCTTCTGGGTTTCTCATGCATGTTTTCGACATAGGAATATGCCCTTGAACCTGAAGATATGGGACCCATGGGATGGGTACCATGCAGTATTACTTTAAAGGGTCTGTGTTGGCTCACCCAACCTCACCAAACCTCTCAGCCCCAAGAGTGTCCACCCTTATGTCTCAATCAGCTGTGGGTCTAGATATGGTCAATCCAGGTTGCATGACAGCCCCTGAACGAATTGTGTAAGAATTTCTCTCTCTTTCACTGTCTTTGTTTCATGGGTTTTGAAAAGTCATTTATTTTTATAATGGGGTTTAGCTGCTTTTCACGGCTGTGTTTATGCCGCTTTACACCCCCTTGACTCACTTACAGAGAGATATCAATACATAGGTTTGAAGATTCTTACTAGTCAGATATATTCTTGTGCGGTGAATAGGGGGTGTTGAGTCCAGTTCACTGAACAAGGAGTAGGTCTTGTCTATTACATATTGGGTTTATGGAACGGTATCTGAGCTAATTTGAAACCCTTGTTTTATGCATCACCCCACCTCACCTTTCCCGTTCAGCAGCCATAGTGTGTTTTCTAAACGTGTGACTCTGTTCTGTTTTGTCATTCAGGTCAAGTGTAGCGGTTTTTACATTCCCTCTATAAGTGATATCTTATGATAAGTGCCTTTTTCTGTGTGACTTATTTCACTTAGAATCGTCCTACCTAAATCCACTCATCGTGCTGCTACTAGCCTTATGACGTTGATTTCATGGCTGAGTGATATTCCATTGTACATGAGGATCACAACTTCTTTATCCATTTTTCTCTTTCCTAGGATATTTAAGGTGTAATGAAGTGGGGGTTCTTGTCAACAGAGCAGCCCTAAAATTTGGGGTGCCTGTGTCTTGCTGAATTTTAGTTTTCACAATTTATACGCCCATGCGTGGAAGTGCCCTATGCTCTCTAAGCTGTGTTTTTTAGATGTTTCAGGACACACCGTACACTTCTCCAGAGTGGCTGTTGGCAAATTACATCCCGCCCATCAGCGTAGCAAGGCTCCCATTTCTCCATGGCGGGTCCTGCATTTCTGGTTTTGACACTTTTTTCCGCATGGCCCTTTTGCCCGCTGGGGAGCGAGACTTCTTTGGAGCGCTGATTTGCCTTTCCAGGTTGCTTGGTTGGCCAAAAAGGGCGTATGCGTTTTTTCCTGAATATATTCAGGAAAAAACGCATACGCCCTTTTTGGCCAAGGGCATCATTGTCCACGTTTTGCCGCTTTTCATGTGCTTTCAAGGCGATTTGAATCTACCTCCTGAAATCTGTTTCCTGCAATTCTGCCTTGCTTTCAAAGCCTCTTCGTTGCCTTCCCTCAATATATTTGTGGACGAGAGTTATCATTTATAACTCTGCAGGTTTGTGAATTGCAGTGCCCCTGAGCTCCATTTTTCAAGTCGCCTTTTTGGGAGGTGGCCGCAAAAGTGCAGGATTGCTTCACGCCCTCTTCTGGTTCTGGGGAGCAGGCTGAGTTCGTGGTTAATTCTTCTTCCTGATGGGAAAATAGAGTGACCTGTGCCTTTCCCAACACCTAGAGCTAGTCTCTCATTGGTTCCCCCTCTTCCCGTTCATCCTCAGGACAAATTGCAACCTGTACGGAAGAGGAGGTTAAAGGTGCTGATTCTTCAAGGAGGGAGATGGCTAGTAAAGCAGCTGGAACGGCGAACCCGAGCACAAGAAGATGAGAAATGAGGTGCGTTTTAGAAACCTTTCCCGATCACACGGTGTACCATCTTCTGGGTTTCTCATGCATGTTTTCGATGTAGGAAGATGCCCTTGAACCTGGAGATTTGGGACCCATGGGATGGGTACCATGCAGTATTACTTTAAAGGGTCTGCGTTGGCTCACCCAACCTCACCAAACCTCTCAGCCCCAAGAGTGTCCACCCTTATGTCTCAATCAGCTGTGGGTCTAGATATGGTCAATCTAGGTTGCGTCACAGCCCCTGAACGAATTTTGTAAGAATTTCTCTGTCTTTCACTGTCCTTGTTTCACGGGTTTTGAAAAGTAATTTATTTTTATAATGGCTTTAGCTGCTTTTCACGGCTGTGTTTATGCCGCTTTACACCCCCTTGACTCACTTTCAGAGAGATATCAATACATAGGTTTGAAGATTCTTACTAGTCAGATATATTCTTGTGTGGTAAATAGGGGGTGTTGAGTCCAGTTCACTGAGCAAGGAGTAGGTCTTGTCTATTACATATTGGGTTTATGTAACGGTATCTGAGCTCATTTGAAACCCTTGTTTTAGCCATCACCCCAGCTCACATTTCCCGTTCAGCAGCCATAGTGTGTTTTCTAAACGTGTGACTCTGTTCTGTTTTGTAATTCAGTTCAAGTGTAGCGGTTTTTACATTCCCTCTATAAGTGATATCTTATGGTAAGTGTCTTTTTCTGTGTGACTTATTTCACTTAGAATCGTCGTACCTAAATCGACTCATCGTGCTGCTACTAGCCTTATGTCTTTGATTTCATGGCTGAGTGATATTCCATTGTACATGAGGACCACAACCTCTTTATCCATTTTTCTCTTTCCTAGGATATTTAAGGTGTAATGAAGTGGGGGTTCTTGTCAACAGAGCAGCCCTAAACTTTGGGGTGCCTGTGTCTTGCTGATTTTTAGTTTTCCCAATTTATACGCCCATGAGTGGAAGTGCCCTATGCTCTCCAAGCTGTGTTTTTTAGATGTTTCATGACACAACGTACACGTTTCCAGAGTGGCTGTTGGCAATTTACATCCCGCCCATCAGCGTAGCAAGGCTCCCATTTCTCCATGGCCGGTCCTGCATTTCTGGTTTGGACACTTTTTTCCGCATGGCCCTTTTGCCCGCTGGGAAACGAGACTACTTTGGAGTGCTGATTTGCCTTTCCAGGTTGCTTGGTTGGCCAAAAAGGGCGTATGCGTTTTTTCCTGAATATATTCAGGAAAAAACGCATACGCCCTTTTTGGCCAAGGGCATCATTGTCCACGTTTTGCCGCTTTTCATGTGCTTTCAAGGCGATTCGAATCTACCTCCTGAAATATGTTTCCTGCAGTTCTGCCTTGCTTTCAAATCCTCTTCGTTGCCTTCCCTCAATATATTTGTGGACGACAGTTATCATTTATAACTCTGCAGCTTTGGGAATTGCAGTGCCCCTGAGCTCCATTTTTCAAGTCACTTTTTTAGGAGCTGGCCGCAAAAGCGCAGGATTGCTTCAGCCCCTATTCTGGTTCCAGAGGGCAGGCTAAGCCTGTGGTTAATTCTTCTTCCTGATGGGAAAATAGAGTGACCTGTGCCTGTCCCAACACCTAGAGCTAGTCTCTCATTGTTTCCCCCTCTTCCCGTTCATCCTCAGGACAAATTGCAACCTGTACGGAACAGGAGCTTAAAGGTGCTGATTCTCCAAGGAGGGAGATGGCTAGTAAAGCGGCTGGAATGGCGAACCCGAGCACAAGGAGATGAGAAATGAGGTGCGATTTAGAAACCTTTCCCGATCACACGGTGTACCATCTTCTGGGTTTCTCATGCATGTTTTCGACGTAGGAAGATGCCCTTGAACCTGGAGATTTGGGACCCATGGGATGCGTACCATGCAGTATTACTTTAAAGGGTCTGCGTTGGCTCACGCAACCTCACCAAACCTCTCAGCCCCAAGAGTGTCCACCCTTATGTCTCAATCAGCTGTGGGTCTAGATATGGTCAATCCAGGTTGCATCACAGCCCCTGACCGAATTGTGTAAGAATTTCTCTCTCTTTCACTGTCTTTGTTTCACGGGTTTTGAAAAGTCATTTATTTTTATAATGGGGTTTAGCTGCTTTTCACGGCTGTGTTTATGAGTCTTTACACCCCCTTGACTCACTTACAGAGAGATATCAATACATAGGTTTGAAGATTCTTACTAGTCAGATATATTCTTGTGCGTTGAATAGGGGGTGTTGAGTCCAGTTCACTGAGCAAGGAGTAGGTCTTGTCTATTACATATTGGGTTTATGGAACGGTATCTGAGCTCATTTGAAACCCTTGTTTTATGCATCACCCCACCTCACCTTTCCCGTTCAGCAGCCATAGTGTGTTTTCTAAACGTGTGACTCTCTTCTGTTTTGTCATTTAGGTCAAGTGTAGCGGTTTTTACATTCCCTCTATAAGTGATATCTTATGATAAGTGTCTTTTTCTGTGTGACTTATTTCACTTAGAATCGTCGTACCTAAATCCACTCATCGTGCTGCTAGTAGCCTTATGAGGTTGATTTCATGGCTGAGTGATATTCCATTGTACATGAGGACCACAACTTCTGTATCCATTTTTCTCTTTCCTAGGATATTTAAGGTGTAATGAAGTGGGGGTTCTTGTCAACAGAGCAGCCCTAAATTTTGGGGTGCCTGTGTCTTGCTGATTTTTAGTTTTCCCAATTTATACGCCCATGCATGGAAGTGCCCTATGCTCTCCAAGCTGTGTTTTTTAGATGTTTCAGAACACACTGTACACGTCTCCAGAGTGGCTGATGGCAATTTACATCCCGCCCATCAGCGTAGCAAGGCTCCCATTTCTCCATGGCCGGTCCTGCATTTCTGGTTTGGACCCTTTTTTCCGCATGGCCCTTTTGCCCGCTGGGAAGCGAGACTTCTTTGTAGCGCTGATTTGCCTTTCCAGGTTGCTTGGTTGGCCAAAAAGGGCGTATGCGTTTTTTCCTGAATATATTCAGAAAAAAACGCATACGCCCTTTTTGGCCAAGGGCATCATTGTCCACGTTTTGCCGCTTTTCATGTGCTTTCAAGGCGATTCGAATCTACCTCCTGAAATCTGTTTCCTGCAATTCTGCTTTGCTTTCAAATCCTCTTCGTTGCCTTCCCTCAATATATTTGTGGACGACAGTTATCATTTATAACTCTGCAGCTTTGGGAATTGCAGTGCCCCTGAGCTCTATTTTTCCAGGCGCTTTTCTGGGAGCTGGCCGCAAAAGTGCAGTATTGCTTCAGGCCCTCTTCTGGGTCTGGGGGGCAGGCTGAGCTTGTGCTTAATTCTTCTTCCTGATGGGAAAATAGAGTGACCTATGCCTGTCCCAAAACCTAGAGCTAGTCTCTCATTGGTTCCCCCTCTTCCCGTTCATCCTCAGGACAAATTGCAACCTGTACAGAACCGGAGGTTAAAAGTGCTGATTCTCCAAGGAGGGAGATGGCTAGTAAAGCAGCCTGAATGGCGAACCCGAGCACAAGGAGATGAGAAATGAGGTGCGTTTTAGAAACCTTTCCCGATCACACGGTGTACCATCTTCTGGGTTTCTCATGCATGTTTTCGACGTAGGAAGATGCCCTTGAACCTGGAGATTTGGGACCCATGGGATGGGTACCATGCAGTATTACTTTAAAGGGTCTGCGTTGGCTCACCCAACCTCACCAAACCTCTCAGCCCCAAGAGTGTCCACCCTTATGTCTCAATCAGCTGTGGGTCTAGATATGGTCAATCCAGGTTGCATCACAGCCCCTGAACGAATTGTGTAAGAATTTCTCTCTCTTTCACTGTCTTTGTTTCACGGCTTTTGAAAAGTCATTTATTTTTATAATGGGGTTTAGCTGCTTTTCACGGCTGTGTTTATGCCGCCTTACACCCCCTTGACTCACTTACAGAGAGATATCAATACATAGGTTTGAAGATTCTTACTAGTCAGATATATTCTTGTGTGGTGAATGCGGGTGTTGAGTCCAGTTCACTGAGCAAGGAGTAGGTCTTGTCTATTACATATTGGGTTTATGGAACGGTATCTGAGCTAATTTGAAACCCTTGTTTTATGCATCACCCCACCTCACCTTTCCCGTTCAGCAGCCATAGTGTGTTTTCTAAACGTGTGACTCTCTTCTGTTTTGTCATTCAGGTCAAGTGTAGCGGTTTTTACATTCCCTCTCTAAGTGATATCTTATGATAAGTGTCTTTTTCTGTGTGACTTATTTCACTTACAATCGTCGTACCTAAATCCACTCATCGTGCTGCTACTAGCCTTATGACGTTGATTTCATGGCTGAGTGATATTCCATTGTACATGAGGACCACAACTTCTTTATCCATTTTTCTCTTTCCTAGGATATTTAAGGTGTAATGAAGTGGGGGTTCTTGTCAACAGAGCAGCCCTAAACTTTGGGGTGCCTGTGTCTTGCTGATTTTTAGTTTTCCCAATTTATACGCCCATGCGTGGAAGTGCCCTATGCTCTCCAAGCTGTGTTTTTTAGATGTTTCAGGACACACCGTACACTTCTCCAGAGTGGCTGTTGGCAATTTCCATCCCGCCCATCAGTGTAGCAAGGCTCCCATTTCTCCATGGCTTGTCCGGCATTTCTGGTTTTGACACTTTTTTCCGCATGGCCCTTTTGCCCGCTGGGAAGCCAGACTTCTTTGGAGCGCTGATTTGCCTTTCCAGGTTGCTTGGTTGGCCAAAAAGGGCGTATGCGTTTTTTCCTGAATATATTCAGGAAAAAACGCATACGCCCTTTTTGGCCAAGGGCATCATTGTCCACGTTTTGCCGCTTTTCATGTGCTTTCAAGCCGATTCGAATCTACCTCCTGTAATCTGTTTCCTGCAATTCTGCCTTGCTTTCAAATCCTCTTCGTTGCCTTCCCTCAATATATTTGTGGACGAGAGTTATCATTTATAAGTCTGCAGGTTTGTGAATTGCAGTGCCCTTGATCTCCATTTTTCAACTCGCTTTTTTGGGAGCTGGCCGCAAAAGTGCAGGATTGCTTCAGGCCCTCTTCTGGTTTTGGAGGGCCGGCTGAGCTTGTGGTTAATTCTTCTTCCTGATGGGAAAATAGAGTGACCTGTGCCTGTCCCAACACCTAGAGCTAGTCTCTCATTGGTTCCCCTTCTTCACGTTCATTCTCAGGACAAATTGCAACCGGTACGGAACAGGAGGTTAAAGGTGCTGATTCTCCAAGGAGTGAGATGTCTAGTAAAGCGGCTGGAATGGTGAACCCGAGCACAAGGAGATGAGAAATGAGGTGCGTTTTAAAAACCTTTCCCGATCACACGGTGTACCATTTTCTGGGTTTCTCATGCATGTTTTCGACATAGGAAGATGCCCTTGAACCTGGAGATATGGGACCCATGGGATGGGTACCATGCAGTATTACTTTAAAGGGTCTGCGTTGGCTCACCCAACCTCACCAAACCTCTCAGCCGGAAGAGTGTCCACCCTTATGTCTCAATCAGCTGTGGGTCTAGATATGGTCAATCCAGGTTGCATCACAACCCCTGAACGAATTGTGTAAGAATTTCTCTCTCTTTCACTGTCTTTGTTTCACGGGTTTTGAAAAGTCATTTATGTTTATAATGGGGTTTAGCTGCTTTTCACGGCTGTGTTTAGGTCGCTTTACACCCCCTTGACTCATTTACAGAGAGATATCAATACATAGGTTTGAAGATTCTTACTAGTCAGATATATTCTTGTGTGGTGAATAGGGGGTGTTGAGTCCATTTCACTGAGCAAGGAGTAGGTCTTGTCTACTACATATTGGGTTTATGGAACGGTATCTGAGCTAATTTGAAACCCTTGATTTAGGCATCACCCCACCTCACATTTCCCGTTCAGCATCCATAGTGTGTTTTCTAAAAGTGTGACTCTGTTCTGTTTTGTAATTCAGTTCAAGTGTAGTGGTTTTTACATTCACTCTATAAGTGATATCTTATGATAAGTGTCTTTTTCTGTGTGACTTATTTCACTTAGAATCGTCGTACCTAAATCCACTCATCGTGCTGCTACTAGCCTTATGAGGTTGATTTCATGCCTGAGTGATATTCCATTGTACATGAGGACCACAACTTCTTTATCCATTTTTCTCTTTCCTAGGATATTTAAGGTGTAATGAAGTGGGGGTTCTTGTCAACAGAGCAGCCCTAAACTTTGGGGTGCCTGTGTCTTGCTGATTTTTAGTTTTCCCAATTTATACGCCCATGAGTGGAAGTGCCCAATGCTCTACAAGCTGTGTTTTTTAGATGTTTCAGGACACAACGTACACTTCTCCAGAGTGGCTGTTGGCAATTTACATCCCGCCCATCAGCGTAGCAAGGCTCCCATTTCTCCATGGCCGGTCCTGCATTACTGGTTTGGACACTTTTTTCCGCATGGCCCTTTTGCCCACTGGGAAGCGAGACTTCTTTGTAGCGCTGATTTGCCTTTCCAGGTTGCTTGGTTGACCAAAAAGGCGTATGCGTTTTTTCCTGAATATATTCAGGAAAAAACGCATACGCCCTTTTGGGCGAAGGGCATCACTGTCGACGTTTTGCTGCTTTTCATGTGCTTTCAAGGCGATTCGAATCTACCTCCTGAAACCTGTTTCCTGCAATTCTGCCTTGCTTTAAAATCCGCTTCGTTGCCTTCCCTCAATATATTTGTGGACGAGAGTTATCATTCATAACTCTGCAGCTTTGGGAATTGCAGTGCCCCTGAGCTCCATTCTTCAAGTCGCTTTTTTGGGAGCTGGCCGCAAAAGCGCAGGATTGCTTCAGGCCCTATTCTGGTTCCGGGGGGCAGGCTGAGCCTGTGGATAATTCTTCTTCCTGATGGGAAAATAGAGTGGCCTGTGCCTGTCCCAACACCTAGAGCTACTCTCTCATTGGTTCCCCTTCTTCCCGTTCATTCTCAGGACAAATTGCAACCTGTACAGAACAGGAGGTTAAAGGTGCTAATGTTCCAAGTAGGGAGATGGCTAGTAAAGTGGCTGGAATGGCGAACTCGAGCACAAGGAAATGAGTAATGAGATGCATTTTAGAAACCTTTCCCAATCACAGGGTTTACCATCTTCTGGGTTTCTCATGCATGATTTCGATGTAGGAAGATGCCCTTGAACCTGGAGATTTGGGACCCAAGGGATGGTTACCACGCAGTATTACTTTAAAGGGTCTGTGTTGGCTCACCCAACCACACCAAACCTCTCAGCCCCAAGAGTCTCCACCCTTATGTCTCAATCAGCTGTGGGTCTAGATATGGTCAATCCAGGTTGCATCACAGACCCTGAACGAATTTTGTAAGAATTTCTCTCTCTTTCACTGTCTTTGTTTCACGGGTTTTGAAAAGTAATTTCTTTTTATAATGGGGTTTAGCTGCTTTTCACGGCTGTGTTTATGCCGCTTTACACCCCCTTGACTCACTTACAGAGAGATATCAATACATAGGTTTTAAGATTCTTACTAGTCAGAAATATTCTTGTGTGGTGAATAGGGGGCGTTGAGTCCAGTTCACTGAGCATGGAGAAGGTCTTGTCTATTACGTATTGTGTTTATGGAACGGTATCTGTGCTAATTTGAAACCCTTGTTTTATGCATCACCCCAACTCACCTTTCCCATTAAGCAGCCATAGTGTGTTTTATAAATGTGTGATTCTGTTCTGTTTTGTAATTCAGTTCAAGTGTATCGGTTTTTCCATTCCCTCTATAAGTGATATCTTATGATAAGTGTCTTTTTCTGTGTGACATATTTCACTTAGAATCTTCGTACCTAAGTCCACTCATCATGCTGCTACTAGCCTTATGACATTGATATAATGGCTGAGTGATATCCCATTGTACAGAATGACCACAACTTCTTTATCCATTTTTCTCTTTCCTGGGATATTTAAGGTGTAATGAACTGGAGGTTCTTGTCAACAGAGCAGCCCTAAACTTTGGGGTGCCTGTGTCTTGCTGATTTTTAGTTTTCCCAATTTATACACCCATGAGTGGAAGTGCCCTATGCTCTCTAAGCTGTGTTTTTTAGATGTTTCAGGACACACCGTACACTTCTCCAGAGTGGCTGTTGGCAATTTACATCCCGCCCATCAGCGTAGCAAGGCTCCCATTTCTCCATGGCCTGTCCTGCATTTCTGGTTTTGACACTTTTTTAAGCATGGCCCTTTTGCCCGCTGGGAAGCGAGACTTCTTTGTAGCGCTGATTTGCCTTTCCAGGATGCTTGGTTGGCCAAAAAGGGCGTATGCGTTTTTTCCTGAATATATTCAGGAAAAAACGCATTCGCCCTTTTTGGGCAAGGGCATCACTGTCGACGTTTTGCTGCTTTTCATGTGCTTTAAAGGCGATTCGAATCTACCTCCTGAAATTTGTTTCCTGCAATTCGGCCTTGCTTTCAAATCCTCTTCGTTGCCTTCCCTCAATTTATTTGTGGACGAGAGTTATCATTTATCACTCTGCAGGTGTGTGAATTGCAGTGACCCTGAGTTCGGTATTTCAACTTGCTTTTTTGGGAGCTGCCGCAAAAGCGCAGGATTGCTTCAGGCCCTCTCCTGGTTCCGGAGGGCAGGCTGAGCCTGTGGATAATGCTTCTTCCTAATGGGAAAATAGAGTGGCCTGTGCCTGTCCCAACACCTAGAGCTAGTCTCTCTTTGGTTCCCCTTCTTCCCGTTCATTCTCAGGACAAATTGCAACCTGTACGGAACAGGAGGTTAAAGGTGCTAATGTTCCAAGTAGGGAGATTGGTAGTAAAGCGGCTGGAATGGCGAACTCAAGCACAAGGAAATGAGTAATGAGGTCCATTTTAGAAACCTTTCCCAATCACACGGTGTACCATCTTCTGGGTTTCTCATGCATGATTTCGATGTAGGAGGATGCCCTTGAACATGGAGATTTGGGACCCATGGGATGGGTACCACGCAGTATTACTTTAAAGGGTCTGCGTTGGCTCACCCAACCACAGCAAACCTCTCAGCCCCAAGAGTGTCCACCCTTATGTCTCAATCAGCTGTGGGTCTAGGTATGGTCAATCCAGGTTGCATCACAGCCCCTGAATGAATTGTGTGAGAATTTCTCTTTCTTTCACTGTCTTTGTTTCATGGGATTTTAAAAGTAATTTATTTTTATAATGGGGTTTAGCTGCTTTTCACTGCTGTGTTTATGCCGCTTTACACCGACTTGACTCACTTACAGAGAGATATCAATACATAGGTTTGAAGATTCTTACTACTCAGATATATTCTTGTGCGGTGAATAGGTGGTGTTGAGTCCAGTTCACTGAGCAAGGAGTAGGTCTTGTCTATTACATATTGGGTTTATGGAGCGGTTTCTGACCTAATTTGAAACCCTTGTTTTATGCTTCACCCCACCTCACCTTTCCAGGTAAGCAGCCATAGTGTGTTTACTAAATGTGTGACTCTGTTCTGTTTTGTAATTCAGTTCAAGTGTAGCGGTTTTTACATTCCCTCTATAAGTGATATCTTATGATAAGTGTCTTTTTCTGTGTGACTTATTTCACTTAGAATCGTCGTACCTATATCCACTCATCATGCTGCTACTAAGATTATGAAATTGATTTCATGCCTGAGTGATATCCCATTGCACATAAGGACCACAAATTCTTTATCCACTTTTCTCTTTCCTAGGATATTTAAGGTGTAATGAAGTGGAGGTTCTTGTCAACAGAGCAGCCCTTAACTTTGGGGTGCCTGTGTCTTTCTGATTTTTAGTTTTCCCAATTTGTACATCCTTGAATGGAAGTGCCCTATGCTCTCTAAGCTGTGTTTTTTAGATGTTTCAGGACACACCGTACACTTCTCCAGGGTGGCTGTTGGCAATTTACATCCTGCCCATCAGCGTAGCAAGGCTCCCATTTCTCCATGTCCTGTCCTGCATTTCTTGTTTTTACACTTTTTTCCGCATGGCCCTTTTGCCCGCTGGGAAGCGAGACTTCTTTGGAGCGCTGATTTGCCTTTCCAGGTTGCTTGGTTGGCCAAAAAGGGCGTATGCGTTTTTTCCTGAATATATTCAGGAAAAAACGCATACGCCCTTTTTGGCCAAGGGCATCACTTTCGACGTTTTGCCGCTTTTCATGTGCTTTCAAGGCGATTCGAATCTACCTCCTGAAATCTGTTTCCTGCAATTCTGCCTTGCTTTCAAATCCTCTTAGTTGCCTTCCCTCAATTTATTTGTGGACGAGAGTTATCATTTATAACTCTGCAGGTTTGTGAATTGCAGTGCGCGTGAGCTCCATTTTTCAAATCGCTTTTTTGGGAGCTGGCCGCAAAAGTGCAGGATTGCTTCAGGCCCTCTTCTGGTTCCGTGGGCCAGGCTGAGCCTGTTGTTAATTCTTCTCCCTGATGGGAAAATAGAGTGACCTGTGCCTGTCCCAACACCTAGAGCTAGTCTCTCATTGGTTCCCCTTCTTCCCGTTCATCGTCAGGACAAATTGCAACCTGTACGGAACAGGAGGTTAAAGGGGCTGATGTTCCACGTAGGGAGATGGCTATTAAAGTGGCTGGAATGGCGAACCCGAGCACAAGGAGATGAGAAATGAGGTGAGTTTTAGAAACCTTTCCCGATCACATGGTGTACAATCTTCTGGGTTTCTCATGCATGTTTTCCATATAGGAAGATGCCCTTGAACCTGGAGATTTGGGACCCATGGCATGGGTCCCATGCAGTATTACTTTAAAGTGTCTGCGTTGGCTCCCCCAAACTCACCAAACCTCTCAGCCCCAAGAGTGTCCACCCTTATGTCTCAATCAGCTGTGGGTCTAGATATGGTCAATCCAGATTGCATCACAGCCCCTGAACGAATTTTGTAAGAATTTCTCTCTCTTTCACTGTCTCTGTTTCACGGGTTTTGAAAAGTAATTTATTTTTATAATGGGGTTTAGCTGCTTTTCACGGCTGTGTTTAGGCCGCTTTACACCCCCTTGACTCACTTACAGAGAGATATCAAAACATAGGTTTGAATATTCTTACTACTCAGATATATTCTTGTGTGGTGAATAGTGGGTGTTGAGTCCAGTTCACTGAGCAAGGAGTATGTCTTGTCTATTACATATTGGGTTTATGGAACGGTATCTGAGCTAATTTGAAACCCTTGTTTTATGCATCACCCCACCTCACCTTTCCCGTTCAGCAGTCATAGTGTGTTTTCTACATGTGTGACTCTGGTCTGTTTTGTAATTCAGTTCAAGTGTAACGGTTTTTACATTCCCTCTATAAGTGACATCTCATGATAAGTGACTTTTTCTGTGTGACTTATTTCACTTAGAATCGTCGTACCTAAATCCATTTATCATGCTGCTACTAGCCTTATGACATTGATTTCATGCCTGAGTGATATTCCATTGTACATAATTACCACAAATTCTTTATCCATTTTTCTCATTCCTGGGATATTTAAGATGTACCAAAATGGAGTTTCTTATAACCAGAGCAGCCCTAAGCTTTGGGTTGCCTGTGTCTTTTTGATTTTTAGTTTTCCTAATTTATACGCCCATGAGTGGAAGTGCCCCATTCTGTCTAGCTGTGTTTTTTAGATGTTTTAGGAAACACCATACCCTTCTCCAGAGTCGCCATTGCAATTTACATCCCACCCATCAGTGTAACAAGGCTCCCTTTCCTCCTTGGCCTCTCCTGCATTTCTTGTTTTTACACTTGTTTAGGAAGTTCCTTTTGACCAATGGGAAGTGAGACTTCTTTGTAGTGCTGATTTGCATTTCCGGCTTGCTTGGTTGGCCAAAAAGGGCCTATGCGTTTTTTTCTGAGTTTATTCAGGAAAAAACGCATACGCCCTTTTTGGCCAAGTGCATCCTTGTCAACGTTTGGCCGCTTTTCATGTGCTTTAGTGGCTATTCGAATCTAACTCCTGAAATTTGTTTCCTGCAATTCTGCCTTGCTTTCCAATCCTTTTCGTTGCCTTCCCTCAATATAGTTTTGGACGATAGTTATAATTTAAAACTCTGCAGGTTTGTGAATTGCAGTGCCCCTGAGCTCCATTTTTCAACTCGCTTTTTGGGAGCTTCCCGCAGAGGCGCTGGTTTGCTTCTGGCCCTACTCTGGTTCTCAGTGGCAGGTTAAGCCTTTGCTTAATTCTTCTTCCTGATTGGAAATTAGAGTGACTTGTGCCTGTTAGGGCATCTAGGGCTTGGCTCTCCTTATTTCTCCTCCTTCCCCTTCTTCCTTTGGACAAATTCCAAATTCTGTGCAACTGGATGTTGAAGGTGCTGACATCCTCAAGTGGGGAGATTTTTAGGAAAAAGGCTGGAGGGGTGAATCCAACAACCAGGACATTAGGAGTTTTGGTTCCTTTTCCAAAATCTTCCTGATCCAACCGTGTTCCATCTTCTGGGTGTCACAGGCATGTTTTAGCTGTAGGAAAGGTCCCTTGTATGTAAGGAGAACACCAGGGATTTTTCCAAATCAGTGTCTCCCCGATCTCCAATCTGGGGAATTTTTAAGCTACTGGTACATGTGTGTTCATTAAGGGACTTGGGCCGTAGGCAGAGTCCGAACTTTAGATGATTGAAGTCTTCAGGTTCAGAAACGCTCACCATCGGCCTCCTTTAGTTTCCATTTTATCTGTAGTTGATAGATGATGTTGATATAGATATCTATTGTTTTTCAGATTATTTCCCCTTAGGGGTCCTTAAAAATATTGAGTATAGTTCCCTGTGCTATACAGTAGTTCCTTGTTGATGATATATTTTATACATAGCAGTGTGTATATGTTAATCCAAAACTGTTAATTTATCCCTCCTCCCACCTTTCCCCTTTGGTAATAAAAAAATATAAGATTTTATACTTCTCAGAAATCTAGGAGCTGAAAGAGAGGTATCATGTTCAATGGAAAATCATTCAAAACAAGGTTGAAACTTCAACCAAGATTATTAGATGTACATCCTTGGAAAGAAATCACTGCATTTCTCTACTGTTGACCTGACAAATAAGACAAACCCCTCCACTGAACTTGCTTATAATAAAGTGATGGAAATATCAAATGGAAGTGTTAGAAACATCTTATTTTACACGAGCCTTATACACTGCTCTATGTTAATTACAGTTTGGCTCACACATCTGTTCATTGAAGTTACAATGTTCTCAAATTCTGTTACTGATCCTGCAGAGTGGGCCCCAACAAGGGTCTCCCTGCCCAGTGTCACTGGAGCCAACAGATCGAGACTGACTTTGGTTCAGAAGCAAAGGAAAACTTTATATTTTGATCAGAGAATGGAGAGGTGAGATTGTGTGCTCCCCTGCGGGTTGTGGGCCGGGCTGCTGTGTAGGGATCCTGTCAGCATCAGCGGGAGGGAGGGGGCGGAGCTCTCGAGGGCCGGGTTGGCTGGAGCTCAGGCTCTATGTCGCAGAGTCTGCACGGGGCCCCACGAGCTGAGGTGTCGGCCCAGCCATTTTGCACTAGGAAATCGGGTCTGAAGTGCCGGGTGTGGGACCTCTGCATGTGGAAACCTAGGAGCAAGTGAAATTAGACAAAGTACAAAGGACAAAATGGTTAGACTTTATTTTATTGCCCAGATTCTTTTTTATCTCCCAGGAATTTTTAATGGGCTTTGCCAGTGACAAAGCCCTCCTCTGCCTTTTGTCCCATTCCTCATTCGTGGGGCGCTGAGGGTGCAGACACCTCTTCTGTAAATGCTTCGTGCTGAGTTGGGTGTCGTCATACCTGGGGGGAGGGGCAGGACTTCTCTCCAGCAGCCTCCAGGTGAGGTTGATTGTCCCCAGGCCTCCTCCCTCACTGCTCGTCTGCCTGAGCACCAGCATTGGAAGTTTCATAGATTCTAATGACCTTTAAGGGTCCAGGAAAGAGATGTTCAGAGACGTTGCGGGGGGGGGTGGGCGGTTTTACCCTGCTCCACATTGGTTCGACCCCCTTAGGCTGACGGTTTCTGCCAGCCTAGATGCTCTGACCAGTAGTCTGCGCTTTCTTCAGTTAGGCCACTGAATTAACGTACAAACAGCACCAGGTGTCAGAGCCCTGCTTGCTCAACTCCCAGACAGTCCAGGGCTGGTGGTGATCCAGGACCATGATGGCCACTCAGTCCACGGCCTTTTGAAGTAGCCAGGAGTACAGCCGGTCTCATTGGCCTCCGTCACCGCGGTGTCTGTAGGCTTTTCTATGGTGGCAGCATTATTTACGGTTCCCCTGCCAAGTTTGTTAGCTCTTCTCTGGGTGCAGTAAGTCCTGTAAGCAATAGTCTGCTCTTTTGGGGCACACTCTTGTTGTTTTCTGAGAGAAGCTCCAGGTCAAGTGATGGTCACACGAGTCGTCATGGGGGCCCATTGCCCCCAGTTGTCTCTCTGGAGGTTGGTGTTGGACGGCCTCCTCACTCGAGATCATTGTGCCCACGGAGCAATCCCTGCAACTTCAGGGCATGGTGGGTGGTTAGGATCATCAAGTGGCGTCCTTTACCCTTAGGAGGGACCTGGCCTTGCGGGCTGCTGATTTCCAGGTTTTTAGATACCCCCAGTATCCTGGTCGGAGGTGGTGGCTGGCCAATGCCTGGAGGGCATTCTTGCATTGTTCCATTTCAAGTGGTCCCAGTTTTTGCACTAATACTCCAAGGGTGATTCACCTTGGACCAGGAATGTAAAGGTCAAAGGGTTTAGCTAACTTAGGGAGGTCCAGGGCAAGGGTCTGAATTGACTGCACTTTCCCTTCTTGAAAGGCCGCTTCTGGATTCTATTCAAAAGGATCATCATCTTTTCCTTTCAGTGTTTCATATAGAGGCCCAGCTATTAGATTGTAGTTAGGGATCCAGATGCAGCAAACCCCGGTCTCCCCAGGAACCCCTAAGCTGTCTTCTAGATTCAGGAAAGGTGAGGCAGCAAATGGCTTCTTCCCTTTCCTGGGGTGGGCTTCTCCGACCTTCTGTGTGAATGAAACCCAGGAAGGTCACCTTAGTTTGTGATATTTGAGCCTTTTTCTTGGACACCTTCTATCTTTTATTGGCTAGGTAGTTCAGAGGCCTCCTTAGTCGGGCTGGTGATCAGAATGTCATCTGCATATTGAAGGAGGGTTTCCTTCTCCAGAGGTAGATCTTTTAGGTCTTTAGCTAACGTTTCCCAAAAGATGGCGTGGGGATTTTTGAACCCCTGGGGCAGGACGGCCCAGCAGCATTGTTTTTGTTGTATGTTGAGTCCTGCCACTCACAGCCAAAATTTTTTGTGACTCTGGGACTAATGGAATACAGAAGAAGGCACCATTGAAGTCTCATACAGAATATCATGTCCTGGTGGATGGTAGAATGACCAGCATGGTGTAGGAATTTGGAACTACTAGATGTATATCCTCTGTGGCTTCACTGACTGTCCTGGCGTCCTCTACCAGGTACCCAGCAGCCCACGGTGCTCTTGTGGTCAGGCCCCTCCCAGGATATGGAGCTCACCTGGGCAGGTACCCAGCAGCCCACGGGGCTCTCATGGGCAGGCCCCTCCCTGGATATGGAGCCCTCCTGGACAGGTACCCTGGCAGGGCTGGGCACACAGGAACCGTGCACATAGCCCTAATTGCAGAGCACCCCCAGCACAACTGTAGCTCAGAGCTGACACAGAGCACCTCAGAGCAGAGCTTGAACTAACAAACAGCAGCTCCAACAGGTCTGTGACCCTAGGCTTCACTCTGTGCAGCCTCCCTCTGCCTGGTCTTCCAGGGGCTTCCACTGTAGCCGGGGCACCAGGCCTCTGTCTCCACCCACCACCCCTCCTCTCCCTGACTCCTGGGTTCCTCTCATTAGCAGAGGGTCTTCTTGAAGTTGTCTCCCACTCATGGACCAGATAAAATGATTAGAAAACAAGCCAGGGCTGCCGCCCCTTATCTATCCTGACTCTCGGGACCCTACACCTGTTCCTTGGATCTGGCCGGTGCAGCAAGGCCCATTTTCTGCAACTCTGAGCCCCTGAGGGGCGAGGATTGGCTGACCTGGGCAGCCTGACACGGCCGGCCAGCCCTTCCCAGGTGTGCCTGGGTTGAGGTCAATATAAACACCCCTCCAGGCAGCAAAAGCCTCTGCAGCTGTGCCTGACGCCATATTCTCTGCCCCGTCAGCAGTCTCGGGGTTGGGATGGTGGGAGGGAGTAGGGCCCACGGCTCTATGAGTGGCCCAGTGTGACTGGGGCTCTGCTGGACTTCCTGCAGGAGTTGCCGGGCTGCCACCTGCTAAAGAAGAGGATGTGTCACCCATACTTGCTGCTGGAATTTCTCCCCGGGCAGAGGTGAGGAAGGAAAAAAGCAGTGGGGGCCGGGACAGGAGGGGTACCTCAGGCAGGGAAATGGAAAGCTTCCAGACGAGTGCCCGAGGCCAGGACCATCCTGGCTGGCCTGCAGGCACCAAGTCGGCCTGCGTGTCCAAGCCCCTTCCTCTAGCTTTTAAAGTCTTTGCACACATTCAGGTGTTTTACCTGGGAAGGGTGGGAAAAGTTCAGCAGCAAATGGCCTGGGGCTCAGCTCACATTTAATCAGAGACGCCTCCTCACGGTCCCCCAGCTTTGCAATGAGGACGCTCCTTGTGTTGGAGCTGCTGGCTGCATGGGAAATGATTCCCCACCTCTGACCAACTTCAGAATTGTTTACCACTGGAGCAAGTGCCCTGATAGGGTTTTCCTCTGTATGACCAGTCGGTTCTGTTTTTTTTTTTTTTTTTCTTTTTTGGTTCAAGGTAAGTTTTATTCCTCTTTTTGTATTTATGGATATAAGCATGGAAATAATTCATTCATATAAATACGTCTATGGGAAGGACAGAACTTTTTTTCTGTTTTATTTTTTTAAGTATTAATTATTTTTTTAATTTTTGAATTTATTTTATTCATTTTTTTATACAGCAGGTTCTTATTGGTTATCTATTTTATACATATAAGTGTATATATGTCAATCCCAGGCTCGCAATTCATCCCACCACCACCACCCTGCCACTTTCCCCCCTTGGTGTCCATACATTTGTTCTCTACATCTGTGTCTCTATTTCTGCCTTGCAAACCGGTTCATCTGTACCATTTTTCTAGGTTCCACATGTATGCGTTAATATACGATATTTGTTTTTCTCTTTCTGACTAACTTCACTCTGTATGACAGTCTCTAGATCTATCCACGTCTCTACAAATGACTCAATTTCATTCCTTTTTATGGCTGAGAAATATTGCATTTTATATATGTAGCACATCTTTTCCGTTCGTCTGTCTATGGGCATTTAGGTTGCTTCCATGACCTGGCTATTGTAAATAGTGCTGCAGTGAACATTGTGGTGAATATGTCTTTTTGAATTATGGTTTTCTCTGGGTATATGGCCAGTAGTGGGATTGCTGGGTCATATGGTAATTCTATTTTTAGTTTTTTAAGGAACCTCCATACTGTTCTCCATAGTGACTGTATCAACTTACATTCCCACAAATAGTGTAAGAGGGTTCCCTTTTCTCCACACCCTCTCCAGCATTTGTTGTTTGTAGATTTTGTGATGGTGCCCATTCTAACTCGTGTGAGGTGATACCTCATTGTAGTTTTGGTTTATATTTCCCTAATAATTAGTGATGTTGAGCAGCTTTTCATGTGCTTCTTGGTCATCTGTATGTCTTCTTGGGACAAATGTCTATTTACGTCATCTGCCCATTTTTGGATTGGGTTGTTTGTTTTTTTACTGTTGAGCTACATGAGCTGTTTATATACATTGGAGATTAATCCTTTGTCCATTGATTCGTTTGCAAATATTTTCTCCCATTCTGAGGGTTGTCTTTTCGTCTTGTTTGTAGTTTCCTTTGCTTTGCAAAAGCTTTTAGGTTTCCTTTGCTCCCATTTGTTTATTTTTGTTTTTTATTCCATTACTCTAGGAGGTGGATCAAAAAAGACCTTGCTGTGATTTATGTCAAAGAGTATTCTTCCTATGTTTTCCTCTAAGAGTTCTATAGTGCCCGGTCTTACATTTTGGTCTCTAATGCATTTTGAGTTTATTTTTTGTGTATGGTGTTAGGGAGTGTTCTAATTTCATTCTTTTACATGTAGCTGTCCATTTTTCCCAGCACCACTTATTGAAGAGACTGTCTTTTCTCCATTGTATATCCTTGCTTCCTTTGTCATAGATTAGTGGGTCATAGGTGTGTAGGTTTATCTCTGGGCTTTCTTTTTTTTTTTTTCTTTTACATCTTTATTGGAGTATAATTGCTTTACAATTGTGTGTTAGTTTCTGCTGTATAAAAAAGTGAATCAGCTATGCGTATACATATAACACCATATCCCCTCCCTCTTGCACCTCCCTCTCACTCCCTTATCCCACCCTTTTAGGTGGTCACAAAGCACAGAGCTGATCTCCCTGTGCTATGTGGCTGCTTCCCAGTAGCTATCAATTTTACATTTGGTAGTGTATATATGTCCATACCACTCTCTCACTTTGTCCCAGCTTACCCTTCCCCCTCCCCATGTCCTCAAGTCCTTTCTCTACGTCTGTGTCCTTAATCCTTTCCTGCCCCTAGGTTCTACATAAACTTTTTTTTTTAGATTCCATATATATGTGTTAGCATACGGTGTTTGTTTTTCTCTTTCTGACTTACTTCACTCTGTAGGACAGACTCTAGATCCATCCACCTCACTAAAAATAACTCAATTTCGTTTCCTTTTATGGCTGAATCATGTTCCATTGTATATATGTGCCACATCTTCTTTATCCATTTATCTGTTGATGGACACTTAGGTTGCTTCCATGTCCTGGCTATTGTAAATAGAGCTACAGTGAACATTGTGGTACATGACTCTTTTTGAATTATGGTTTTCTCAGGGTAAATGTCCAGGAGTGGGTTTGCTGGGTTGTATGGTAGTTCTATTTTTAGTTTTTAAGGAACCTTCATACCGTTCTCCCTAGTGGCTATATCAATTTACATTCCCACCAACAGTGCAAGAGGGTTCCCTTTTCTCCAATTAATGCCTCTCCAGCATTTATTGTTGGTAGATTTTTTGATGATGGCCATTCTGACTGGTGTGAGGTGATACCTCGCTGTAGTTTTGATTTGCATTTCTCTAATGATTAGTGATGTTCAGCATCCTTTCATGTGTTTGTTGGCAACCTGTATATCTTCTTTGGAGAAATGTCTATTTAGGTCTTCTGCCCATTTTTGGATTGGGTTGTTTGGTTTTGTGATATTGAGCTACATGAGCTGCTTTTTGGAGATTAATCCTTTGCCATTTGCTTCATTTGAAAATATTTTCTCCCATTCTGATGGTTGTCTTTTCATCTTGCTTATGCTTTCCTTTGCTGTGCAAAAGAATTTATGTTTCATTAGGTCCCATTTTTTAATTTTTGTTTTTATTTCCATTTCTCTAGGAGGTGGGTCAAAAAGGATCTTGCTGTGATTTATGTCATAGACTGTTCTGCTTATGTTTTCCTCTAAGAGTTTTATAGTGGCTGGTCTTATATTTAGGTCTCTAATCCATTTTGCGTTTATTTTTGTGTATGGTGTTAGGGAGTGTTCTAATTTCATTCTTTTACATGTAGCTGTCCAGTTTTCCCAGCACCACTTACTGAAGACACTGTCTTTTCTCCGTTGTATACCCTTGCCTCCTTTGTCATAGATTAGTTAACCATAGGTATGTGGGTTTATCTCTGTGCTTTCTATCCTGTTCTATTGACCTATATTTCTGTTTTTGTGTCAGTACCATATTATCTTGATTACTGTAGCTTTGTAATATAGTCTGAAGTCTGGAAGTCTGATTCCTCCAGCTCTTTTTTTTCCCCCTCAAGACTGCTTTGGCTATCCAGGGTCTTTTGTGTCTCCCTACAAATTTTAAGATTTTTTTTTTCTTGTTCTGTAGAAAATGCCAAAGGTATTTTGATCGGGATTGCATTAAATCTGTAGATTGCTTTGGGTAGTATAGTCATTTTCACAATATTGATTCTTCTAATCCAAGAACATGGTATATGTCTCCATCTGTTTATATCATCTTTGATTTCTTTCATCAGTGTCTTATAGTTTTCTGAGTACAGGTCTTTTACTTCCTTAGGTAGGTTTATTCCTAGGTATTTTATTCTTTTTGTTGCAGTGGTAATGGGATTGTTTCCTTAATTTCTCTTTCTGATCTTTCATTTTTAGTGTATAGGAATGCAAGCAATTTCTGTGCATTAATTTTGTACCCTGCAACTTTACCAAATTCATTGATTAGCTCCAGTGGTTTTCTGGTGGCATCTTTAGGATTCTCTATGTATGATATCATGTCATCTGCAAACAGTGACAATTTTACTCCTTCTTTCCCTTTGTGTATTCCTTTTATTTCTTTTCCTTCTCTGATTGCCATGGCTAGGTCTTCCAAAACTATGTTGAATAGCAGTGGTGAGAGTGGACATCCTCGTCTTGTTCCTGATCTTAGAGAAAACGCTTTCAGTTTTTCACCATTGAGAATGCTGTTTGCTGCGGGTTTGTCATATATGGCCTTTATTATGTTGAGGTAGTTTCCCTCTATGCCCACACTCTGCAGAGTTTTTATCGTAAATGGGTGTTGAATTTTCTCAAAATCTTTTCCTTCATCTATTGAGATGATCATATGGTTTTATTGTACAATTTGTTAATACGGTGTATCACATTGATTTGTATATATTGAAGAATCCTTGCATCCCTGGGATACACCCCACTTGATCATGGTGTATGATCCTTTTAATGTGTTGTTCGATTCTGTTTGCTAGTATTTGGTTGAGGATTTTTACATCTATATTCATCAGTGATATTGGTCTATAATTTTCTTTCCTTGTAGTATCTCTGTCTGATTTTGGTATCAGGGTGATGGTGGTCTCATATAATGAGTTTGGGAGTGTTCCTTCCCCTGCAATTGTTTTGAAGAATTTGAGAAAGTTGGGTGTTAGCTCTTCTCTAAATGTTTGATAGAATTCACCTGTGATGCCATCTGGTTCTGGACATTTGTTTGTTGGAAGATTTTTAATCACAGTTTCAAATTCATTGCTTGTGATAGGTTTGTTCATATTTTCTATTTCTTCCTGGTTCAGTCTTGGAAGGTTATCCCTTTCTAAGAATTTGTCCATTTCTTCCAGGTTGTCCATTTTATTGGCATAGATTTGCTTGTAGTAGTCTCTTAGGATGCTTTGTATTCCTGTGGTGTCTGTTGCAACTTCTCCTTTTTCACGTCTAATTTTGTTGATTTGAGTCCTCTCCCTCTTTTTCTTGAGTCTGGCTAAAGGTTGATCATTATTGCTTATCTTCTCAAAGAACCAGCTTTTAGTTTTATTGATCTTTGCTTTCGTTTTCTTTGTTTCTATTTCATTTATTTCTGCTCTGATCTTTAAGATGTCTTTCCTTCTACTAACTTTGGGTTTTGTTCTTCTTTCTCTAGTTCCTCTAGGTGTAAGGTTAGATTGTTTATTTGAGATTTTTCTTGTTTCTTGAGGTAGGCTTGTATTGCTATAAACTTCCCTCTTAGAACTGCTTTTGCCGCATCCCATAGGTTTTGGATCATCGTGTTTTTGTTGTCATTTGTCTCTAGGAAGTTTTTGATTTCCTCTTTGATTTCTTCAGTGATCTCTTGGTTATTTAGTAACGCATTGTTTAGCCTCCATGCGTTTGTGTTTTTTTACGGTTTTTTTCCGTGTAATTGATTTCTAATCTCATAGCATTGTGGTCGGAACAGCTGCTTGACATGATTTCAGTTTTCTTAAATTTACTGAGGCTTTGTGACCCAAGATGTGATCTATCCTGGAGAATGTTCCGTGTGCAGTTAAGAAGAACGTGTAATCTGCTGTTTTTGGGTGGAATATCCTATAAATATCAATTAACTCTATCTGGTCTATTGTGTCATTTAAAGCTTGTGTTTCCTTATTAATTTATTGTCTGGCTGATCTCCACTGGTGTAAGTGAGCTGTTAAAGTCCCCCACTATTATTGTGTTACTGTTGATTTCCTCTTTTATAGCTGTTACCAGTTGCCTTATACATTGAGGTGCTCCTATGTTGGGTACATATATATTTATAATTGTTATATCTTCTTCTTGGATTGATCCCTTGACCATTATGTAGTGTCTTTCCTTGTCTCTTGTAACATTCTTTATTTTAAAGTCTATTTTATCTGATATGAGTATTGCTACTCCAGCTTTCTTTTGATTTTCATTTGCATAGAATATATTTTTCCATCGCCTCACTTTCAGTCTGTGTGTGTCCCTAGGTCTGAAATGGGTCTCTTGTAGACAGCATATATATGGGTCTTGTTTTTGTATCCATTCAGCGAGCCTGTGTCTTTTGGTTGGAACATTTAGTGCATTCACGTTTAAGGTAATTATCGATATGTATGTTCCTATTACTATTTTCTTAATTGTTATGGGGTTGTCTTGGTGGGTCCTTTTCTTCTCTTGTGTTTCCCACTTAGAGAAGTTCCTTTAGCATTTGGTGTAGAGCTGGTTTCATGGTGCT
Source organism: Balaenoptera acutorostrata (assembly GCF_949987535.1). Lineage (NCBI taxonomy): Eukaryota > Metazoa > Chordata > Mammalia > Artiodactyla > Balaenopteridae > Balaenoptera > Balaenoptera acutorostrata. The sequence continues at coordinate 202,552 of NW_026645516.1, forward strand.
GAATTCGCTTAGCTTTTGCTTGTCTGTAAGGCTTTTGATTTCTCCATCAAATCTGAATGAGATCTTTGCAGGGTGGAGTACTCTTGGTTGTAGGTTCTTCCCTTTCATCACTTTAAATTGATCATGCCACTCCCTTCTGGCTTGTAGATTTTCTGCTGAGAAATCAGCTGTTATCCTTATGGGAGTTCCCTTGTATGTTATTTGTCATTTTTCCCTTGCTGCTTTCAATAATTTTTCTTTGTCGTTAATTTTTGTCAATTTGATTACTATGTGTCTTGTCATTTTTCTCCTTTGGTTTATCCTGCCTGGGACTCTCTGTGCTTCTGGACTTGGGTGGCTATTTCTTTTCCCATGCTAGGGAAGTTTTTGACCATAATCTCTTCAAATATATTCTCGGGTCCTTTCTCTCTCTTCTCCTTCTGGGACCCCTATCATGCGAATGTTGTTGTGTTTAATGTTGTCCCAGAGGACTCTTGGGGTGTCTTCATTTATTTTCATTATTTTTCTTTATTCTGTTCCATGGCAGTGATTTCCACCTTTCTGTCTTCCAGGTCACTTATCCGTTCTTCTGCCACAGTTATTCTGCTACTGATTCCTTCTAGTGTATTTTTCATTTCAGTTATTACATTGTTCACCTCTGTTTGTTTGTTCTTTAATTTTTCTAGGTGTTTGTTCCTTAATTCTTCTAGGTCTTTGTTAAGCGTTTCTTGCGTCTTCTCGATCTTTGCCTCCTTTCTTTTTCCAAGGTCTTGGCTCAACTTCACTATCATTATTCTGAATTCTTTTTCTGGAAGGTTCCCTATCTCCACGTCATTTCATTTTTTTTTCTGGGGTTTTATCTTGTTCCTTGATCTGGTATAAAGTCCTCTGCCTTGTCATTTTGTCTATCTTTCTGTGAATGTGGTTTTCCTTCCACAGGCTGCAGAATTGTAGTTCTTCTTGCTTCTGCTGTCTGCGCTCTGGTGGATGAGTCTATCTTAGAGGCTTGTGCAAGCTTCCTGATGGGAGGGACTGGTGGTGGGTAGAGCTGGGTGTTGCTTTGGTGGGCAGAGCTTTAATCCACGTGTCTGCAGATTAAACAAAACTTTAATAAAAAGTTTAATCCACTTGTCTGCTGATGCATGGGGCTGGGTTCCTTCCCTGTTGGTTGTTTGGCCTGAGGCGACCCAGCACTGGAGCCTACCTTGCTCTTGGTGGGGCTGATGGCGGACTCTGGGAGGGCTCACACCAAGGAGTATTTCCCAGAACTTCTGCTGCCAGTGTCGTTGTCCTCACGGTGAGCCACAGCCACAGCCACCACCTGCCTCTGCAGGAGACCCTCTAAAAGTAGCAGGTAGTTCTGGTCATTCTCCTACAGGGTCACTGCTCCTTCCCCTGGGTCCTGATGTGCACACTACTTTGTGTGTGCCCTCCAAAAGTGGAGTATCTGAGTGGAGTTGAGACTCTGCGTGGAGTCGCACAGACTCTGGGTCCTGTGAAGCTTCGATGTTTTGTGGTTCTAGAAATCCTATAGGAGACGGTCCACAGCAGGTGAAGCTAATGTTGTCAGTAGAGGTGTTGAAGCCAAAGATCTGCAGTTCCGACTAGAGGTGCCGATGTACATACAGGACAAAATCATGTCGTGTGAATGTAGTTCAGGCATGTTTAAGATGAATGCAGTCATGTTAATGCCTACCATATTCTATCTTGAGCCTCTCCTCAGGGACCCCCTCCTCAGTTCCTGAGGCTCCTGTAAGTCATGTACAGGGGACTGGAGAGTGGGCTCTGTCCAGTCTGAGCCCTGAGTTACCCTGTGTGTATCTTAGGATACTTTGTATTTCTGTGGTGTCTGTCTGTTGTAACATCATCTCTTTCATTTCAGATTTATTGGGCCCTCTCTTTTTAAAAAAAACATACTACTGTTGTCTTTTATTCTTTACAGAAGTTTAATAAGTGTTTAGTCTACTATCCTTACCCTATGTATACTTTTTGCAGTGAGATTTTTACTTTTCTTTGTTTCCTTGTTACTATCAATAATTAGTGAGACTTCTTTTAAGCTACCTTCAACTTTGCTTATAAAGCTGCTTTATTAGTGATGACAGAGCCTTAATGGAAGTCATGTTCTGGTTGTAAATTAGAATGCAATGTGCCAGCAAAAAGCCCCTTAAGTTTATGTCTCATTACTTCTTGTTCTTTTTTAAATTTAATTTTTATTTTTTGTCAGAGCAAATTTGATTAAAATGTTTTGTTTCTTCTAGGTGTGCAAGATGTGGTTCTTTTAAACATATACATATATCTATTCTTCTTTGGATCATTTTCCCATGTAGGTTATGACACAATGTTGAGCAGTCTTGTCTTGGTATTACATAGGTCTTTGGTGATTACATATTTCACATGTGTTTCTATATCTATCTTAACCCCAATATCCTAATGTATCCAATCCTCACACCTTTCCATTTGGTGAACCATAAGTTTGTTTAATGAATCTGTGATTGCATTTCTCTGTGGAAATATCTTCATTGGTATCAATTTTTAGCTAAGACCTATAAGTGATATTATAGGATATGTGTCTTTGGCTTTCTGACTTAGTACAATTTGCCTGATTACCTCAAGAATCATACATGGTGCTGCAAATGGCATTGTTTCATTTTTTTCCCTGGCTAATATTCCATCTGTACGTGTACCAGTTCTTCTTTGGCCACGCACCTCTTGATGGACTTTCTGGTTGCCTCCATGTCTGGGCTATTGTAATACTGCTGCAATGCACATTTGCTTGCCTCTGTCTTTCCAGTTCTATCTTCTTATGTTATAGGCCAAGGAGTGGGCTTGCTGTATCATATGGTAGCTCAGTGTGTACGTTTTAAAGGCACCACCATTCAGTTCTCATTAGTGGCTCTTTCCAGGTTATGTCCCACATAAAATTGAGGGTATGCATTTCTCCAAAACACCTTCAATATTTATTGTTTGTAGTTTTCTTGCTAATGGTTATTCTAACAGGTGCGAGCTGATACCTCTCTGTGGTTGAATTTGCATGTGTCCCATAATCTGTTGAAATTCAGCTTTAAAGCATGCCCTTTCTATTTATCAAACTGTGATTACAGCTTAGTTCTTCAAAGTGTTTTCTTAAAGTAAGTGTCACATTTTGAAAATTTTTGGCCATTACCTCCCTCAAGACATTTTGAAGGCAGGTTTCATTTACAGCCCTGAAGTACTTGTTCATATGAAGTGACCATTAGCACAGGTTTTAAAGCTGCATTTGCAGGTAACGGCCAGAGGGTGGCAGCCTTTCCACGTAACCCAATCTGGTAACTAGGGAAAGAGACCTTCAGCCCCAAAAGTGTCCAGCGTTATTTCTCATCCAGCTGTGGGTCTAGATATGGTCACAACAGGTTGCATCACAGCCCTGCAACGAATTATGTAAAAATTTCTCTCTCTATAACTGTCTTAGTTTTTTGGGTTTTTTAAAGTAATTTATTTTTACAATGGGGTTTCCATGATTTTCACTGCTGTGTTTAGGCCCCTTTACACCCACTTGATTCACTTACAGAGAGATATTAATACATAGGTTTTAAGATTCTTACTAGTCAGATATATTCTTGTTCGTGGAATAGGGGGTGCTGCGTACAGTTCACTGAGCAAGGAGTAGGTCTTGTCTATTACATATTTGGTTTATGGAGCGATATCTGTGCTAATTTCAAACCCTTGTTTTATGCATGACCCACCTCACCTTTCCCGTTAAGCAGCCATAGTCTGTTTTCTAAATGTGTGACTCTGTTCTGTTTTGTAATTCACTTTAAGTTTAGCGATTTTTACATTCCCTCTATAAGTGATACTTTTTGATAAGTGGCTTTTTCTGTGTGACTTATTTCACTTAGAATCATCGTACCTACATCCACTCATCATGCTGCTAGTAGCCTTATGACATTGATTTCATGGATGAGTCATATTCCATTGTACATAAGTACCACAACTTCTTTATCCATTTTCCTTTTTCCTGGGATATTTAAGGTGTACCGAAGTGGAGGTTCTTGAAAACAGAACAGCCCTAAACTTTGGGGTGCCTGTGTCTTGTTGATTTTTAATTTTCCCAATTTATACACCCATGAGTGGAAGTGCCCTATGCTCTCTAAGCTGTGTTTCTTAGATGTTTCAGGGCACACCATACATTCTCCAGAGTGGCTGTTGGCAATTTTCATCCCGCCCATGAGCATAACGAAGTTCTCATTTCTCCATGGCCTCTCCTGCATTTCTGGTTTTTACAATTTTTTAGGATGACTCTTTTGACCGATGGGAAGTGAGACTTCTTTGTAGTGCTGATTTGCATTTACGGCTTGCTTCGTTGGCCCAAAAGCGCGTATGCCTTTTTTCCTGAATATATTCAGGAAAAAACGCATACGCCCTTTTTGGCCAAGTGCACCATTGTCGACATTTTGAAGCTTTTCATGTGCTTTAGGTGCGATTCGTATCTACCTCCTGAAATCTGTTTCCTGCAATTTTCCCTTGCTTTGAAATCCTCTTCGCTGCCTTCCTTCAATATATTTTTGGACGAGAGTTATCATTTATAACTCTGCAGGTTTGTGAATTGCAGTGACCGTGAACTCTATTTTTCAACTCGCTTTTTGTGAGCTGGCGGCAAATCCGCCGGATTGCTTCAGGCACTATTCTGGTTCTAGGGAGCAGGCCAAGCCTGTGTTTAATTCTTCTTCCTGTTGGGAAATTAGAGTGACCTCTGCTTTTACCAACACTTAGAGCTAGTCTCTCATTGGTTCCCCCGATTCCCGTTCATCCTCACGGCAGTTTGCAAACTGGATGAAACTGGGGGTGAAAGGTGCTGATTCTCCAAGTGGGGAGATTGTTAGTAAAGTGGCAGGAATGGCAATACAGAGCACCAGGAGATGAGAAATGAGGTGCCTTTTAGAAAACTTTCCCGATCACATGATGTACCATTCTCTGGGTTTCCCATGCATATTTTTGCAGTAGGAAGATTCCGTTGAACCTGGAGATTTGGGACTCATGGAATGAGTACCAGGCAGTATTACTTTAAAGGGTCTGAGTTTGCTCACCCAACCTCACCAAACCTCTCAGCTGCAAGAGTGTCCACCCTTATGTCTCATCCAGCTGTGGGTCTAGATATGGTCAATCCAGGTTGCATCACAGCCCCTGAATGAATTGTGTGAGAATTTCTCTCACTTTCACTGTCTTTGTTTCATGGGTTTTTTAAAGTAATTTATTTTTATAATGGGGTTTAGCTGCTTTTCACTGCACTGTTTATGCCGCTTTACAAACATTTGACACACTTACAGAGAGATATCAATACATATGTTTTAAGATTCTTACTAGTCAGATATATTCTTTTGCGGTGAATAAGGAGTGTTGAGTCCAGTTGACTGAGCAAGGAGTAGGTATTGTCTATTACATATTGGGTTTATGGAACGGAATCGGAGCTAAGTTGAAACCCTTGTTTTATGCATCACCCCACCTCACCTTTCCCGTTAAGCAGCCACAGTGTGTTTTCTAAATGTGTGACTCTGTTCTGTTTTGTAATTCAGTAAATGTGTAATGGTTTTTACATTCCGTCTATAAGTGATATCTTATGATAAGTGTCTTTTTCTGTGTGACTTATTTCACTTAGAATCATCGTACCTGAATCCACTCATCATGCTGCTACCAGCCCTATGACATTGATTTCATGGCTGAGTGATATTCCTTTGTGCATAACGACCACAACTTCTTTATCCATTTTTCTCTTTCCTGGGATATTTGAGGTGTAATGAAGTGGAGGTTCTTGTCAACAGAGCAGCCCAAAACTTTGGGGTGCCTGTGTCTTGCTGATTTTTAGTTTTCCCAATTTATACGCCCATGAGTGGAAGTGCCCTATGCTCTCTAAGCTATGTTTTTTAGATGTTTCAGGACCCACCGTACACTTCTCCAGAGTGGCTGTTGGCAATTTACATCCCGCCCATCAGCGTAGCAAGGCTCCCATTTCTCCATGGCCGGTCCTGCATTTCTGGTTTGGACACTTTTTTCCGCATGGCCCTTTTGCCCAATGAGAAGGGAGACTTCTTTGTAGCGCTGACTTGCCTTTCCAGCTTGCTTGGTTGGCCAAAAAGGGCGTATGCGTTTTTTCCTGAATATATTCAGGAAAAAATGCATACGCCCTTTTTGGCCAAGAGCATCATTGTCCACGTTTTGCCGCTTTTCAGGTGCTTTCAAGGCGATTCGAATCTACCTCCTGAAATCTGTTTCCTGCAATTCTGCCTTGCTTTCAAATCCTCTTCGTTGCCTTCCCTCAATATATTTGTGGACGAGAGTTATCATTTATAACTCTGCAGCTTTGGGAATTGCAGTGCCCCTGAGCTCCATTTTTCAAGTCGCTTTTTTGGGAGCTGGCCGCAAAAGTGCAGGATTGCTTCAGGCACTATTCTGGTTCCAGAGGGCAGGCTAAGCCTGTGGTTAATTCTTCTTCCTGATGGGAAAATAGAGTGACCTGTGCCTGTCCCAACATCTAGAGCTAGTCTCTCATTGGTTCCCCCTCTTCCCGTTCATCCTCAGGACTAATTGCAACCTGTACGTAACAGGAGGTTAAAGGTGCTGATTCTCCAAGGAGGGAGATGGCTAGTAAAGCGGCTGGAATGGCGATCCCGAGCACAAGGAGATGAGAAATGAGGTGCGTTTTAGAAACCTTTCCCGATCACACGGTGTACCATCTTCTGGGTTTCTCATGCATGTTTTCGACGTAGGAAGATGCCCTTGAACCTGGAGATTTGGGACCCATGGGATGGGTACCATGCAGTATTACTTTAAAGGGTGTGCGTTGGCTCACCCAACCTCACCAAAACTCACAGCCCCAAGAGTGTCCACCCTTATGTCTCAATCAGCTGTGGGTCTAGATATGGTCAATCCAGGTTGCATCAGAGCCCCTGAACTAATTGTGTAAGAATTCCTCTCTCTTTCACTGTCTTTGTTTCACCGGTTTTGAAAAGTCATTTATTTTTATAATGGGGTTAAGCTGCTTTTCACGGCTGTGTTTATGCCGCTTTACACCCCCTTGACTCACTTACAGAGAGATATAAATACATATGTTTGAAGATTCTTACTAGTCAGAAATATTCTTGTGTGGTGAATTTGGGTGTTGAGTCCAGTTCACTGAGCAAGGAGTAGGTCTTGTCTATTACATATTGGGTTTATGGAACGGTATCTGAGCTAATTTGAAACCCTTGTTTTATGCATCACCCCACCTCACCTTTCCCGTTCAGCAACCATAGTGTGTTTTCTAAACGTGTGACTCTCTTCTGTTTTGTCATTCAGGTCAAGTGAAGCGGTTTTTACATTCCCTCTCTAAGTGATATCTTATGATAAGTGTCTTTTTCTGTGTGACTTATTTCACTTAGAATCGTCGTACCTAAATCCACTCATCGTGCTGCTACTAGCCTTATGACGTTGATTTCATGGCTGAGTGATATTCCATTGCACATGAGGACCACAACTTCTTTATCCATTTTTCTCTTTCCTAGGATATTTAAGGTGTAATGAAGTGGGGGTTCTTGTCAACAGAGCAGCCCTAAACTTTGGGGTGCCTGTGTCTTGCTGATTTTTAGTTTTCCCAATTTATACGCCCATGCGTGGAAGTGCCCTATGCTCTCTAAGCTGTGTTTTTTAGATGTTTCAGGACACACCGTACACTTCTCCAGGGTGGCTGTTGGCAATTTACATCCCGCCCATCAGCGTAGCAAGGCTCCCATTTCTCCATGGCCGGTCCTGCATTTCTGGTTTGGACACTTTTTTCCGCATGGCCCTCTTGCCCACTGGGAAGCGAGACTTCTTTGGAGCGCTGATTTGCCTTTCCAGGTTGCTTGGTTGGCCAAGAGGGCGTATGCGTGTTTTCCTGAATATATTCAGGAAAATACTCATACGCCCTTTTTGGCCAAGGGCATCATTGTCCACGTTTTGCCGCTTTTCATGTGCTTTCAAGGCGATTCGAATCTGCCTCCTGAAATCTGTTTCCTGCAATTCTGCCTTGCTTTCAAATCCCCTTCGTTGCCTTCCCTCAATATATTTGTGGACGAGAGTTATCATTTATAACTCTGCAGGTTTGTGAATTGCAGGGCCCCTGATCTCCATTTTTCATCTCGCCTTTTGGGACCTGGCTGCAAAAGTGCAGGATTGCTTCAGGCCCTCTTCTGGTTCTGGGGGGCAGGCTGAGCTTGTGGTTAATTCTTCTTCCTGATGGGAAAATAGAGTGACCTGTGCCTGTCCCAACACCTAGAGCTAGTCTCTCATTGGTTCCCCCTCTTCCCATTCATCCTCAGGACAAATTGCAACTTGTACGGAACAGGAGGTTAAAGGTGCTGATTCTCCAAGGAGGGAGATGGCTAGTAAAGCGGCTGGAATGGCGAACCCGAGCCCAAGGAGATGAGAAATGAGGTGCGTTTTAGAAACCTTTCCCGATCACACGGTGTACCATCTTCTGGGTTTCTCATGCATGTTTTCGACGTAGGAAGATGCCCTTGAACCTGGAGATTTGGGACCCATGGGATGGGTACCATGCAGTATTACTTTAAAGAGTCTGCGTTGGCTCACCCAACCTCACCAAACCTCTCAGCCCCAAGAGTGTCCACCCTTATGTCTCAATCAGCTGTGGGTCTAGATATGGTCAATCCAGGTTGCATCACAGCCCCTGAACGAATTTTGTAAGAATTTCTCTCTCTTTCACTGTCTTTGTTTCACAGGTTTTGAAAAGTAGTTTATATTTATAATGGGGTTTAGCTGCTTTTCACGGCTGTGTTTATGCCGCTTTACACCCCCTTGACTCACTTACAGAGAGATATCAATACATAGGTTTGAAGATTCTTTCTAGTCAGATATATTCTTGTGCGGTGAATAGGGGATGTTGAGTCCAGTTCACTGAGCAAGGAGTAGGTCTTTTCTATTACATATTGGGTTTATGGAACGGTATCTGAGCTAATTTGAAACCCTTGTTCTATGCATCACCCCACCTCACCTTTCCCGTTCAGCAGCCATAGTGTGTTTTCTGAACGTGTGACTCTGTTCTGTTTTGTAATTCAGTTCAAGTGTAGCGGTTTTTACATTCCCTCTATAAGTGATATCTTATGGTAAGTGTCTTTTTCTGTGTGACTTATTTCACTTAGAATCGTCGAACGTTAATCCACTCATCGTGCTGCTACTAGCCTTATGATGTTGATTTCATGGCTGAGTGATATTCCATTGTACATGAGGACCACAACTTCTTTATCCATTTTTCTCTTTCCTAGGATATTTAAGGTGTAATGAAGTGGGGGTTCTTGTCAACAGAGCAGCCCTAAACTTTGGGGTGCCTGTGTCTTGCTGATTTTTAGTTTTCCCAATTTATACGCCCATGAGTGGAAGTGCCCTATGCTCTCTAAGCTGTATTTTTTAGATGCTTCAGGACACAACGTACACTTCTACAGAGTGGCTGTTGGCAATTTACATCCCGCCCCTCAGCGTAGCAAGGCTCCCATTTCTTCATGGCCGGTCCTGCATTTCTGGTTTGGACACTTTTTTCCGCATGGCCCTTTAGCTCGCTGGGAAGCAAGTCTTCTTTGGAGCGCTGATTTGCCTTTCCAGGTTGCTTGGTTGGCCAAAAAGGGCGTATGCGTTTTTTTCCTGAATATATTCAGGAAAAACGCATACGCACTTTTTGGCCAAGGGCATCATTGTCCACGTTTTGCCGCTTTTCATGTGCTTTCAAGGCGATTCGAATCTAACTCCTGAAATCTGTTTCCTGCAATTCTGCCTTGGTTTCAAATCCTCTTTGTTGCCTTCCCTCAATATATTTGTGGATGAGAGTTATCATTTATAACTCTGCAGGTTTGTGAATTGCAGTGCCCCTGAGCTCCATTTTTCAACTCACGTTTTTGGGAGCTGGCCGCAAAAGTGCAGGATTGCTTCAGGCCCTCTTCTGGTTCTGGGGAGCAGGCTGAGCTTGCGGTTAATTCTCTTCCTGATGGGAAAATAGAGTGACCTGTGACTGTCCCAACACCTAGAGCTAGTATCTCATTGGTTCCCCCTCTTCCCGTTCATCCTCAGGACAAATTGCAACCTGTACGGAACAGGAGGTTAAAGGTGCTGATTCTCCAAGGAGGGAGATGGCTAGTAAAGCGGCTGGAATGGCGAACCCGAGCACAAGGAGATGAGAAATGAGGTGCGTTTTAGAAACCTTTCCCGATCACACGGTGTACCATCTTCTGGGTTTCTCATGCATGTTTTCGACGTAGGAAGATGCCCTTGAACCTGGAGATTTGGGACCCATGGGATGGGTACCATGCAGTATTACTTTAAAGGGTTGGCGTTGGCTCACCCAACCTCACCAAAATTCTCAGCCCCAAGAGTGTCCACCCTTATGCCTCAATCAGCTGTGGGTCTAGATATGGTCAATCCAGGTTGCATCACAGCCCCTGAACGAATTTTGTAAGAATTTCTCTCTCTTTCACTGTCTTTGTTTCATGGGTTTGAAAAGTCATTTATTTTTATAATAGGGTTTAGCTGCTTTTCACGGCTGTGTTTATGCCGCTTTACACCCCCTTGACTCACTTACAGAGAGATATCAATACATAGGTTTGAAGATTCTTACTAGTCAGATATATTCTTGTGTGGTGAATAGGGGATGTTGAGTCCAGTTCACTGAGCAAGGAGTAGGTCTTGTCTATTACATATTGGGTTTATGGAACGGTATCTGATCTAATTTGAAACACTTGCTTTATGCATCACCCCACCTCACCTTTCCCGTTCAGCAGCCATAGTGTATTGTCTAAACGTGTGACTCTGGTCTGTTTTGTAATTCAGTTCAAGTGTAGCGGTTTTAACATTCCCTCTATAAGTGATATCTTATGATAAGTGTCTTTTTCTGTGTGACTTATTTCACTTAGAATCGTCGTACCTAAATCCACTCATCGTGCTGCTACTAGCCTTATGACGTTGATTTCATGGCTGAGTGATATTGCATTGTACATGAGGACCACAACTTCTTTATACACTTTTTTTTTAGTAGGATATTTAAGGTGTAATGAAGTGGGGGTTCTTGTCAACAGAGCAGCCCTAAACTTTGGGGTGCCTGTGTCTTGCTGATTTTTAGTTTTCCCAATTTATACGCCCATGAGTGGAAGTGTCCTATGCTCTCCAAGCTGTGTTTTTTAGATGTTTCAGGACACACCGTACACTTCTCCAGAGTGGCTGTTGGCAATTTACATCCCGCCCATCAGCGTAGCAAGGCTCCCATTTCTCCATGGCCGGTCCTGCATTTCTGGTTTGGACACTTTTTTCCGCATGGCCCTTTTGCCCGCTGGGAAGCGAGACTTCTTTGGAGCGCTGATTTGCCTTTCCAGGTTGCTTGGTTGGCCAAAAAGGGCGTATGCGTTTTTTCCTGAATATATTCAGGAAAAAACGCATACGCCCTTTTTGGCCAAGGGCATCATTTTCCCCGTTTTGCCGCTTTTCATATGCTTTCAAGGCGATTCAAATCTACCTCCTGAAATCTGTTTCCTGCAATTCTGCCTTGCTTTCAAAGCCTCTTCGTTGCCTTCCCTCAATATATTTGTGGACGAGAGTTATCATTTATAACTCTGCAGGTTTGTGAATTGCAGTGCCCCTGAGCTCCATTTTTCAAATCACTTTTTTAGGAGCTGGCCGCAAAAGTGCAGGATTGCTTCAGGCCCTCTTCTGGTTCTGGGGGGCAGCCTGAGCTTGTGCTTAATTCTTCTTCCTGATGGGAAAATAGAGTGACCTGTGCCTGTCCCAACCCCTAGAGCTACTCTCTCATTGGTTCCTCCTCTTCCCGTTCATCCTCAGGACAAATTGCAACCTGTACGGAACAGGAGGTTAAAGGTGCTGATTCTCCAAGGAGGGAGATGGCTAGTAAAGCGGCTGGAATGGCGAACCCGAGCCCAAGGAGATGAGAAATGAGGTGCGTTTTAGAAACCTTTCCCGATCACATGGTGTACCATCTTCTGGGTTTCTCATGCATGTTTTCGACGTAGGAAGATGCCCTTGAACCTGGAGATTTGGGACCCATGGGATGGGTACCATGCAGTATTATTTTAAAGGGTCTGCGTTGGCTCACGCAACCTCACCAAACCTCTCAGCCCCAAGAATGTCCACCCTTATGTCTCAATCAGCTGTGGGTCTAGATATGGTCAATCCAGGTTGCATCACAGCCCCTGAACGAATTTTGTAAGAATTTCTCTCTCTTTCACTGTCTTTGTTTTACAGGTTTTGAAAAGTAATTTCTTTTTATAATGGGGTTTAGCTGCTTTTCACGGCTGTGTTTAGGCCGCTTTAGACCCCCTTGACTCACTTACAGAGAGATATCAATATATAGGTTTGAAGATTCTTACTAGTCAGATATATTCTTGTGCGGTGAATAGGGGGTGTTAAGGCCAGTTCACTGAGCAAGCAGTAGGTCTTGTCTACTACATATTGGGTTTATGGAACGGTATCTGAGCTAATTTGAAACCCTTGTTTTATGCATCACCCCACCTCACCTTTCCCGTTCAGCAGCCATAGTGTGTTTTCTGAACGTGTGACTCTGTTCTGTTTTGTAATTCAGTTCAAGTGTAGCGGTTTTTACATTCCCTCTATAAGGGATATCTTATGATAAGTGTCTTTTTCTGTGTGACTTATTTCACTTAGAATCGTCCTACCTAAATCCACTCATCGTGGTGCTACTAGCCTTATGACGTGGATTTCATGGCTGAGTGATATTCCATTGTACATGAGGACCACAACTTCTTTATCCACTTTTCTCCTTCCTAGGATATTTAAGGTGTAATGAAGTGGGGGTTCTTGTCAACAGAGCAGCCCTAAACTTTGGGGTGCCTGTGTCTTGCTGATTTTTAGTTTTCCCAATTTATACGCCCATGAGTGGAAGTGCCCTATGCTCTCCAAGCTGTGTTTTTTAGATGTTTCAGGACACACCGTACACTTCTCCAGAGTGGCTGTTGGCAATTTACATCCCGCCCATCAGCGTAGCAAGGCTCCCATTTCTCCATGGCCGGTCCTGCATTTCTGGTTTGGACACTTTTTTCCGCATGGCCCTTTTGCCCGCTGGGAAGCGAGACTTCTTTGGAGCGCTGATTTGCCTTTCCAGGTTGCTTGGTTGGCCAAAAAGGGCGTATGCGTTTTTTCCTGAATATATTGAGGAAAAAACGCATACGCACATTTTGGCCAAGGGCATCATTGTCCACGTTTTGCCGCTTTTCATGTGCTTTCAAGGCGATTCGAATCTACCTCCTGAAATCTGTTTCCTGCAATTCTGCCTTGCTTTCAAAGCCTCTTTGTTGCCTTCCCTCAATATATTTGTGGACGAGAGTTATCATTTACAACTCTGCAGGTTTGTGAATTGCAGTGCCCCTGCGCTCCACTTTTCCAGTCGCTTTTTTGGGAGCTGGCCGCAAAAGTGCAGGATTGCTTCAGGCCCTCTTCTGGTTCTGGGGGGCAGGCTGAGCTTGTGGTTAATTCTTCTTCCTGATGGGAAAATAGAGTGACCTGTGCCTGTCCCAACCCCTAGAGCTAGTCTCTCATTGGTTCCCCCTCTTCCCGTTTATCCTCAGGACAAATTGCAACCTGTACGGAACAGGAGGTTAAAGGTGCTGATTCTCCAAGGAGGGAGATGGCTAGTAAAGCGGCTGGAATGGCGTACCCGAGCACACGAGATGAGAAATTAGGTGCGTTTTAGAAACCTTTCCCGATCACACGATGTACCATCTTCTGGGTTTCTCATGCATGTTTTCGACGTAGGAAGATGCCCTTGAACCTGGAGATTTGGGACCCATGGGATGGGTACCATGCAGTATTACTTTAAAGGGTCTGTGTTGGCTCACGCAACCTCACCAAACCTCTCAGCCCCAAGAGTGTCCACCCTTATGTCTCAATCAGCTGTGGGTCTAGATATGGTCAATCCAGGTTGCATCACAGCCCCTGAACGAATTTTGTAAGAATTTCTCTCTCTTTCACTGTCTTTGTTTCACGGGTTTTGAAAAGTAATTTCTTTTTATAATGGGGTTTAGCTGCTTTTCACGGCTGTGTTTAGGCCGCTTTAGACCCCCTTGACTCACTTACAGAGAGATATCAATACATAGGTTTGAAGATTCTTACTAGTCAGATATATTCTTGTGCGGTGAATAGGGGGTGTTAAGGCCAGTTCACTGAGCAAGCAGTAGGTCTTGTCTACTACATATTGGGTTTATGGAACAGTATCTGAGCTAATTTGAAACCCTTGTTTTATGCATCACCCCACCTCACCTTTCCCGTTCAGCAGCCATAGTGTGTTTTCTGAACGTGTGACTCTGTTCTGTTTTGTAATTCAGTTCAAGTGTAGCGGTTTTTACATTCCCTCTATAAGTGATATCTTATGATAAGTGTCTTTTTCTGTGTGACTTATTTCACTTAGAATCGTCCTACCTAAATCCACTCATCGTGGTGCTACTAGCCTTATGACGTGGATTACATGGCTGAGTGATATTCCATTGTACATGAGGACCACAACTTCTTTATCCACTTTTCTCCTTCCTAGGATATTTAAGGTGTAATGAAGTGGGGGTTCTTGTCAACAAAGCAGCCCTAAACTTTGGGGTGCCTGTGTCTTGCTGATTTTTAGTTTTCCCAATTTATACGCCCATGAGTGGAAGTGCCCTATGCTCTCCAAGCTGTGTTTTTTAGTTGTTTCAGGACACACCGTACACTGCTCCAGAGTGGCTGTTGGCAATTTACATCCCGCCCATCAGCGTAGCAAGGCTCCCATTTCTCCATGGCCGGTCCTGCATTTCTGGTTTGGACACATTTTTCCGCATGGCCCTTTTGCCCGCTGGGAAGCCAGACTTCTTTGGAGCGCTGATTTGCCTTTCCAGGTGGCTTGGTTGGCCAAAAAGTGCGTATGCGTTTTTTCCTTATTATATTCAGGAAAAAACGCATACGCCCTTTTTGGCCAAGGGCATCATTGTCCACGTTTTGCCGCTTTTCATGTGCTTTCAAGGCGATTCGAATCTACCTCCTGAAATCTGTTTCCTGCAATTCTGCCTTGCTTTCAAAGCCTCTTCGTTGCCTTCCCTCAATATATTTGTGGGCGAGAGTTATCATTTATAACTCTGCAGGTTTGTGAATTGCAGTGCGCCTGCGCTCCATTTTTCCAGTCGCTTTTTTGGGAGCTGGCCGCAAAAGTGCAGGATTGCTTCAGGCCCTCTTCTGGTTCTGGGGGGCAGGCTGAGCTTGTGGATAATTCTTCTTCCTGATGGAAAATAGAGTGACCTGTGCCTGTCCCAACCACTAGAGCTAGTCTCTCATTGGTTCCCCCTCTTCCCGTTCATCCTCAGGACAAATTGCAACCTGTACGGAACAGGAGGTTAAAGGTTCTGATTCTCCAAGGAGGGAGATGCCTAGTAAAGCGGCTGGAATGGCGAACCCGAGCACAAGGAGATGAGAAATGAGGTGCGTTTTAGAAACCTTTCCCGATCACACGGTGTACCATCTTCTGGGTTTCTCATGCATGTTTTCGACGTAGGAAGATGCCCTTGAAGCTGGTGATTAGGGACCCATGGGATGGGTACCATGCAGTATTATTTTAAAGGGTCTGCATTGGCTCACGCAACCTCACCAAACCTCTCAGCCCCAAGAGTGTCCACCCTTATGTCTCAATCAGCTGTGGGTCTAGATATGGTCAATCCAGGTTGCATCACAGCCCCTGAACGAATTTTATAAGACTTTCTCTCTCTTTCACTGTCTTTGTTTCACGGGTTTTGAAAAGTATCTTATTTTTATAATGGGGTTTAGCTGCTTTTCACGGCTGTGTTTATGCCGCTTTACACCCCCTTGACTCACTTACAGAGAGATATCAATACATAGGTTTGAAGATTCTTACTAGTCAGATATATTCTTGTGCGGTGAATAGGGGGTGTTGAGGCCAGTTCACTGAGCAAGGAGTAGGTCTTGGCTACTACATATTGGGTTTATGGAACGGTATCTGAGCTAATTTGAAACCCTTGTTTTATGCATCACCCCACCTCAGCTTTCCCGTTCAGCAGCCATAGTGTGTTTTCTGAACGTGTGACTCTGTTCTGTTTTGTAATTCAGTTCAAGTGTAGCGGTTTTTACATTCCCTCTATAAGTGATATCTTATGATAAGTGTCTTTTTCTGTGTGACTTATTTCACTTAGAATCGTCGTACCTAAATCCACTCATCGTGCTGCTACTAGCCTTATGACGTGGATTTCATGGCTGAGTGATATTCCATTGTACATGAGGACCACAACTTCGTTATCCACTTTTCTCTTTCCAAGGATATTTAAGGTGTAATGAAGTGGGGGTTCTTGTCAACAGAGCAGCCCTAAACTTTGGGGTGCCTGTGTCTTGCTGATTTTTAATTTTCCCAATTTATACGCCCATGCGTGGAAGTGCCCTATGCTCTCCAAGCTGTGTTTTTTAGATGTTTCAGGACACACCGTACACTTCTCCAGAGTGGCTGTTGGCAATTTACATCCCGCCCATCAGCGTAGCAAGGCTCCCCTTTCTCCATGGCCGGTCCTGCATTTCTGGTTTGGACACTTTTTTCCGCATGGCCCTTTTGCCCGCTGGGAAGCGAGACTTTTTGGAGTGCTGATTTGCCTTTCCAGGTGGCTTGGTTGGCCAAAAAGGGCGTATGCGTTTTTTCCTGAATATATTCAGGAAAAAACGCATACGCCCTTTTTGGCCAAGGGCATCATTGTCCACGTTTTGCCGCTTTTCATGTGCTTTCAAGGCGATTCGAATCTACCTCCTGAAATCTGTTTCCTGCAATTCTGCCTTGCTTTCAAAGCCTCTTCGTTGCCTTCCCTCAATATATTTGTGGACGAGAGTTATCATTTATAACTCTGCAGGTTTGTGAATTGCAGTGCCCCTGAGCTCCATTTTTCCAGTCGCTTTTTTGGGAGCTGGCCGCAAAAGTGCAGGATTGCTTCAGGCCCTCTTCTGGTTCTGGGGGGCAGGCTGAGCTTGTGGTTAATTCTTCTTCCTGATGGGAAAATAGAGTGACCTGTGCCTGTCCCAACCCCTAGAGATAGTCTCTCATTGGTTCCCCCTCTTCCCGTTTATCCTCAGGACAAATTGCAACCTGTACGGAACAGGAGGTTAAAGGTGCTGATTCTCCAAGGAGGGAGATGGCTAGTAAAGCGGCTGGAATGGCGAACCCGAGCACAAGGAGATGAGAAATGAGGTGCGTTTTAGAAACCTTTCCCGATCACACGGTGTACCATCTTCTGGGTTTCTCATGCATGTTTTCGACGTAGGAAGATGCCCTTGAAGCTGGAGATTTGGGACCCATGGGATGGGTACCATGCAGTATTATTTTAAAGGGTCTGCGTTGGCTCACGCAACCTCACCAAACCTCTCAGCCCCAAGAGTGTCCACCCTTATGTCTCAATCAGCTGTGGGTCTAGATATGGTCAATCCAGGTTGCATCACAGCCCCTGAACGAATTTTGTAAGACTTTCTCTCTCTTTCACTGTCTTTGTTTCACGGGTTTTGAAAAGTATCTTATTTTTATAATGGGGTTTAGCTGCTTTTCACGGCTGTGTTTATGCCGCTTTCCACCCCCTTGACTCACTTACAGAGAGATATCAAAACATAGGTTTGAAGATTCTTACTAGTCAGATATATTCTTCTGCGGTGAATAGGGGGTGTTGAGGCCAGTTCACTGAGCAAGGAGTAGGTCTTGGCTACTACATATTGGGTTTATGGAACGGTATCTGAGCTAATTTGAAACCCTTGTTTTATGCATCACCCCACCTCACCTTTCCCGTTCAGCAGCCATAGTGTGTTTTCTGAACGTGTGACTCTGTTCTGTTTTGTAATTCAGTTCAAGTGTAGCGGTTTTTACATTCCCTCTATAAGTGATATCTTATGATAAGTGTCTTTTTCTGTGTGACTTATTTCACTTAGAATCGTCGTACCTAAATCCACTCATCGTGCTGCTACTAGCCTTATGACGTGGATTTCATGGCTGAGTGATATTCCATTGTACATGAGGACCACAACTTCGTTATCCACTTTTCTCTTTCCTAGGATATTTAAGGAGTAATGAAGTGGGGGTTCTTGTCAACAGAGCAGCCCTAAACTTTGGGGTGCCTGTGTCTTGCTGATTTTTAGTTTTCCCAATTTATACGCCCATGAGTGGAAGTGCCCTATGCTCTCCAAGCTGTGTTTTTTAGATGTTTCAGGACACACCGTACACTTCTCCAGAGTGGCTGCTGCCAATTTACATCCCACCCATCAGCGTAGCAAGGCTCCCATTTCTCCATGGCCGGTCCTGCATTTCTGGTTTGGACACTTTTTTCCGTATGGCCCTTTTGCCCGCTGGGAAGCGAGACTTCTTTGGAGCGCTGATTTGCCTTTCCAGGTGGCTTGGTTGGCCAAAAAGGGCCTATGCGTTTTTTCCTGAATATATTCAGGAAAAACCGCATACGCCCTTTTTGGCCAAGGGCATCATTGTCCCCGTTTTGCCGCTTTTCATGTGCTTTCAAGGCGATTCGAATCTACCTCCTGAAATCTGTTTCCTGCAATTCTGCCTTGCTTTCAAAGCCTCTTCGTTGCCTTCCCTCAATATATTTGTGGACGACAGTTATCATTTATAACTCTGCAGGTATGTGAATTGCAGTGCCCCTGAGCTCCATTTTTCCAGTCGCTTTTTTGGGAGCTGGCCGCAAAAGTGCAGGATTGCTTCAGGCCCTCTTCTGGTTCTGGGGGGCAGGCTGAGCTTGTGGTTAATTCTTCTTCCTGATGGGAAAATAGAGTGACCTGTGCCTGTCCCAACCCCTAGAGCTAGTCTCTCATTGGTTCCCCCTCTTGCCGTTCATCCTCAGGACTAATTGCAACCTGTACGGAACAGGAGGTTAAAGGTGCTGATTCTCCAAGGAGGGAGATGGCTAGTAAAGCGGCTGGAATGGCGAACCCGAGCACAAGGATATGAGAAATGAGGTGCATTTTAGAAACCTTTTCCGATCACACGGTGTACCATCTTCTGGGTTTCTCATGCATGTTTTCGACGTAGGAAGATGCCCTTGAACCTGGAGATTTGGGACCCATGGGATGGGTACCATGCAGTATTACTTTAAAGGGTGTGCGTTGGCTCACGCAACCTCACCAAAACTCTCAGCCCCAAGAGTGTCCACCCTTATGTCTCAATCAGCTGTGGGTCTAGATATGGTCAATCCAGGTTGCATCACAGCCCCTGAACGAATTTTGTAAGAATTACTCTCTCTTTCACTGTCTTTGTTTCACGGGTTTTGAAAAGTAATTTCTTTTTATAATGGGGTTTAGCTGCTTTTCACGGCTGTGTTTATGCCGCTTTACACCCCCTTGACTCACTTACAGAGAGATATCAATACATAGGTTTGACGATTCTTACTAGTCAGATATATTCTTGTGCGGTGAATAGGGGGTGTTGAGGCCAGTTCACTGAGCAAGGAGTAGGTCTTGTCTACTACATATTGGGTTTATGGAACGGTATCTGAGCTAATTTGAAACCCTTGTTTTATGCATCACCCCACCTCACCTTTCCCGTTCAGCAGCCATAGTGTGTTTTCTGAACGTGTGACTCTGTTCTGTTTTGTAATTCAGTTCAAGTGTAGCGGTTTTTACATTCCCTCTATAAGTGATATCTTATGATAAGTGTCTTTTTCTGTGTGACTTATTTCACTTAGAATCGTCATACCTAAATCCACTCATCGTGCTGCTACTAGCCTTATGACGTGGATTTCACGGCTGAGTGATATTCCATTGTACATGAGGACCACAACTTCGTTATCCACTTTTCTCTTTCCTAGGATATTTAAGGTGTAATGAAGTGGGGGTTCTTGTCAACAGAGCAGCCCTAAACTTTGGGGTGCCTGTGCCTTGCTGATTTTTAGTTTTCCCAATTTATACGCCCATGAGTGGAAGAGCCCTATGCTCTCCAAACTGTGTTTTTTAGATGTTTCAGGACACACCGTACACTTCTCCAGAGTGGCTGCTGCCAATTTACATCCCACCCATCAGCGTAGCAAGGCTCCCATTTCTCCATGGCCGGTCCTGCATTTCTGGTTTGGACACTTTTTTCCGTATGGCCCTTTTGCCCGCTGGGAAGCGAGACTTCTTTGGAGCGCTGATTTGCCTTTCCAGGTGGCTTGGTTGGCCAAAAAGGGCGTATGCGTTTTTTCCTGAATATATTCAGGAAAAAACGCATACGCCCTTTTTGGCCAAGGGCATCATTGTCCACGTTTTGCCGCTTTTCATGTGCTTTCAAGGCGATTCGAATCTACCTCCTGAAATCTGTTTCCTGCAATTCTGCCTTGCTTTCAAAGCCTCTTCGTTGCCTTCCCTCAATATATTTGTGGACGAGAGTTATCATTTATAACTCTGCAGGTTTGTGAATTGCAGTGCCCCTGAGCTCCATTTTTCCAGTCGCTTTTTTGGGAGCTGGCCGCAAAAGTGCAGGATTGCTTCAGGCCCTCTTCTGGTTCTGGGGGGCAGGCTGAGCTTGTGGTTAATTCTTCTTCCTGATGGGAAAATAGAGTGACCTGTGCCTGTCCCAACCCCTAGAGATAGTCTCTCATTGGTTCCCCCTCTTCCCGTTCATCCTCAGGACAAATTGCAACCTGTACGGAACAGGAGGTTAAAGGTGCTGATTCTCCAAGGAGGGAGATGGCTAGTAAAGCGGCTGGAATGGCGAACCCGAGCACAAGGAGATGAGAAATGAGGTGCGTTTTAGAAACCTTTCCCGATCACACGGTGTACCATCTTCTGGGTTTCTCATGCATGTTTTCGACGTAGGAAGATGCCCTTGAAGCTGGAGATTTGGGACCCATGGGATGGGTACCATGCAGTATTATTTTAAAGGGTCTGCGTTGGCTCACGCAACCTCACCAAACCTCTCAGCCCCAAGAGTGTCCACCCTTATGTCTCAATCAGCTGTGGGTCTAGATATGGTCAATCCAGGTTGCATCACAGCCCCTGAACGAATTTTGTAAGACTTTCTCTCTCTTTCACTGTCTTTGTTTCACGGGTTTTGAAAAGTATCTTATTTTTATAATGGGGTTTAGCTGCTTTTCACGGCTGTGTTTATGCCGCTTTCCACCCCCTTGACTCACTTACAGAGAGATATCAATACATAGGTTTGAAGATTCTTACTAGTCAGATATATTCTTGTGCGGTGAATAGGGGGTGTTGAGGCCAGTTCACTGAGCAAGGAGTAGGTCTTGGCTACTACATATTGGGTTTATGGAACGGTATCTGAGCTAATTTGAAACCCTTGTTTTATGCATCACCCCACCTCACCTTTCCCGTTCAGCAGCCATAGTGTGTTTTCTGAACGTGTGACTCTGTTCTGTTTTGTAATTCAGTTCAAGTGTAGCGGTTTTTACATTCCCTCTATAAGTGATATCTTATGATAAGTGTCTTTTTCTGTGTGACTTATTTCACTTAGAATCGTCGTACCTAAATCCACTCATCGTGCTGCTACTAGCCTTATGACGTGGATTTCATGGCTGAGTGATATTCCATTGTACATGAGGACCACAACTTCGTTATCCACTTTTCTCTTTCCTAGGATATTTAAGGTGTAATGAAGTGGGGGTTCTTGTCAACAGAGCAGCCCTAAACTTTGGGGTGCCTGTGTCTTGCTGATTTTTAGTTTTCCCAATTTATACGCCCATGAGTGGAAGTGCCCTATGCTCTCCAAGCTGTGTTTTTTAGATGTTTCAGGACACACCGTACACTTCTCCAGAGTGGCTGCTGCCAATTTACATCCCACCCATCAGCGTAGCAAGGCTCCCATTTCTCCATGGCCGGTCCTGCATTTCTGGTTTGGACACTTTTTTCCGTATGGCCCTTTTGCCCGCTGGGAAGCGAGACTTCTTTGGAGCGCTGATTTGCCTTTCCAGGTGGCTTGGTTGGCCAAAAAGGGCCTATGCGTTTTTTCCTGAATATATTCAGGAAAAACCGCATACGCCCTTTTTGGCCAAGGGCATCATTGTCCCCGTTTTGCCGCTTTTCATGTGCTTTCAAGGCGATTCGAATCTACCTCCTGAAATCTGTTTCCTGCAATTCTGCCTTGCTTTCAAAGCCTCTTCGTTGCCTTCCCTCAATATATTTGTGGACGACAGTTATCATTTATAACTCTGCAGGTTTGTGAATTGCAGTGCCCCTGAGCTCCATTTTTCCAGTCGCTTTTTTGGGAGCTGGCCGCAAAAGTGCAGGATTGCTTCAGGCCCTCTTCTGGTTCTGGGGGGAAGGCTGAGCTTGTGGTTAATTCTTCTTCCTGATGGGAAAATAGAGTGACCTGTGCCTGTCCCAACCCCTAGAGCTAGTCTCTCATTGGTTCCCCCTCTTGCCGTTCATCCTCAGGACTAATTGCAACCTGTACGGAACAGGAGGTTAAAGGTGCTGATTCTCCAAGGAGGGAGATGGCTAGTAAAGCGGCTGGAATGGCGAACCCGAGCACAAGGAGATGAGAAATGAGGTGCATTTTAGAAACCTTTTCCGATCACACGGTGTACCATCTTCTGGGTTTCTCATGCATGTTTTCGACGTAGGAAGATGCCCTTGAAGCTGGAGATTTGGGACCCATGGGATGGGTACCATGCAGTATTACTTTAAAGGGTGTGCGTTGGCTCACGCAACCTCACCAAAACTCTCAGCCCCAAGAGTGTCCACCCTTATGTCTCAATCAGCTGTGGGTCTAGATATGGTCAATCCAGGTTGCATCACAGCCCCTGAACGAATTTTGTAAGAATTACTCTCTCTTTCACTGTCTTTGTTTCACGGGTTTTGAAAAGTAATTTCTTTTTATAATGGGGTTTAGCTGCTTTTCACGGCTGTGTTTATGCCGCTTTACACCCCCTTGACTCACTTACAGAGAGATATCAATACATAGGTTTGAAGATTCTTACTAGTCAGATATATTCTTGTGCGGTGAATAGGGGGTGTTGAGGCCAGTTCACTGAGCAAGGAGTAGGTCTTGTCTACTACATATTGGGTTTATGGAACGGTATCTGAGCTAATTTGAAACCCTTGTTTTATGCATCACCCCACCTCACCTTTCCCGTTCAGCAACCATAGTGTGTTTTCTAAAAGTGTGACACTGTTCTGTTTTGTAATTCAGTTCAAGTGTAGCAGTTTTTACATTTCCTCTATAAGTGATATCTTATGATAAGTGTCTTTTTCTGTGTGACTTATTTCACTTAGAATCGTCGTACCTAAATCCACTCATCGTGCTGCTACTAGCCTTATGACGTGGATTTCATGGCTGAGTGATATTCCATTGTACATGAGGACCACAACTTCTGTATCCATTTTTCTCTTTCCTAGGATATTTAAGGTGTAATGAAGTGGGGGTTCTTGTCAACAGAGCAGCCCTAAACTTTGGGGTGCCTGTGTCTTGCTGATTTTTAGTTTTCCCAATTTATATGCCCATGAGTGGAAGTGCCCTATGCTCTCCAAGCTGTGTTTTTTAGATGTTTCAGGACACACCGTACACTTCTCCAGAGTGGCTGTTGGCAATTTACATCCCGCCCATCAGCGTAGCAAGGCTCCCATTTCTCCATGGCCGGTCCTGCATTTCTGGTTTGGACCCTTTTTTCCGCATGGCCCTTTTGCCCGCTGGGAAGCGAGACTTCTTTGGAGCGCTGATTTGCCTTTCCAGGTTGCTTGGTTGGCCAAAAAGGGCGTATGCGTTTTTTCCTGAATATATTCAGGAAAAAACGCATACGCCCTTTTTGGCCAAGGGCATCATTGTCCACGTTTTGCCGCTTTTCATGTGCT
The DNA here is from genome assembly GCF_949987535.1 of Balaenoptera acutorostrata. Classification (NCBI taxonomy): domain Eukaryota; kingdom Metazoa; phylum Chordata; class Mammalia; order Artiodactyla; family Balaenopteridae; genus Balaenoptera; species Balaenoptera acutorostrata. The sequence continues at coordinate 226,330 of NW_026645516.1, forward strand.
TTCAAGGCGATTCGAATCTACCTCCTGAAATCTGTTTCCTGCAATTCTGCCTTGCTTTCAAAGCCTCTTCGTTGCCTTCCCTCAATATATTTGTGGACGAGAGTTATCATTTATAACTCTGCAGGTTTGTGAATTGCAGTGCCCCTGAGCTCCATTTTTCCAGTCGCTTTTTTGGGAGCTGACCGCAAAAGTGCAGGATTGCTTCAGGCCCTCTTCTGGTTCTGGGGGCAGGCTGAGCTTGTGGTTAATTCTTCTTCCTGATGGGAAAATAGAGTGACCTGTGCCTGTCCCAACCCCTAGAGCTAGTCTCTCATTGGTTCCCCCTCTTGCCGTTCATCCTCAGGACAAATTGCAACCTGTACGGAACAGGAGGTTAAAGGTGCTGATTCTCCAAGGAGGGAGATGGCTAGTCAAGCGGCTGGAATGGCGAACCCGAGCACAAGGAGATGAGAAATGAGGTGCATTTTAGAAACCTTTTCCGATCACACGGTGTACCATCGTCTGGGTTTCTCATGCATGTTTTCGACGTAGGAAGATGCCCTTGAACCTGGAGATTTGGGACCCATGGGATGGGTACCATGCAGTATTACTTTAAAGGGTGTGCGTTGGCTCACGCAACCTCACCAAACCTCTCAGCCCCAAGAGTGTCCACCCTTATGTCTCAATCAGCTGTGGGTCTAGATATGGTCAATCCAGGTTGCATCACAGCCCCTGAACGAATTTTGTAAGAATTACTCTCTCTTTCACTGTCTTTGTTTCATGGGTTTTGAAAAGTAATTTGTTTTTATAATGGGGTTTAGCTGCTTTTCACGGCTGTGTTTATGCCGCTTTACACCCCCTTGACTCACTTACAGAGAGATATCAATACATAGGTTTGAAGATTCTTACTAGTCAGATATATTCTTGTGCGGTGAATAGGGGGTGTTGAGGCCAGTTCACTGAGCAAGGAGTAGGTCTTGTCTACTACATATTGGGTTTATGGAACGGTATCTGAGCTAATTTGAAACCCTTGTTTTATGCATCACCCCACCTCACCTTTCCCGTTCAGCAGCCATAGTGTGTTTTCTGAACGTGTGACTCTGTTCTGTTTTGTAATTCAGTTCAAGTGTAGCGGTTTTTACATTCCCTCTATAAGTGATATCTTATGATAAGTGTCTTTTTCTGTGTGACTTATTTCACTTAGAATCGTCGTACCTAAATCCACTCATCGTGCTGCTACTAGCCTTATGACGTGGATTTCACGGCTGAGTGATATTCCATTGTACATGAGGACCACAACTTCGTTATCCACTTTTCTCTTTCCTAGGATATTTAAGGTGTAATGAAGTGGGGGTTCTTGTCAACAGAGCAGCCCTAAACTTTGGGGTGCCTGTGTCTTGCTGATTTTTAGTTTTCCCAATTTATACGCCCATGAGGGGAAGAGCCCTATGCTCTCCAAACTGTGTTTTTTAGATGTTTCAGGACACACCGTACACTTCTCCAGAGTGGCTGTTGGCAATTTACATCCCGCCCATCAGCGTAGCAAGGCTCCCATTTCTCCAAGGCCGGTCCTGCATTTCTGGTTTGGACACTTTTTTTCGCATGGCCCTTTTGCCCGCTGGGAAGCGAGACTTCTTTGGAGCGCTGATTTGCCTTTCCAGGTGGCTTGGTTGGCCAAAAAGGGCGTATGCGTTTTTTCCTGAATATATTTAGGAAAAAACGCATACGCCCTTTTTGGCCAAGGGCATCATTGTCCACGTTTTGCCGCTTTTCATGTGCTTTCAAGGCGATTCGAATCTACCTCCTGAAATCTGTTTCCTGCAATTCTGCCTTGCTTTCAAAGCCTCTTCGTTGCCTTCCCTCAATATATTTGTGGACGACAGTTATCATTTATAACTCTGCAGGTTTGTGAATTGCAGTGCCCCTGAGCTCCATTTTTCCAGTCGCTTTTTTGGGAGCTGGCCGCAAAAGTGCAGGATTGCTTCAGGCCCTCTTCTGGTTCTGGGGGTCAGGCTGAGCTTGTGGTTAATTCTTCTTCCTGATGGGAAAATAGAGTGACCTGTGCCTGTCCCAACCCCTAGAGCTAGTCTCTCATTGGTTCCCCCTCTTCCCGTTCATCCTCAGGACAAATTGCAACCTGTACAGAACAGGAGGTTAAAGGTGCTGATTCTCCAAGGAGGGAGATGGCTAGTAAAGCGGCTGGAATGGCGAACCCGAGCACAAGGAGATGAGAAATGAGGTGCGTTTTAGAAACCTTTCCCGATCACACGGTGTACCATCTTCTGGGTTTCTCATGCATGTTTTCGACGTAGGAAGATGCCCTTGAAGCTGGAGATTTGGGACCCATGGGATGGGTACCATGCAGTATTATTTTAAAGGGTCTGCGTTGGCTCATGCAAACTCACCAAACCTCTCAGCCCCAAGAGTGTCCACCCTTATGTCTCAATCAGCTGTGGGTCTAGATATGGTCAATCCAGGTTGCATCACAGCCCCTGAACGAATTTTGTAAGACTTTCTCTCTCTTTCACTGTCTTTGTTTCACGGGTTTTGAAAAGTATCTTATTTTTATAATGGGGTTTAGCTGCTTTTCACGGCTGTGTTTATGCCGCTTTCCACCCCCTTGACTCACTTAGAGAGATATCAATACATAGGTTTGAAGATTCTTACTAGTCAGATATATTCTTGTGCGGTGAATAGGGGGTGTTGAGGCCAGTTCACTGAGCAAGGAGTAGGTCTTGGCTACTACATATTGGGTTTATGGAACGGTATCTGAGCTAATTTGAAACCCTTGTTTTATGCATCACCCCACCTCACCTTTCCCGTTCAGCAACCATAGTGTGTTTTCTAAACGTGTGACACTGTTCTGTTTTGTAATTCAGTTCAAGTGTAGCAGTTTTTACATTTCCTCTATAAGTGATATCTTATGATAAGTGTCTTTTTCTGTGTGACTTATTTCACTTAGAATCGTCGTACCTAAATCCACTCATCGTGCTGCTACTAGCCTTATGACGTGGATTTCATGGCTGAGTGATATTCCATTGTACATGAGGACCACAACTTCTGTATCCATTTTTCTCTTTCCTAGGATATTTAAGGTGTAATGAAGTGGGGGTTCTTGTCAACAGAGCAGCCCTAAACTTTGGGGTGCCTGTGTCTTGCTGATTTTTAGTTTTCCCAATTTATATGCCCATGAGTGGAAGTGCCCTATGCTCTCCAAGCTGTGTTTTTTAGATGTTTCAGGACACACCGTACACTTCTCCAGAGTGGCTGTTGGCAATTTACATCCCGCCCATCAGCGTAGCAAGGCTCCCATTTCTCCATGGCCGGTCCTGCATTTCTGGTTTGGACCCTTTTTTCCGCATGGCCCTTTTGCCCGCTGGGAAGCGAGACTTCTTTGGAGCGCTGATTTGCCTTTCCAGGTTGCTTGGTTGGCCAAAAAGGGCGTATGCGTTTTTTCCTGAATATATTCAGGAAAAAACGCATACGCCCTTTTTGGCCAAGGGCATCATTGTCCACGTTTTGCCGCTTTTCATGTGCTTTCAAGGCGATTCGAATCTACCTCCTGAAATCTGTTTCCTGCAATTCTGCCTTGCTTTCAAAGCCTCTTCGTTGCCTTCCCTCAATATATTTGTGGACGAGAGTTATCATTTATAACTCTGCAGGTTTGTGAATTGCAGTGCCCCTGAGCTCCATTTTTCCAGTCGCTTTTTTGGGAGCTGACCGCAAAAGTGCAGGATTGCTTCAGGCCCTCTTCTGGTTCTGGGGGCAGGCTGAGCTTGTGGTTAATTCTTCTTCCTGATGGGAAAATAGAGTGACCTGTGCCTGTCCCAACCCCTAGAGCTAGTCTCTCATTGGTTCCCCCTCTTGCCGTTCATCCTCAGGACAAATTGCAACCTGTACGGAACAGGAGGTTAAAGGTGCTGATTCTCCAAGGAGGGAGATGGCTAGTCAAGCGGCTGGAATGGCGAACCCGAGCACAAGGAGATGAGAAATGAGGTGCATTTTAGAAACCTTTTCCGATCACACGGTGTACCATCGTCTGGGTTTCTCATGCATGTTTTCGACGTAGGAAGATGCCCTTGAACCTGGAGATTTGGGACCCATGGGATGGGTACCATGCAGTATTACTTTAAAGGGTGTGCGTTGGCTCACGCAACCTCACCAAACCTCTCAGCCCCAAGAGTGTCCACCCTTATGTCTCAATCAGCTGTGGGTCTAGATATGGTCAATCCAGGTTGCATCACAGCCCCTGAACGAATTTTGTAAGAATTACTCTCTCTTTCACTGTCTTTGTTTCATGGGTTTTGAAAAGTAATTTGTTTTTATAATGGGGTTTAGCTGCTTTTCACGGCTGTGTTTATGCCGCTTTACACCCCCTTGACTCACTTACAGAGAGATATCAATACATAGGTTTGAAGATTCTTACTAGTCAGATATATTCTTGTGCGGTGAATAGGGGGTGTTGAGGCCAGTTCACTGAGCAAGGAGTAGGTCTTGTCTACTACATATTGGGTTTATGGAACGGTATCTGAGCTAATTTGAAACCCTTGTTTTATGCATCACCCCACCTCACCTTTCCCGTTCAGCAGCCATAGTGTGTTTTCTGAACGTGTGACTCTGTTCTGTTTTGTAATTCAGTTCAAGTGTAGCGGTTTTTACATTCCCTCTATAAGTGATATCTTATGATAAGTGTCTTTTTCTGTGTGACTTATTTCACTTAGAATCGTCGTACCTAAATCCACTCATCGTGCTGCTACTAGCCTTATGACGTGGATTTCACGGCTGAGTGATATTCCATTGTACATGAGGACCACAACTTCGTTATCCACTTTTCTCTTTCCTAGGATATTTAAGGTGTAATGAAGTGGGGGTTCTTGTCAACAGAGCAGCCCTAAACTTTGGGGTGCCTGTGTCTTGCTGATTTTTAGTTTTCCCAATTTATACGCCCATGAGGGGAAGAGCCCTATGCTCTCCAAACTGTGTTTTTTAGATGTTTCAGGACACACCGTACACTTCTCCAGAGTGGCTGTTGGCAATTTACATCCCGCCCATCAGCGTAGCAAGGCTCCCATTTCTCCATGGCCGGTCCTGCATTTCTGGTTTGGACACTTTTTTTCGCATGGCCCTTTTGCCCGCTGGGAAGCGAGACTTCTTTGGAGCGCTGATTTGCCTTTCCAGGTGGCTTGGTTGGCCAAAAAGGGCGTATGCGTTTTTTCCTGAATATATTTAGGAAAAAACGCATACGCCCTTTTTGGCCAAGGGCATCATTGTCCACGTTTTGCCGCTTTTCATGTGCTTTCAAGGCGATTCGAATCTACCTCCTGAAATCTGTTTCCTGCAATTCTGCCTTGCTTTCAAAGCCTCTTCGTTGCCTTCCCTCAATATATTTGTGGACGACAGTTATCATTTATAACTCTGCAGGTTTGTGAATTGCAGTGCCCCTGAGCTCCATTTTTCCAGTCGCTTTTTTGGGAGCTGGCCGCAAAAGTGCAGGATTGCTTCAGGCCCTCTTCTGGTTCTGGGGGGCAGGCTGAGCTTGTGGTTAATTCTTCTTCCTGATGGGAAAATAGAGTGACCTGTGCCTGTCCCAACCCCTAGAGCTAGTCTCTCATTGGTTCCCCCTCTTCCCGTTCATCCTCAGGACAAATTGCAACCTGTACAGAACAGGAGGTTAAAGGTGCTGATTCTCCAAGGAGGGAGATGGCTAGTAAAGCGGCTGGAATGGCGAACCCGAGCACAAGGAGATGAGAAATGAGGTGCGTTTTAGAAACCTTTCCCGATCACACGGTGTACCATCTTCTGGGTTTCTCATGCATGTTTTCGACGTAGGAAGATGCCCTTGAACCTGGAGATTTGGGACCCATGGGATGGGTACCATGCAGTATTACTTTAAAGGGTCTGCGTTGGCTCACACAACCTCACCAAACCTCTCAGCCCCAAGAGTGTCCACCCTTATGTCTCAATCAGCTGTGGGTCTAGATATGGTCAATCCAGGTTGCATCACAGCCCCTGAACGAATTTTGTAAGAATTTCTCTCTCTTTCACTGTCTTTGTTTCACGGGTTTTGAAAAGTAATTTCTTTTTATAATGGGGTTTAGCTGCTTTTCACGGCTGTGTTTATGCCGCTTTACACCCCCTTGACTCACTTACAGAGCGATATCAATACATAGGTTTGAAGATTCTTACTAGTCAGATATATTCTTCTGCGGTGAATAGGGGGTGTTGAGTCAGGTTCACTGAGCAAGGAGTAGGTCTTGTCTATTACATATTGGGTTTATGGAACGGTATCTGAGCTAATTTGAAACCCTTGTTTTATGCATCACCCCACCTCACCTTTCCCGTTCAGCAACCATAGTGTGTTTTCTAAACGTGTGACACTGTTCTGTTTTGTAATTCAGTTCAAGTGTAGCGGTTTTTACATTTCCTCTATAAGTGATATCTTATGCTAAGTGTCCTTTTCTGTGTGACTTATTTCACTTAGAATCGTCGTACCTAAATCCACTCATCGTGCTGCTACTAGCCTTATGACGTGGATTTCATGGCTGAGTGATATTCCATTGTACATGAGGACCACAACTTCTGTATCCATTTTTCTCTTTCCTAGGATATTTAAGGTGTAATGAAGTGGGGGTTCTTGTCAACAGAGCAGCCCTAAACTTTGGGGTGCCTGTGTCTTGCTGATTTTTAGTTTTCCCAATTTATATGCCCATGAGTGGAAGTGCCCTATGCTCTCCAAGCTGTGTTTTTTAGATGTTTCAGGACACACCGTACACTTCTCCAGAGTGGCTGTTGGCAATTTACATCCCGCCCATCAGCGTAGCAAGGCTCCCATTTCTCCATGGCCGGTCCTGCATTTCTGGTTTGGACCCTTTTTTCCGCATGGCCCTTTTGCCCGCTGGGAAGCGAGACTTCTTTGGAGCGCTGATTTGCCTTTCCAGGTTGCTTGGTTGGCCAAAAAGGGCGTATGCGTTTTTTCCTGAATATATTCAGGAAAAAACGCATACGCCCTTTTTGGCCAAGGGCATCATTGTCCACGTTTTGCCGCTTTTCATGTGCTTTCAAGGCGATTCGAATCTACCTCCTGAAATCTGTTTCCTGCAATTCTGCCTTGCTTTCAAAGCCTCTTCGTTGCCTTCCCTCAATATATTTGTGGACGAGAGTTATCATTTATAACTCTGCAGGTCTGTGAATTGCAGTGCCCCTGAGCTCCATTTTTCCAGTCGCTTTTTTGGGAGCTGGCCGCAAAAGTGCAGGATTGCTTCAGGCCCTCTTCTGGTTCTGGGGGCAGGCTGAGCTTGTGGTTAATTCTTCTTCCTGATGGGAAAATAGAGTGACCTGTGCCTGTCCCAACCCCTAGAGCTAGTCTCTCATTGGTTCCCCCTCTTGCCGTTCATCCTCAGGACAAATTGCAACCTGTACGGAACAGGAGGTTAAAGGTGCTGATTCTCCAAGGAGGGAGATGGCTAGTAAAGCGGCTGGAATGGCGAACCCGAGCACAAGGAGATGAGAAATGAGGTGCATTTTAGAAACCTTTTCCGATCACACGGTGTACCATCGTCTGGGTTTCTCATGCATGTTTTCGACGTAGGAAGATGCCCTTGAACCTGGAGATTTGGGACCCATGGGATGGGTACCATGCAGTATTACTTTAAAGGGTGTGCGTTGGCTCACGCAACCTCACCAAACCTCTCAGCCCCAAGAGTGTCCACCCTTATGTCTCAATCAGCTGTGGGTCTAGATATGGTCAATCCAGGTTGCATCACAGCCCCTGAACGAATTTTGTAAGAATTACTCTCTCTTTCACTGTCTTTGTTTCACGGGTTTTGAAAAGTAATTTGTTTTTATAATGGGGTTTAGCTGCTTTTCACGGCTGTGTTTATGCCGCTTTACACCCCCTTGACTCACTTACAGAGAGATATCAATACATAGGTTTGAAGATTCTTACTAGTCAGATATATTCTTGTGCGGTGAATAGGGGGTGTTGAGGCCAGTTCACTGAGCAAGGAGTAGGTCTTGTCTACTACATATTGGGTTTATGGAACGTTATCTGAGCTAATTTGAAACCCTTGTTTTATGCATCACCCCACCTCACCTTTCCCGTTCAGCAGCCATAGTGTGTTTTCTGAACGTGTGACTCTGTTCTGTTTTGTAATTCAGTTCAAGTGTAGCGGTTTTTACATTCCCTCTATAAGTGATATCTTATGATAAGTGTCTTTTTCTGTGTGACTTATTTCACTTAGAATCGTCGTACCTAAATCCACTCATCGTGCTGCTACTAGCCTTATGACGTGGATTTCACGGCTGAGTGATATTCCATTGTACATGAGGACCACAACTTCGTTATCCACTTTTCTCTTTCCTAGGATATTTAAGGTGTAATGAAGTGGGGGTTCTTGTCAACAGAGCAGCCCTAAACTTTGGGGTGCCTGTGTCTTGCTGATTTTTAGTTTTCCCAATTTATACGCCCATGAGTGGAAGTGCCCTATGCTCTCCAAGCTGTGTTTTTTAGTTGTTTCAGGACACACCGTACACTTCTCCAGAGTGGCTGTTGGCAATTTACATCCCGCCCATCAGCGTAGCAAGGCTCCCATTTCTCCAAGGCCGGTCCTGCATTTCTGGTTTGGACACTTTTTTTCGCATGGCCCTTTTGCCCGCTGGGAAGCGAGACTTCTTTGGAGCGCTGATTTGCCTTTCCAGGTGGCTTGGTTGGCCAAAAAGGGCGTATGCGTTTTTTCCTGAATATATTTAGGAAAAAACGCATACGCCCTTTTTGGCCAAGGGCATCATTGTCCACGTTTTGCCGCTTTTCATGTGCTTTCAAGGCGATTCGAATCTACCTCCTGAAATCTGTTTCCTGCAATTCTGCCTTGCTTTCAAAGCCTCTTCGTTGCCTTCCCTCAATATATTTGTGGACGAGAGTTATCATTTATAACTCTGCAGGTTTGTGAATTGCAGTGCCCCTGAGCTCCATTTTTCCAGTCGCTTTTTTGGGAGCTGGCCGCAAAAGTGCAGGATTGCTTCAGGCCCTCTTCTGGTTCTGGGGGGAAGGCTGAGCTTGTGGTTAATTCTTCTTCCTGATGGGAAAATAGAGTGACCTGTGCCTGTCCCAACCCCTAGAGCTAGTCTCTCATTGGTTCCCCCTCTTGCCGTTCATCCTCAGGACTAATTGCAACCTGTACGGAACAGGAGGTTAAAGGTGCTGATTCTCCAAGGAGGGAGATGGCTAGTAAAGCGGCTGGAATGGCGAACCCGAGCACAAGGAGATGAGAAATGAGGTGCATTTTAGAAACCTTTTCCGATCACACGGTGTACCATCTTCTGGGTTTCTCATGCATGTTTTCGACGTAGGAAGATGCCCTTGAAGCTGGAGATTTGGGACCCATGGGATGGGTACCATGCAGTATTACTTTAAAGGGTGTGCGTTGGCTCACGCAACCTCACCAAAACTCTCAGCCCCAAGAGTGTCCACCCTTATGTCTCAATCAGCTGTGGGTCTAGATATGGTCAATCCAGGTTGCATCACAGCCCCTGAACGAATTTTGTAAGAATTACTCTCTCTTTCACTGTCTTTGTTTCACGGGTTTTGAAAAGTAATTTCTTTTTATAATGGGGTTTAGCTGCTTTTCACGGCTGTGTTTATGCCGCTTTACACCCCCTTGACTCACTTACAGAGAGATATCAATACATAGGTTTGACGATTCTTACTAGTCAGATATATTCTTGTGCGGTGAATAGGGGGTGTTGAGGCCAGTTCACTGAGCAAGGAGTAGGTCTTGTCTACTACATATTGGGTTTATGGAACGGTATCTGAGCTAATTTGAAACCCTTGTTTTATGCATCACCCCACCTCACCTTTCCCGTTCAGCAACCATAGTGTGTTTTCTAAACGTGTGACACTGTTCTGTTTTGTAATTCAGTTCAAGTGTAGCAGTTTTTACATTTCCTCTATAAGTGATATCTTATGATAAGTGTCTTTTTCTGTGTGACTTATTTCACTTAGAATCGTCGTACCTAAATCCACTCATCGTGCTGCTACTAGCCTTATGACGTGGATTTCATGGCTGAGTGATATTCCATTGTACATGAGGACCACAACTTCTGTATCCATTTTTCTCTTTCCTAGGATATTTAAGGTGTAATGAAGTGGGGGTTCTTGTCAACAGAGCAGCCCTAAACTTTGGGGTGCCTGTGTCTTGCTGATTTTTAGTTTTCCCAATTTATATGCCCATGAGTGGAAGTGCCCTATGCTCTCCAAGCTGTGTTTTTTAGATGTTTCAGGACACACCGTACACTTCTCCAGAGTGGCTGTTGGCAATTTACATCCCGCCCATCAGCGTAGCAAGGCTCCCATTTCTCCATGGCCGGTCCTGCATTTCTGGTTTGGACCCTTTTTTCCGCATGGCCCTTTTGCCCGCTGGGAAGCGAGACTTCTTTGGAGCGCTGATTTGCCTTTCCAGGTTGCTTGGTTGGCCAAAAAGGGCGTATGCGTTTTTTCCTGAATATATTCAGGAAAAAACGCATACGCCCTTTTTGGCCAAGGGCATCATTGTCCACGTTTTGCCGCTTTTCATGTGCTTTCAAGGCGATTCGAATCTACCTCCTGAAATCTGTTTCCTGCAATTCTGCCTTGCTTTCAAAGCCTCTTCGTTGCCTTCCCTCAATATATTTGTGGACGAGAGTTATCATTTATAACTCTGCAGGTTTGTGAATTGCAGTGCCCCTGAGCTCCATTTTTCCAGTCGCTTTTTTGGGAGCTGACCGCAAAAGTGCAGGATTGCTTCAGGCCCTCTTCTGGTTCTGGGGGCAGGCTGAGCTTGTGGTTAATTCTTCTTCCTGATGGGAAAATAGAGTGACCTGTGCCTGTCCCAACCCCTAGAGCTAGTCTCTCATTGGTTCCCCCTCTTGCCGTTCATCCTCAGGACAAATTGCAACCTGTACGGAACAGGAGGTTAAAGGTGCTGATTCTCCAAGGAGGGAGATGGCTAGTAAAGCGGCTGGAATGGCGAACCCGAGCACAAGGAGATGAGAAATGAGGTGCATTTTAGAAACCTTTTCCGATCACACGGTGTACCATCGTCTGGGTTTCTCATGCATGTTTTCGACGTAGGAAGATGCCCTTGAACCTGGAGATTTGGGACCCATGGGATGGGTACCATGCAGTATTACTTTAAAGGGTGTGCGTTGGCTCACGCAACCTCACCAAACCTCTCAGCCCCAAGAGTGTCCACCCTTATGTCTCAATCAGCTGTGGGTCTAGATATGGTCAATCCAGGTTGCATCACAGCCCCTGAACGAATTTTGTAAGAATTACTCTCTCTTTCACTGTCTTTGTTTCATGGGTTTTGAAAAGTAATTTGTTTTTATAATGGGGTTTAGCTGCTTTTCACGGCTGTGTTTATGCCGCTTTACACCCCCTTGACTCACTTACAGAGAGATATCAATACATAGGTTTGAAGATTCTTACTAGTCAGATATATTCTTGTGCGGTGAATAGGGGGTGTTGAGGCCAGTTCACTGAGCAAGGAGTAGGTCTTGTCTACTACATATTGGGTTTATGGAACGGTATCTGAGCTAATTTGAAACCCTTGTTTTATGCATCACCCCACCTCACCTTTCCCGTTCAGCAGCCATAGTGTGTTTTCTGAACGTGTGACTCTGTTCTGTTTTGTAATTCAGTTCAAGTGTAGCGGTTTTTACATTCCCTCTATAAGTGATATCTTATGATAAGTGTCTTTTTCTGTGTGACTTATTTCACTTAGAATCGTCGTACCTAAATCCACTCATCGTGCTGCTACTAGCCTTATGACGTGGATTTCACGGCTGAGTGATATTCCATTGTACATGAGGACCACAACTTCGTTATCCACTTTTCTCTTTCCTAGGATATTTAAGGTGTAATGAAGTGGGGGTTCTTGTCAACAGAGCAGCCCTAAACTTTGGGGTGCCTGTGTCTTGCTGATTTTTAGTTTTCCCAATTTATACGCCCATGAGGGGAAGAGCCCTATGCTCTCCAAACTGTGTTTTTTAGATGTTTCAGGACACACCGTACACTTCTCCAGAGTGGCTGTTGGCAATTTACATCCCGCCCATCAGCGTAGCAAGGCTCCCATTTCTCCAAGGCCGGTCCTGCATTTCTGGTTTGGACACTTTTTTTCGCATGGCCCTTTTGCCCGCTGGGAAGCGAGACTTCTTTGGAGCGCTGATTTGCCTTTCCAGGTGGCTTGGTTGGCCAAAAAGGGCGTATGCGTTTTTTCCTGAATATATTTAGGAAAAAACGCATACGCCCTTTTTGGCCAAGGGCATCATTGTCCACGTTTTGCCGCTTTTCATGTGCTTTCAAGGCGATTCGAATCTACCTCCTGAAATCTGTTTCCTGCAATTCTGCCTTGCTTTCAAAGCCTCTTCGTTGCCTTCCCTCAATATATTTGTGGACGACAGTTATCATTTATAACTCTGCAGGTTTGTGAATTGCAGTGCCCCTGAGCTCCATTTTTCCAGTCGCTTTTTTGGGAGCTGGCCGCAAAATTGCAGGATTGCTTCAGGCCCTCTTCTGGTTCTGGGGGGCAGGCTGAGCTTGTGGTTAATTCTTCTTCCTGATGGGAAAATAGAGTGACCTGTGCCTGTCCCAACCCCTAGAGCTAGTCTCTCATTGGTTCCCCCTCTTCCCGTTCATCCTCAGGACAAATTGCAACCTGTACAGAACAGGAGGTTAAAGGTGCTGATTCTCCAAGGAGGGAGATGGCTAGTAAAGCGGCTGGAATGGCGAACCCGAGCACAAGGAGATGAGAAATGAGGTGCGTTTTAGAAACCTTTCCCGATCACACGGTGTACCATCTTCTGGGTTTCTCATGCATGTTTTCGACGTAGGAAGATGCCCTTGAACCTGGAGATTTGGGACCCATGGGATGGGTACCATGCAGTATTACTTTAAAGGGTCTGCGTTGGCTCACGCAACCTCACCAAACCTCTCAGCCCCAAGAGTGTCCACCCTTATGTCTCAATCAGCTGTGGGTCTAGATATGGTCAATCCAGGTTGCATCACAGCCCCTGAACGAATTTTGTAAGAATTTCTCTCTCTTTCACTGTCTTTGTTTCACGGGTTTTGAAAAGTAATTTCTTTTTATAATGGGGTTTAGCTGCTTTTCACGGCTGTGTTTATGCCGCTTTACACCCCCTTGACTCACTTACAGAGCGATATCAATACATAGGTTTGAAGATTCTTACTAGTCAGATATATTCTTCTGCGGTGAATAGGGGGTGTTGAGTCAGGTTCACTGAGCAAGGAGTAGGTCTTGTCTATTACATATTGGGTTTATGGAACGGTATCTGAGCTAATTTGAAACCCTTGTTTTATGCATCACCCCACCTCACCTTTCCCGTTCAGCAACCATAGTGTGTTTTCTAAACGTGTGACACTGTTCTGTTTTGTAATTCAGTTCAAGTGTAGCGGTTTTTACATTTCCTCTATAAGTGATATCTTATGATAAGTGTCTTTTTCTGTGTGACTTATTTCACTTAGAATCGTCGTACCTAAATCCACTCATCGTGCTGCTACTAGCCTTATGACGTGGATTTCATGGCTGAGTGATATTCCATTGTACATGAGGACCACAACTTCTTTATCCATTTTTCTCTTTCCTAGGATATTTAAGGTGTAATGAAGTGGGGGTTCTTGTCAACAGAGCAGCCCTAAACTTTGGGGTGCCTGTGTCTTGCTGATTTTTAGTTTTCCCAATTTATATGCCCATGAGTGGAAGTGCCCTATGCTCTCCAAGCTGTGTTTTTTAGATGTTTCAGGACACACCGTACACTTCTCCAGAGTGGCTGTTGGCAATTTACATCCCGCCCATCAGCGTAGCAAGGCTCCCATTTCTCCATGGCCGGTCCTGCATTTCTGGTTTGGACCCTTTTTTCCGCATGGCCCTTTTGCCCGCTGGGAAGCGAGACTTCTTTGGAGCGCTGATTTGCCTTTCCAGGTTGCTTGGTTGGCCAAAAAGGGCGTATGCGTTTTTTCCTGAATATATTCAGGAAAAAACGCATACGCCCTTTTTGGCCAAGGGCATCATTGTCCACGTTTTGCCGCTTTTCATGTGCTTTCAAGGCGATTCGAATCTACCTCCTGAAATCTGTTTCCTGCAATTCTGCCTTGCTTTCAAAGCCTCTTCGTTGCCTTCCCTCAATATATTTGTGGACGAGAGTTATCATTTATAACTCTGCAGGTCTGTGAATTGCAGTGCCCCTGAGCTCCATTTTTCCAGTCGCTTTTTTGGGAGCTGGCCGCAAAAGTGCAGGATTGCTTCAGGCCCTCTTCTGGTTCTGGGGGCAGGCTGAGCTTGTGGTTAATTCTTCTTCCTGATGGGAAAATAGAGTGACCTGTGCCTGTCCCAACCCCTAGAGCTAGTCTCTCATTGGTTCCCCCTCTTGCCGTTCATCCTCAGGACAAATTGCAACCTGTACGGAACAGGAGGTTAAAGGTGCTGATTCTCCAAGGAGGGAGATGGCTAGTAAAGCGGCTGGAATGGCGAACCCGAGCACAAGGAGATGAGAAATGAGGTGCATTTTAGAAACCTTTTCCGATCACACGGTGTACCATCGTCTGGGTTTCTCATGCATGTTTTCGACGTAGGAAGATGCCCTTGAACCTGGAGATTTGGGACCCATGGGATGGGTACCATGCAGTATTACTTTAAAGGGTGTGCGTTGGCTCACGCAACCTCACCAAACCTCTCAGCCCCAAGAGTGTCCACCCTTATGTCTCAATCAGCTGTGGGTCTAGATATGGTCAATCCAGGTTGCATCACAGCCCCTGAACGAATTTTGTAAGAATTACTCTCTCTTTCACTGTCTTTGTTTCACGGGTTTTGAAAAGTAATTTGTTTTTATAATGGGGTTTAGCTGCTTTTCACTGCTGTGTTTATGCCGCTTTACACCCCCTTGACTCACTTACAGAGAGATATCAATACATAGGTTTGAAGATTCTTACTAGTCAGATATATTCTTGTGCGGTGAATAGGGGGTGTTGAGGCCAGTTCACTGAGCAAGGAGTAGGTCTTGTCTACTACATATTGGGTTTATGGAACGGTATCTGAGCTAATTTGAAACCCTTGTTTTATGCATCACCCCACCTCACCTTTCCCGTTCAGCAGCCATAGTGTGTTTTCTGAACGTGTGACTCTGTTCTGTTTTGTAATTCAGTTCAAGTGTAGCGGTTTTTACATTCCCTCTATAAGTGATATCTTATGATAAGTGTCTTTTTCTGTGTGACTTATTTCACTTAGAATCGTCGTACCTAAATCCACTCATCGTGCTGCTACTAGCCTTATGACGTGGATTTCACGGCTGAGTGATATTCCATTGTACATGAGGACCACAACTTCGTTATCCACTTTTCTCTTTCCTAGGATATTTAAGGTGTAATGAAGTGGGGGTTCTTGTCAACAGAGCAGCCCTAAACTTTGGGGTGCCTGTGTCTTGCTGATTTTTAGTTTTCCCAATTTATACGCCCATGAGTGGAAGTGCCCTATGCTCTCCAAGCTGTGTTTTTTAGATGTTTCAGGACACACCGTACACTTCTCCAGAGTGGCTGTTGGCAATTTACATCCCGCCTATCAGCGTAGCAAGGCTCCCATTTCTCCATGGCCGGTCCTGCATTTCTGGTTTGGACACTTTTTTCCGCATGGCCCTTTTGCCCGCTGGGAAGCGAGACTTCTTTGGAGCGCTGATTTGCCTTTCCAGGTTGCTTGGTTGGCCAAAAAGGGCGTATGCGTTTTTTCCTGAATATATTCAGGAAAAAACGCATACGCCCTTTTTGGCCAAGGGCATCATTGTCCACGTTTTGCCGCTTTTCATGTGCTTTCAAGGCGATTCGAATCTACCTCCTGAAATCTGTTTCCTGCAATTCTGCCTTGCTTTCAAAGCCTCTTCGTTGCCTTCCCTCAATATATTTGTGGACGAGAGTTATTATTTATAACTCTGCAGGTTTGTGAATTGCAGTGTCCCTGAGCTCCATTTTTCCAGTCGCTTTTTTGGGAGCTGACCGCAAAAGTGCAGGATTGCTTCAGGCCCTCTTCTGGTTCTGGGGGGCAGGCTGAGCTTGTGGTTAATTCTTCTTCCTGATGGGAAAATAGAGTGACCTGTGCCTGCCCCAACCCCTAGAGCTAGTCTCTCATTGGTTCCCCGTCTTCCCGTTCATCCTCAGGACAAATTGCAACCTGTACGGAACAGGAGGTTAAAGGTGCTGATTCTCCAAGGAGGGAGATGGCTAGTAAAGCGGCTGGAATGGCGAACCCGAGCACAAGGAGATGAGAAATGAGGTGCGTTTTAGAAACCTTTCCGGATCACACGGTGTACCATCTTCTGGGTTTCTCATGCATGTTTTCGACGTAGGAAGATGCCCTTGAACCTGGAGATTTGGGACCCATGGGATGGGTACCATGCAGTATTACTTTAAAGGGTCTGCGTTGGCTCACGCAACCTCACCAAACCTCTCAGCCCCAAGAGTGTCCACCCTTATGTCTCAATCAGCTGTGGGTCTAGATATGGTCAATCCAGGTTGCATCACAGCCCCTGAACGAATTTTGTAAGAATTTCTCTCTCGGAAAATCGGAGAGACTCCCGCACAGAGGCTCGGCGCCGAGCGGCGCTCACCAGCCCGAGAGGCTTGTCTGCTCCCCCGCCGGGGCGGGCAGGGCTAGGAGCTGAGGCTCGGGCTGCGGTCGGATCGCAGGGAGAGGACTGGGGCTGGCAGCGTGAACACAGCCTGAAGGGGTTGGCGCACCACAGCTAGCCGGGAGGGAGACCGGGAAAAGGTCTGCAGCTGCCGAAGAGGCAAGAGACTTTTTCTTGCCTCTTTGTTTCGCTGCGCACAAGGAGAGGGGATTCAGAGCGCCGCCTAAACGAACTCCAGAGAAGGGCGCAAGCCACGACGATCAGCGCGGACCCCAGAGACGGGCGTGAGACGCTGGGGCTGCTGCTGCCGCCTCCAAAAAGCCTGTGTGTGAGCACAGGTCACTCTCCACACCTCCCCTCCCGGGAGCCTGTGCAGCCCGCCACTGCCAGGGTCCCGTGATCCGGGGACAACATCCCCGGGAGAACGCACTGCGCGCCTCAGGCTGGTGCAACGTCACGCCGGCCTCGGCCGCCGCAGGCTCGCCCCGCCTCCTCCGTACCCCTCCCTCCCCGCGGCCTGGGTGAGCCAGAGCCCCCGAAGCAGCTGCTCCTTTAACCCCGTCCTGTCTGGGCGGGGAACAGACGCCCTCAGGCGACCTACAGGCAGAGGCGGGTCCAAATCCAAAGCTGAACCCCAGGAGCTGTGCGAACAGGGAAGAGAAGGGGAAATCTCTCCCAGCAGCCTCAGAAGCAGCGGATTAAAGCTCCACAAACAACGTGACGTGCCTGCATCTGCTGAATACCTGAATAGACAACGAATCATCCCAAATTCAGGAGGGGGACTCTGGGAGCAGGAGATATTAATTTTTCCCCTTTTCCTTTTTTTTTGTGAGTGTATATGTATATGCTTCTGGGTGAGATTTTGTCTGTATAGCTTTGCTTTACAATAGCTTTATTTTACTTCACTATATTATAGCCTCTTTCTTTCTTTCTTTCTATTTTTTCTCCCTTTTACTCTGAGCCGTGTGGACGAAAGGCTCTTGGTGCTCCAGCCAGGCATCAGGGCCGTGCCTCTGAGGTGGGAGAGCCAACTTCAGAACACTGGTCCACAAGAGACCTCCCAGCTCCACGTAATACCAAACGGCAAAAATCTCCCAGAGATCTCCATCTCAACATCAAGACCCAGCTTCACTCAACGACCAGCAAGCTACAGTGCTGGACATCCTATGCCAAACAACTAGCTAGACAGGAACACAACCCCATCCATTGGCAGAGAGGCTGCCTAAAATCATAATAAGGCCACAGACACCACAAAATACACCACCAGACGTGGACGTGCCCACCAGAAAGACAAGATCTAGCCTCATCCACCAGAAGTCAGGCACTAGTTCCCTCCACCAGGAAGCCTACACAACCCACTGAACCAACCTTAGCCGCTGGGGACAGATACCAAAAACAACGGGAACTACGAACCTGCAGCCTGTGAAAAGGAGACCCCAAACACAGTAAGATAGGCAAAATGAGACGACAGAAAAACACACAGCAGATGAAGGAGCAGGCTCAAAACACACTGGACTTAACAAATGAAGAGGAAATAGGTAGTCTACCTGAAAAAGAATTCAGAATAATGATAGTAAGGATGATCCAAAATCTTGGAAATAGAATAGACAAAATGCAAGAAACATTTAACAAGGATGTAGAAGAACTAAAGAGGAACCAAGCAATGATGAAAAACACAATAAATGAAATTAAAAATACTCTAGATGGGATCAATAGTAGAATAACTGAGGCAGAAGAAAGGATAAGTGACCTGGAAGATAAAATGGTGGAAATAACTACTACAGAGCAGGATAAAGAAAAAAGAATGAAAAGAACTGAGGACAGTCTCAGGGACCTCTGGGACAACATTAAACGTGCCAACATTCGAATTATAGGGGTACCAGAAGAAGAAGAGAAAAAGAAAGGGACTGAGAAAATTTTTGAAGAGATTATAGTTGAAAACTTCCCTAATATGGGAAAGGAAATAGTTAATCAAGTCCTGGAAGCACAGAGAGTCCCATACAGGATAAACCCAAGGAGGAACACGCCAAGACACATATTAATCAAACTGTCAAAAATTAAATATAAGGAAAACATATTAAAGGCAGCAAGGGAAAAAAAACAAATAACACACAAGGGAATCCCCATAAGGTTAACATCTGATCTCTCAGCAGAAACTCTGCAAGCCAGAAGGGAGTGGCAGGATATACTTAAAGTCATGAAGGAGAAAAACCTACAACCAAGATTACTCTACCCAGCAAGGATCTCATTCAGATTCGATGGAGAAATTAAAACCTTTACAGACAAGCAAAAGCTGAGAGAGTTCAGCACCACCAAACCAGCTTTACAACAAATGCTAAAGGAAATTCTCTAGGCAAGAAACACAAGAGAAGGAAAACACCTACAATAACAAACCCAATACATTTAAGAAAATGGGAATAGGAACATACATATCGATAATTACCTTGAATGTAAATGGATTAAATGCTCCCACCAAAAGACACAGGCTGGCTGAATGGATACAAAAACAAGACCCATACATATGCTGTCTACAAGAGACCCACTTCAGACCTAGGGACACATACAGACTGAAAGTGAGGGGATGGAAAAAGATATTCCATGCAAATGGAAATCAAAAGAAAGCTGGAGTAGCAATTCTCATATCAGACAAAATAGACTTTAAAATAAAGACTATTACAAGAGACAAAGAAGGACACTATATAATGATCAAGGGATCGATCCAAGAGGAAGGTATAACATTTGTAAATATTTATGCACCCAACATAGGAGCACCTCAATACATAAGGCAAATAATAACAGCCATGAAAGGGGAAATTGACAGCAACACAATCATAGTAGGGGACTTTAACACCCCACTTTCACCAATGGACAGATCATCCAAAATGAAAATAAATAAGGAAACACAAGCTTTAAATGATACATTAAACAATATGGACTTAATTGATATTTATAGGACATTCCACCCAAAAACAACAGAATACACATTTTTCTCAAGTGCTCATGGAACATTCTCCAGGATAGATCATATCTTGGGTCACAAATCAAGCCTTGGTAAATTTAAGAAAATTGAAATCGTATCAAGTATCTTTTCCGACCACAACGCTATGAGACTAGATATCAATTACAGGAAAAGATCTGTAAAAAATACAAACACATGGAGGCTACACAATACATTACTTAATAACGAAGTGATTACTGAAGAAATCAAAGGGGAAATCAAAAAATACCTAGAAACAAATGACAATGGAGACACGACGACCCAAAACCTATGGGACACAGCAAAAGCAGTGCTAAGAGGGAAGTTTATAGCAATACAAGCCTACCTCAGGAAACAGGAAACATCTCGAATAAACAACCTAACCTTGCACCTAAAGCAATTAGAGAAAGAAGAACAAAAAAACCCCAAAGCCAGCAGAAGGAAAGAAATTATAAAGATCAGGTCAGAAATAAATGAAAAAGAAATGAAGGAAACAATAGCAAAAATCAATGAAACTAAAAGCTGGTTCTTTGAGAAGATAAACAAAATTGATAAACCATTAGCCAGACTCATCAAGAGAAAAAGGGAGAAGACTCAGATCAATAGAATTAGAAATGAAAAAGGAGAAGTAACCACTGACACTGCAGAAATACAAAAGATCATGAGAGATTACTACAAGCAACTATATGCCAATAAAATGGACAACCTGGAAGAAATGGACAGATTCTTAGAAATGCACAAACTGCCGAGACTGAACCAGGAAGAAATAGAAAATATGAACAGACCAATCACAAGCACTGAAATTGAAACTGTGATTAAAAACCTTCCAACAAACAAAAGCCCAGGACCAGATGGCTTCACAGGCGAATTCTATCAAACATTTAGAGAAGAGCTAACACCTATCCTTCTCAAACTCTTCCAAAATATTGCAGAGGGAGGAACACTCCCAAACTCATTCTACGAGGCCACCATCACCCTGATACCAAAACCAGACAAAGATGTCACAAAGAAAGAAAACTACAGGCCAATATCACTGATGAACATAGATGCAAAAATCCTCAACAAAATACTAGCAAACAGAATCCAACAGCACATTAAAAGGATCATACACCATGACCAAGTGGGGTTTATCCCAGGAATGCAAGGATTCTTCAATATACGCAAATCAATCAATGTGATACACCATATTAACAAATTGAAGGAGAAAAACCATATGATCATCTCAATAGATGCAGAGAAAGCTTTTGACAAAATTCAACACCCATTTATGATAAAAGCCCTGCAGAAAGTAGGCATAGAGGGAACTTTCCTCAACATAATAAAGGCCATATATGACAAACCCACAGCCAACATTGTCCTCAATGGTGAAAAACTGAAACCATTTCCACTAAGATCAGGAACAAGACAAGGTTGCCCACTCTCACCACTATTATTCAACATAGTTCTGGAAGTCCTAGCCACAGCAATCAGAGAAGACAAAGAAATAAAAGGAATCCAAATCGGAAAAGAAGAAGTAAAGCTGTCACTATTTGCAGATGACATGATACTATACATAGAGAATCCTAAAGATGCTACCAGAAAACTCCTAGAGCTAATCAATGAATTTGGTAAAGTAGCAGGATACAAAATTAATGCACAGAAATCTCTTGCATTTCTATACACTAATGACGAAAAATCTGAAAGTGAAATTAAGAAAACACTCCCATTTACCATTGCAACAAAAAGAATAAAATATCTAGGAATAAACCTACCTAAGGAGACAAAAGACCTGTATGCAGAAAATTATAAGACACTGATGAAAGAAATTAAAGAGGATACAAATAGATGGAGAGATATACCATGTTCCTGGATTGGAAGAATCAACATTGTGAAAATGTCTCTACTACCCAAAGCAATCTACAGATTCAATGCAATCCCTATCAAACTACCACTGGCATTTTTCACAGAACTAGAACAAAAAATTTCACAATTTGTATGGAAACACAAAAGACCCCGAATAGCCAAAGCAATCTTGAGAACGAAAAATGGAGCTGGGGGAATCAGGCTCCCTGACTTCAGACTATATTACAAAGCTTCAGTAATCAAGACAGTTTGGTATTGGCACAAAAACAGAAATATAGATCAATGGAACAGGATAGAAAGCCCAGAGATAAACCCACACACATATGGTCAACTTATCTTTGATAAAGGAGGCAAGCATATACAGTGGAGAAAAGACAGCCTCTTCAATAAGTGGTGCTGGGAAAATTGGACAGGAACATGTAAAAGTATGAAATTAGAACACTCCCTGACACCATGCACAAAAATAAACTCAAAATGGATTAAAGACCTAAGTGTAAGGGCAGACACTATCAAACTCTTAGAGGAAAACATAGGCAGAACACTCTATGACATACATCACAGCAAGATTCTTTTTGACCCAGCTCCCAGAGAAATGGAAATAAGAACACAAATAAACAAATGGGACCTAATGAAACTGAAAAGCTTTTGCACAGCAAAGGAAACCATAAACAAGACCAAAAGACAACCCTCAGAATGGGAGAAAATATTTGCAAATTTAGCAACTGACAAAGGATTAATCTCCAAGATTTACAAGCAGCTCATGCAGCTCAATAACAAAAAAACGAACAACCCAATCCAAAAATGGGCAGAAGATCTAAATAGACATTTCTCCAAAGAAGATATACAGATGGCCTACAGACACATGAAAGAATGCTCAACATCATTAATCATTAGAGAAATGCAAATCAAAACTACAATGAGATATCATCTCACACCGGTCAGAATGGCCATCATCAAAAAATCTAGAAACAATAAATGCTGGAGAGGGTGTGGAGGAAAGGGAACACTCTTGCACTGTTGGTGGGAATGTAAATTGATACAGCCACTATGGAGAACAGTATGGAGGTTCCTTAAAAAACTACAAATAGAACTACCATACGACCCAGCAATCCCACTACTGGGCATATACCCTGAGAAAACCATAGGTCAAAAAGAGTCATGTACCAAAATGTTCATTGCAGCTCTATTTACAATAGCCAGGACATGGAAGCAACCTAAATGTCCATCGACAGATGAATGGATAAAGAAGATGTGGCACATATATACAATGGAATATTACTCAGCCATAAAAAGAAATGAAATGGAGGTATTTGTAATGAGGTGGATGGAGTTAGAGTCTGTCATACAGAGTGAAGTAAGTCAGAAAGAGAAAAACAAATACAGTATGCTAACACATATATATGGAATCTAAGGGAAAAAAAAAAAAAAGGCCATGAAGAACCTAGTGGCAAGACGGGAATAAAGACACAGACCTACTAGAGAATGAACTTGAGGATATGGGGAGGGGGTGGGGTGAGATGTGACAGGGTAAGAGAGTGTCATGGACATATATACACTACCAAATGTAAAATAGATAGCTAGTGGGAAGCAGCCGCATAGCACAGGGAGATCAGCTCGGTGCTTTCTGACCACCTAGAGGGGTGGGATGGGGAGGGTGGGAGGGAGGGAGATGCAAGAGGGAAGAGAAATGGGAACATATTGTATATGTATAACAGATTCACTTTGTTATAAAGCAGATGCTAACACACTATTGTAAGGCAATTATACTTCAATAAAGATGTTTGAAAAAAAAAAAAAAAAAAAAAAAAAAAAATTTCTCTCTCTTTCACTGTCTTTGTTTCACGGGTTT
Source organism: Balaenoptera acutorostrata (assembly GCF_949987535.1). Lineage (NCBI taxonomy): Eukaryota > Metazoa > Chordata > Mammalia > Artiodactyla > Balaenopteridae > Balaenoptera > Balaenoptera acutorostrata. The sequence goes on from NW_026645516.1 coordinate 249,645, forward strand.
TGAAAAGTAATTTCTTTTTATAATGGGGTTTAGCTGTTTTTCACGGCTGTGTTTATGCCGCTTTACACCCCCTTGACTCACTTACAGAGAGATATCAATACATAGGTTTGAAGATTCTTAATAGTCAGATATATTCTTGTGTGGTGAATAGGGGGTGTTGAGGCCAGTTCACTGAGCAAGGAGTAGGTCTTGTCTACTACATATTGGGTTTATGGAGCGGTATCTGAGCTAATTTGAAACCCTTGTTTTATGCATCACCCCACCTCACCTTTCCCGTTCAGCAGCCATAGTGTGTTTTCTGAACGTGTGACTCTGTTCTGTTTTGTAATTCAGTTCAAGTGTAGCGTTTTTTACATTCCCTCTATAAGTGATATCTTATGATAAGTGTCTTTTTCTGTGTGACTTATTTCACTTAGAATCGTCGTACCTAAATCCACTCATCGTGCTGTTACTAGCCTTATGACGTGGATTTCATGGCTGAGTGATATTCCATTGTACATGAGGACCACAACTTCTTTATCCACTTTTCTCTTTCCTAGGATATTTAAGGTGTAATGAAGTGGGGGGTTCTTGTCAACAGAGCAGCCCTAAACTTTGGGGTGCCTGTGTCTTGCTGATTTTTAGTTTTCCCAATTTATACGCCCATGAGTGGAAGTGCCCTATGCTCTCCAAGCTGTGTTTTTTAGATGTTTCAGGACACACCGTACACTTCTCCAGAGTGGCTGTTGGCAATTTACATCCCGCCCATCAGCGTAGCAAGGCTCCCATTTCTCCATGGCCGGTCCTGCATTTCTGGTTTGGACAGTTTTTTCCGCATGGCCCTTTTGCCCGCTGGGAAGCGAGACTTCTTTGGAGCGCTGATTTGCCTTTCCAGGTGGCTTGGTTGGCCAAAAAGGGCGTATGCGTTTTTTCCTGAATATATTCAGGAAAAAACGCATACGCCCTTTTTGGCCAAGGGCATCATTGTCCACGTTTTGCCGCTTTTCATGTGCTTTCAAGGCGATTCGAATCTACCTCCTGAAATCTGTTTCCTGCAATTCTGCCTTGCTTTCAAAGCCTCTTCGTTGCCTTCCCTCAATATATTTGTGGACGAGAGTTATCATTTATAACTCTGCAGGTTTGTGAATTGCAGTGCCCCTGAGCTCCATTTTTCCAGTCGCTTTTTTGGGAGCTGGCCGCAAAAGTGCAGGATTGCTTCAGGCCCTCTTCTGGTTCTGGGGGGCAGGCTGAGCTTGTGGTTAATTCTTCTTCCTGATGGGAAAATAGAGTGACCTGTGCCTGTCCCAACCCCTAGAGATAGTCTCTCATTGGTTCCCCCTCTTCCCGTTTATCCTCAGGACAAATTGCAACCTGTACGGAACAGGAGGTTAAAGGTGCTGATTCTCCAAGGAGGGAGATGGCTAGTAAAGCGGCTGGAATGGCGAACCCGAGCACAAGGAGATGAGAAATGAGGTGCGTTTTAGAAACCTTTCCCGATCACACGGTGTACCATCTTCTGGGTTTCTCATGCATGTTTTCGATGTAGGAAGATGCCCTTGAAGCTGGAGATTTGGGACCCATGGGATGGGTACCATGCAGTATTATTTTAAAGGGTCTGCGTTGGCTCACGCAACCTCACCAAACCTCTCAGCCCCAAGAGTGTCCACCCTTATGTCTCAATCAGCTGTGGGTCTAGATATGGTCAATCCAGGTTGCATCACAGCCCCTGAACGAATTTTGTAAGACTTTCTCTCTCTTTCACTGTCTTTGTTTCACGGGTTTTGAAAAGTATCTTATTTTTATAATGGGGTTTAGCTGCTTTTCACGGCTGTGTTTATGCCGCTTTCCACCCCCTTGACTCACTTACAGAGAGATATCAATACATAGGTTTGAAGATTCTTACTAGTCAGATATATTCTTGTGCGGTGAATAGGGGGTGTTGAGGCCAGTTCACTGAGCAAGGAGTAGGTCTTGGCTACTACATATTGGGTTTATGGAACGGTATCTGAGCTAATTTGAAACCCTTGTTTTATGCATCACCCCACCTCACCTTTCCCGTTCAGCAGCCATAGTGTGTTTTCTGAACGTGTGACTCTGTTCTGTTTTGTAATTCAGTTCAAGTGTAGCGGTTTTTACATTCCCTCTAAAAGTGATATCTTATGATAAGTGTCTTTTTCTGTGTGACTTATTTCACTTAGAATCGTCGTACCTAAATCCACTCATCGTGCTGCTACTAGCCTTATGACGTGGATTTCATGGCTGAGTGATATTCCATTGTACATGAGGACCACAACTTCGTTATCCACTTTTCTCTTTCCTAGGATATTTAAGGAGTAATGAAGTGGGGGTTCTTGTCAACAGAGCAGCCCTAAACTTTGGGGTGCCTGTGTCTTGCTGATTTTTAGTTTTCCCAATTTATACGCCCATGAGTGGAAGTGCCCTATGCTCTCCAAGCTGTGTTTTTTAGATGTTTCAGGACACACCGTACACTTCTCCAGAGTGGCTGCTGCCAATTTACATCCCACCCATCAGCGTAGCAAGGCTCCCATTTCTCCATGGCCGGTCCTGCATTTCTGGTTTGGACACTTTTTTCCGTATGGCCCTTTTGCCCGCTGGGAAGCGAGACTTCTTTGGAGCGCTGATTTGCCTTTCCAGGTGGCTTGGTTGGCCAAAAAGGGCCTATGCGTTTTTTCCTGAATATATTCAGGAAAAACCGCATACGCCCTTTTTGGCCAAGGGCATCATTGTCCCCGTTTTGCCGCTTTTCATGTGCTTTCAAGGCGATTCGAATCTACCTCCTGAAATCTGTTTCCTGCAATTCTGCCTTGCTTTCAAAGCCTCTTCGTTGCCTTCCCTCAATATATTTGTGGACGAGAGTTATCATTTATAACTCTGCAGGTTTGTGAATTGCAGTGCCCCTGAGCTCCATTTTTCCAGTCGCTTTTTTGGGAGCTGGCCGCAAAAGTGCAGGATTGCTTCAGGCCCTCTTCTGGTTCTGGGGGGCAGGCTGAGCTTGTGGTTAATTCTTCTTCCTGATGGGAAAATAGAGTGACCTGTGCCTGTCCCAACCCCTAGAGCTAGTCTCTCATTGGTTCCCCCTCTTGCCGTTCATCCTCAGGACAAATTGCAACCTGTACGGAACAGGAGGTTAAAGGTGCTGATTCTCCAAGGAGGGAGATGGCTAGTAAAGTGGCTGGAATGGCGAACCCGAGCACAAGGAGATGAGAAATGAGGTGCATTTTAGAAACCTTTTCCGATCACACGGTGTACCATCGTCTGGGTTTCTCATGCATGTTTTCGACGTAGGAAGATGCCCTTGAACCTGGAGATTTGGGACCCATGGGATGGGTACCATGCAGTATTACTTTAAAGGGTGTGCGTTGGCTCACGCAACCTCACCAAACCTCTCAGCCCCAAGAGTGTCCACCCTTATGTCTCAATCAGCTGTGGGTCTAGATATGGTCAATCCAGGTTGCATCACAGCCCCTGAACGAATTTTGTAAGAATTACTCTCTCTTTCACTGTCTTTGTTTCACGGGTTTTGAAAAGTAATTTCTTTTTATAATGGGGTTTAGCTGCTTTTCACGGCTGTGTTTATGCCGCTTTACACCCCCTTGACTCACTTACAGAGAGATATCAATACATAGGTTTGACGATTCTTACTAGTCAGATATATTCTTGTGCGGTGAATAGGGGGTGTTGAGGCCAGTTCACTGAGCAAGGAGTAGGTCTTGTCTACTACATATTGGGTTTATGGAACGGTATCTGAGCTAATTTGAAACCCTTGTTTTATGCATCACCCCACCTCACCTTTCCCGTTCAGCAGCCATAGTGTGTTTTCTGAACGTGTGATTCTGTTCTGTTTTGTAATTCAGTTCAAGTGTAGCCGTTTTTACATTCCCTCTATAAGTGATATCTTATGATAAGTGTCTTTTTCTGTGTGACTTATTTCACTTAGAATCGTCGTACCTAAATCCACTCATCGTGCTGCTACTAGCCTTATGACGTGGATTTCACGGCTGAGTGATATTCCATTGTACATGAGGACCACAACTTCGTTATCCACTTTTCTCTTTCCTAGGATATTTAAGGTGTAATGAAGTGGGGGTTCTTGTCAACAGAGCAGCCCTAAACTTTGGGGTGCCTGTGTCTTGCTGATTTTTAGTTTTCCCAATTTATACGCCCATGAGGGGAAGAGCCCTATGCTCTCCAAACTGTGTTTTTTAGATGTTTCAGGACACACCGTACACTTCTCCAGAGTGGCTGTTGGCAATTTACATCCCGCCCATCAGCGTAGCAAGGCTCCCATTTCTCCAAGGCCGGTCCTGCATTTCTGGTTTGGACACTTTTTTTCGCATGGCCCTTTTGCCCGCTGGGAAGCGAGACTTCTTTGGAGCGCTGATTTGCCTTTCCAGGTGGCTTGGTTGGCCAAAAAGGGCGTATGCGTTTTTTCCTGAATATATTTAGGAAAAAACGCATACGCCCTTTTTGGCCAAGGGCATCATTGTCCACGTTTTGCCGCTTTTCATGTGCTTTCAAGGCGATTCGAATCTACCTCCTGAAATCTGTTTCCTGCAATTCTGCCTTGCTTTCAAAGCCTCTTCGTTGCCTTCCCTCAATATATTTGTGGACGACAGTTATCATTTATAACTCTGCAGGTTTGTGAATTGCAGTGCCCCTGAGCTCCATTTTTCCAGTCGCTTTTTTGGGAGCTGGCCGCAAAAGTGCAGGATTGCTTCAGGCCCTCTTCTGGTTCTGGGGGGCAGGCTGAGCTTGTGGTTAATTCTTCTTCCTGATGGGAAAATAGAGTGACCTGTGCCTGTCCCAACCCCTAGAGCTAGTCTCTCATTGGTTCCCCCTCTTCCCGTTCATCCTCAGGACAAATTGCAACCTGTACAGAACAGGAGGTTAAAGGTGCTGATTCTCCAAGGAGGGAGATGGCTAGTAAAGCGGCTGGAATGGCGAACCCGAGCACAAGGAGATGAGAAATGAGGTGCGTTTTAGAAACCTTTCCCGATCACACGGTGTACCATCTTCTGGGTTTCTCATGCATGTTTTCGACGTAGGAAGATGCCCTTGAACCTGGAGATTTGGGACCCATGGGATGGGTACCATGCAGTATTACTTTAAAGGGTCTGCGTTGGCTCACGCAACCTCACCAAACCTCTCAGCCCCAAGAGTGTCCACCCTTATGTCTCAATCAGCTGTGGGTCTAGATATGGTCAATCCAGGTTGCATCACAGCCCCTGAACGAATTTTGTAAGAATTTCTCTCTCTTTCACTGTCTTTGTTTCACGGGTTTTGAAAAGTAATTTCTTTTTATAATGGGGTTTAGCTGCTTTTCACGGCTGTGTTTATGCCGCTTTACACCCCCTTGACTCACTTACAGAGCGATATCAATACATAGGTTTGAAGATTCTTACTAGTCAGATATATTCTTCTGCGGTGAATAGGGGGTGTTGAGTCAGGTTCACTGAGCAAGGAGTAGGTCTTGTCTATTACATATTGGGTTTATGGAACGGTATCTGAGCTAATTTGAAACCCTTGTTTTATGCATCACCCCACCTCACCTTTCCCGTTCAGCAACCATAGTGTGTTTTCTAAACGTGTGACACTGTTCTGTTTTGTAATTCAGTTCAAGTGTAGCGGTTTTTACATTTCCTCTATAAGTGATATCTTATGATAAGTGTCTTTTTCTGTGTGACTTATTTCACTTAGAATCGTCGTACCTAAATCCACTCATCGTGCTGCTACTAGCCTTATGACGTGGATTTCATGGCTGAGTGATATTCCATTGTACATGAGGACCACAACTTCTTTATCCATTTTTCTCTTTCCTAGGATATTTAAGGTGTAATGAAGTGGGGGTTCTTGTCAACAGAGCAGCCCTAAACTTTGGGGTGCCTGTGTCTTGCTGATTTTTAGTTTTCCCAATTTATATGCCCATGAGTGGAAGTGCCCTATGCTCTCCAAGCTGTGTTTTTTAGATGTTTCAGGACACACCGTACACTTCTCCAGAGTGGCTGTTGGCAATTTACATCCCGCCCATCAGCGTAGCAAGGCTCCCATTTCTCCATGGCCGGTCCTGCATTTCTGGTTTGGACCCTTTTTTCCGCATGGCCCTTTTGCCCGCTGGGAAGCGAGACTTCTTTGGAGCGCTGATTTGCCTTTCCAGGTTGCTTGGTTGGCCAAAAAGGGCGTATGCGTTTTTTCCTGAATATATTCAGGAAAAAACGCATACGCCCTTTTTGGCCAAGGGCATCATTGTCCACGTTTTGCCGCTTTTCATGTGCTTTCAAGGCGATTCGAATCTACCTCCTGAAATCTGTTTCCTGCAATTCTGCCTTGCTTTCAAAGCCTCTTCGTTGCCTTCCCTCAATATATTTGTGGACGAGAGTTATCATTTATAACTCTGCAGGTCTGTGAATTGCAGTGCCCCTGAGCTCCATTTTTCCAGTCGCTTTTTTGGGAGCTGGCCGCAAAAGTGCAGGATTGCTTCAGGCCCTCTTCTGGTTCTGGGGGCAGGCTGAGCTTGTGGTTAATTCTTCTTCCTGATGGGAAAATAGAGTGACCTGTGCCTGTCCCAACCCCTAGAGCTAGTCTCTCATTGGTTCCCCCTCTTGCCGTTCATCCTCAGGACAAATTGCAACCTGTACGGAACAGGAGGTTAAAGGTGCTGATTCTCCAAGGAGGGAGATGGCTAGTAAAGCGGCTGGAATGGCGAACCCGAGCACAAGGAGATGAGAAATGAGGTGCATTTTAGAAACCTTTTCCGATCACACGGTGTACCATCGTCTGGGTTTCTCATGCATGTTTTCGACGTAGGAAGATGCCCTTGAACCTGGAGATTTGGGACCCATGGGATGGGTACCATGCAGTATTACTTTAAAGGGTGTGCGTTGGCTCACGCAACCTCACCAAACCTCTCAGCCCCAAGAGTGTCCACCCTTATGTCTCAATCAGCTGTGGGTCTAGATATGGTCAATCCAGGTTGCATCACAGCCCCTGAACGAATTTTGTAAGAATTACTCTCTCTTTCACTGTCTTTGTTTCACGGGTTTTGAAAAGTAATTTGTTTTTATAATGGGGTTTAGCTGCTTTTCACGGCTGTGTTTATGCCGCTTTACACCCCCTTGACTCACTTACAGAGAGATATCAATACATAGGTTTGAAGATTCTTACTAGTCAGATATATTCTTGTGCGGTGAATAGGGGGTGTTGAGGCCAGTTCACTGAGCAAGGAGTAGGTCTTGTCTACTACATATTGGGTTTATGGAACGGTATCTGAGCTAATTTGAAACCCTTGTTTTATGCATCACCCCACCTCACCTTTCCCGTTCAGCAGCCATAGTGTGTTTTCTGAACGTGTGACTCTGTTCTGTTTTGTAATTCAGTTCAAGTGTAGCGGTTTTTACATTCCCTCTATAAGTGATATCTTATGATAAGTGTCTTTTTCTGTGTGACTTATTTCACTTAGAATCGTCGTACCTAAATCCACTCATCGTGCTGCTACTAGCCTTATGACGTGGATTTCACGGCTGAGTGATATTCCATTGTACATGAGGACCACAACTTCGTTATCCACTTTTCTCTTTCCTAGGATATTTAAGGTGTAATGAAGTGGGGGTTCTTGTCAACAGAGCAGCCCTAAACTTTGGGGTGCCTGTGTCTTGCTGATTTTTAGTTTTCCCAATTTATACGCCCATGAGTGGAAGTGCCCTATGCTCTCCAAGCTGTGTTTTTTAGATGTTTCAGGACACACCGTACACTTCTCCAGAGTGGCTGTTGGCAATTTACATCCCGCCTATCAGCGTAGCAAGGCTCCCATTTCTCCATGGCCGGTCCTGCATTTCTGGTTTGGACACTTTTTTCCGCATGGCCCTTTTGCCCGCTGGGAAGCGAGACTTCTTTGGAGCGCTGATTTGCCTTTCCAGGTTGCTTGGTTGGCCAAAAAGGGCGTATGCGTTTTTTCCTGAATATATTCAGGAAAAAACGCATACGCCCTTTTTGGCCAAGGGCATCATTGTCCACGTTTTGCCGCTTTTCATGTGCTTTCAAGGCGATTCGAATCTACCTCCTGAAATCTGTTTCCTGCAATTCTGCCTTGCTTTCAAAGCCTCTTCGTTGCCTTCCCTCAATATATTTGTGGACGAGAGTTATTATTTATAACTCTGCAGGTTTGTGAATTGCAGTGTCCCTGAGCTCCATTTTTCCAGTCGCTTTTTTGGGAGCTGACCGCAAAAGTGCAGGATTGCTTCAGGCCTTCTTCTGGTTCTGGGGGGCAGGCTGAGCTTGTGGTTAATTCTTCTTCCTGATGGGAAAATAGAGTGACCTGTGCCTGCCCCAACCCCTAGAGCTAGTCTCTCATTGGTTCCCCGTCTTCCCGTTCATCCTCAGGACAAATTGCAACCTGTACGGAACAGGAGGTTAAAGGTGCTGATTCTCCAAGGAGGGAGATGGCTAGTAAAGCGGCTGGAATGGCGAACCCGAGCACAAGGAGATGAGAAATGAGGTGCGTTTTAGAAACCTTTCCGGATCACACGGTGTACCATCTTCTGGGTTTCTCATGCATGTTTTCGACGTAGGAAGATGCCCTTGAACCTGGAGATTTGGGACCCATGGGATGGGTACCATGCAGTATTACTTTATAGGGTCTGCGTTGGCTCACGCAACCTCACCAAACCTCTCAGCCCCAAGAGTGTCCACCCTTATGTCTCAATCAGCTGTGGGTCTAGATATGGTCAATCCAGGTTGCATCACAGCCCCTGAACGAATTTTGTAAGAATTTCTCTCTCGGAAAATCGGAGAGACTCCCGCACAGAGGCTCGGCGCCGAGCGGCGCTCACCAGCCCGAGAGGCTTGTCTGCTCCCCCGCCGGGGCGGGCAGGGCTAGGAGCTGAGGCTCGGGCTGCGGTCGGATCGCAGGGAGAGGACTGGGGCTGGCAGCGTGAACACAGCCTGAAGGGGTTGGCGCACCACAGCTAGCCGGGAGGGAGACCGGGAAAAGGTCTGCAGCTGCCGAAGAGGCAAGAGACTTTTTCTTGCCTCTTTGTTTCGCTGCGCGCAAGGAGAGGGGATTCAGAGCGCCGCCTAAACGAACTCCAGAGAAGGGCGCAAGCCACGGCGATCAGCGCGGACCCCAGAGACGGGCGTGAGACGCTGGGGCTGCTGCTGCCGCCTCCAAAAAGCCTGTGTGTGAGCACAGGTCACTCTCCACACCTCCCCTCCCGGGAGCCTGTGCAGCCCGCCACTGCCAGGGTCCCGTGATCCGGGGACAACATCCCCGGGAGAACGCACTGCGCGCCTCAGGCTGGTGCAACGTCACGCCGGCCTCGGCCGCCGCAGGCTCGCCCCACCTCCTCCGTACCCCTCCCTCCCCGCGGCCTGGGTGAGCCAGAGCCCCCGAAGCAGCTGCTCCTTTAACCCCGTCCTGTCTGGGCGGGGAACAGACGCCCTCAGGCGACCTACAGGCAGAGGCGGGTCCAAATCCAAAGCTGAACCCCAGGAGCTGTGCGAACAGGGAAGAGAAGGGGAAATCTCTCCCAGCAGCCTCAGAAGCAGCGGATTAAAGCTCCACAAACAACGTGACGTGCCTGCATCTGCTGAATACCTGAATAGACAACGAATCATCCCAAATTCAGGAGGGGGACTCTGGGAGCAGGAGATATTAATTTTTCCCCTTTTCCTTTTTTTTTGTGAGTGTATATGTATATGCTTCTGGGTGAGATTTTGTCTGTATAGCTTTGCTTTACAATAGCTTTATTTTACTTCACTATATTATAGCCTCTTTCTTTCTTTCTTTCTATTTTTTCTCCCTTTTACTCTGAGCCGTGTGGACGAAAGGCTCTTGGTGCTCCAGCCAGGCATCAGGGCCGTGCCTCTGAGGTGGGAGAGCCAACTTCAGAACACTGGTCCACAAGAGACCTCCCAGCTCCACGTAATACCAAACGGCAAAAATCTCCCAGAGATCTCCATCTCAACATCAAGACCCAGCTTCACTCAACGACCAGCAAGCTACAGTGCTGGACATCCTATGCCAAACAACTAGCTAGACAGGAACACAACCCCATCCATTGGCAGAGAGGCTGCCTAAAATCATAATAAGGCCACAGACACCACAAAATACACCACCAGACGTGGACGTGCCCACCAGAAAGACAAGATCTAGCCTCATCCACCAGAAGTCAGGCACTAGTTCCCTCCACCAGGAAGCCTACACAACCCACTGAACCAACCTTAGCCGCTGGGGACAGATACCAAAAACAACGGGAACTACGAACCTGCAGCCTGTGAAAAGGAGACCCCAAACACAGTAAGATAGGCAAAATGAGACGACAGAAAAACACACAGCAGATGAAGGAGCAGGCTCAAAACACACTGGACTTAACAAATGAAGAGGAAATAGGTAGTCTACCTGAAAAAGAATTCAGAATAATGATAGTAAGGATGATCCAAAATCTTGGAAATAGAATAGACAAAATGCAAGAAACATTTAACAAGGATGTAGAAGAACTAAAGAGGAACCAAGCAATGATGAAAAACACAATAAATGAAATTAAAAATACTCTAGATGGGATCAATAGTAGAATAACTGAGGCAGAAGAAAGGATAAGTGACCTGGAAGATAAAATGGTGGAAATAACTACTACAGAGCAGGATAAAGAAAAAAGAATGAAAAGAACTGAGGACAGTCTCAGGGACCTCTGGGACAACATTAAACGTGCCAACATTCGAATTATAGGGGTACCAGAAGAAGAAGAGAAAAAGAAAGGGACTGAGAAAATTTTTGAAGAGATTATAGTTGAAAACTTCCCTAATATGGGAAAGGAAATAGTTAATCAAGTCCTGGAAGCACAGAGAGTCCCATACAGGATAAACCCAAGGAGGAACACGCCAAGACACATATTAATCAAACTGTCAAAAATTAAATATAAGGAAAACATATTAAAGGCAGCAAGGGAAAAAAAACAAATAACACACAAGGGAATCCCCATAAGGTTAACATCTGATCTCTCAGCAGAAACTCTGCAAGCCAGAAGGGAGTGGCAGGATATACTTAAAGTCATGAAGGAGAAAAACCTACAACCAAGATTACTCTACCCAGCAAGGATCTCATTCAGATTCGATGGAGAAATTAAAACCTTTACAGACAAGCAAAAGCTGAGAGAGTTCAGCACCACCAAACCAGCTTTACAACAAATGCTAAAGGAAATTCTCTAGGCAAGAAACACAAGAGAAGGAAAACACCTACAATAACAAACCCAATACATTTAAGAAAATGGGAATAGGAACATACATATCGATAATTACCTTGAATGTAAATGGATTAAATGCTCCCACCAAAAGACACAGGCTGGCTGAATGGATACAAAAACAAGACCCATACATATGCTGTCTACAAGAGACCCACTTCAGACCTAGGGACACATACAGACTGAAAGTGAGGGGATGGAAAAAGATATTCCATGCAAATGGAAATCAAAAGAAAGCTGGAGTAGCAATTCTCATATCAGACAAAATAGACTTTAAAATAAAGACTATTACAAGAGACAAAGAAGGACACTATATAATGATCAAGGGATCGATCCAAGAGGAAGGTATAACATTTGTAAATATTTATGCACCCAACATAGGAGCACCTCAATACATAAGGCAAATAATAACAGCCATGAAAGGGGAAATTGACAGCAACACAATCATAGTAGGGGACTTTAACACCCCACTTTCACCAATGGACAGATCATCCAAAATGAAAATAAATAAGGAAACACAAGCTTTAAATGATACATTAAACAATATGGACTTAATTGATATTTATAGGACATTCCACCCAAAAACAACAGAATACACATTTTTCTCAAGTGCTCATGGAACATTCTCCAGGATAGATCATATCTTGGGTCACAAATCAAGCCTTGGTAAATTTAAGAAAATTGAAATCGTATCAAGTATCTTTTCCGACCACAACGCTATGAGACTAGATATCAATTACAGGAAAAGATCTGTAAAAAATACAAACACATGGAGGCTACACAATACATTACTTAATAACGAAGTGATTACTGAAGAAATCAAAGGGGAAATCAAAAAATACCTAGAAACAAATGACAATGGAGACACGACGACCCAAAACCTATGGGACACAGCAAAAGCAGTGCTAAGAGGGAAGTTTATAGCAATACAAGCCTACCTCAGGAAACAGGAAACATCTCGAATAAACAACCTAACCTTGCACCTAAAGCAATTAGAGAAAGAAGAACAAAAAAACCCCAAAGCCAGCAGAAGGAAAGAAATTATAAAGATCAGGTCAGAAATAAATGAAAAAGAAATGAAGGAAACAATAGCAAAAATCAATGAAACTAAAAGCTGGTTCTTTGAGAAGATAAACAAAATTGATAAACCATTAGCCAGACTCATCAAGAGAAAAAGGGAGAAGACTCAGATCAATAGAATTAGAAATGAAAAAGGAGAAGTAACCACTGACACTGCAGAAATACAAAAGATCATGAGAGATTACTACAAGCAACTATATGCCAATAAAATGGACAACCTGGAAGAAATGGACAGATTCTTAGAAATGCACAAACTGCCGAGACTGAACCAGGAAGAAATAGAAAATATGAACAGACCAATCACAAGCACTGAAATTGAAACTGTGATTAAAAACCTTCCAACAAACAAAAGCCCAGGACCAGATGGCTTCACAGGCGAATTCTATCAAACATTTAGAGAAGAGCTAACACCTATCCTTCTCAAACTCTTCCAAAATATTGCAGAGGGAGGAACACTCCCAAACTCATTCTACGAGGCCACCATCACCCTGATACCAAAACCAGACAAAGATGTCACAAAGAAAGAAAACTACAGGCCAATATCACTGATGAACATAGATGCAAAAATCCTCAACAAAATACTAGCAAACAGAATCCAACAGCACATTAAAAGGATCATACACCATGACCAAGTGGGGTTTATCCCAGGAATGCAAGGATTCTTCAATATACGCAAATCAATCAATGTGATACACCATATTAACAAATTGAAGGAGAAAAACCATATGATCATCTCAATAGATGCAGAGAAAGCTTTTGACAAAATTCAACACCCATTTATGATAAAAGCCCTGCAGAAAGTAGGCATAGAGGGAACTTTCCTCAACATAATAAAGGCCATATATGACAAACCCACAGCCAACATTGTCCTCAATGGTGAAAAACTGAAACCATTTCCACTAAGATCAGGAACAAGACAAGGTTGCCCACTCTCACCACTATTATTCAACATAGTTCTGGAAGTCCTAGCCACAGCAATCAGAGAAGACAAAGAAATAAAAGGAATCCAAATCGGAAAAGAAGAAGTAAAGCTGTCACTATTTGCAGATGACATGATACTATACATAGAGAATCCTAAAGATGCTACCAGAAAACTCCTAGAGCTAATCAATGAATTTGGTAAAGTAGCAGGATACAAAATTAATGCACAGAAATCTCTTGCATTTCTATACACTAATGACGAAAAATCTGAAAGTGAAATTAAGAAAACACTCCCATTTACCATTGCAACAAAAAGAATAAAATATCTAGGAATAAACCTACCTAAGGAGACAAAAGACCTGTATGCAGAAAATTATAAGACACTGATGAAAGAAATTAAAGAGGATACAAATAGATGGAGAGATATACCATGTTCCTGGATTGGAAGAATCAACATTGTGAAAATGTCTCTACTACCCAAAGCAATCTACAGATTCAATGCAATCCCTATCAAACTACCACTGGCATTTTTCACAGAACTAGAACAAAAAATTTCACAATTTGTATGGAAACACAAAAGACCCCGAATAGCCAAAGCAATCTTGAGAACGAAAAATGGAGCTGGGGGAATCAGGCTCCCTGACTTCAGACTATATTACAAAGCTTCAGTAATCAAGACAGTTTGGTATTGGCACAAAAACAGAAATATAGATCAATGGAACAGGATAGAAAGCCCAGAGATAAACCCACACACATATGGTCAACTTATCTTTGATAAAGGAGGCAAGCATATACAGTGGAGAAAAGACAGCCTCTTCAATAAGTGGTGCTGGGAAAATTGGACAGGAACATGTAAAAGTATGAAATTAGAACACTCCCTGACACCATGCACAAAAATAAACTCAAAATGGATTAAAGACCTAAGTGTAAGGGCAGACACTATCAAACTCTTAGAGGAAAACATAGGCAGAACACTCTATGACATACATCACAGCAAGATTCTTTTTGACCCAGCTCCCAGAGAAATGGAAATAAGAACACAAATAAACAAATGGGACCTAATGAAACTGAAAAGCTTTTGCACAGCAAAGGAAACCATAAACAAGACCAAAAGACAACCCTCAGAATGGGAGAAAATATTTGCAAATTTAGCAACTGACAAAGGATTAATCTCCAAGATTTACAAGCAGCTCATGCAGCTCAATAACAAAAAAACGAACAACCCAATCCAAAAATGGGCAGAAGATCTAAATAGACATTTCTCCAAAGAAGATATACAGATGGCCTACAGACACATGAAAGAATGCTCAACATCATTAATCATTAGAGAAATGCAAATCAAAACTACAATGAGATATCATCTCACACCGGTCAGAATGGCCATCATCAAAAAATCTAGAAACAATAAATGCTGGAGAGGGTGTGGAGGAAAGGGAACACTCTTGCACTGTTGGTGGGAATGTAAATTGATACAGCCACTATGGAGAACAGTATGGAGGTTCCTTAAAAAACTACAAATAGAACTACCATACGACCCAGCAATCCCACTACTGGGCATATACCCTGAGAAAACCATAGGTCAAAAAGAGTCATGTACCAAAATGTTCATTGCAGCTCTATTTACAATAGCCAGGACATGGAAGCAACCTAAATGTCCATCGACAGATGAATGGATAAAGAAGATGTGGCACATATATACAATGGAATATTACTCAGCCATAAAAAGAAATGAAATGGAGGTATTTGTAATGAGGTGGATGGAGTTAGAGTCTGTCATACAGAGTGAAGTAAGTCAGAAAGAGAAAAACAAATACAGTATGCTAACACATATATATGGAATCTAAGGGAAAAAAAAAAAAAAGGCCATGAAGAACCTAGTGGCAAGACGGGAATAAAGACACAGACCTACTAGAGAATGAACTTGAGGATATGGGGAGGGGGTGGGGTGAGATGTGACAGGGTAAGAGAGTGTCATGGACATATATACACTACCAAATGTAAAATAGATAGCTAGTGGGAAGCAGCCGCATAGCACAGGGAGATCAGCTCGGTGCTTTCTGACCACCTAGAGGGGTGGGATGGGGAGGGTGGGAGGGAGGGAGATGCAAGAGGGAAGAGAAATGGGAACATATTGTATATGTATAACAGATTCACTTTGTTATAAAGCAGATGCTAACACACTATTGTAAGGCAATTATACTTCAATAAAGATGTTTGAAAAAAAAAAAAAAAAAAAAAAAAGAATTTCTCTCTCTTTCACTGTCTTTGTTTCACGGGTTTTGAAAAGTAATTTCTTTTTATAATGGGGTTTAGCTGTTTTTCACGGCTGTGTTTATGCCGCTTTACACCCCCTTGACTCACTTACAGAGAGATATCAATACATAGGTTTGAAGATTCTTAATAGTCAGATATATTCTTGTGTGGTGAATAGGGGGTGTTGAGGCCAGTTCACTGAGCAAGGAGTAGGTCTTGTCTACTACATATTGGGTTTATGGAGCAGTATCTGAGCTAATTTGAAACCCTTGTTTTATGCATCACCCCACCTCACCTTTCCCGTTCAGCAGCCATAGTGTGTTTTCTGAACGTGTGACTCTGTTCTGTTTTGTAATTCAGTTCAAGTGTAGCGTTTTTTACATTCCCTCTATAAGTGATATCTTATGATAAGTGTCTTTTTCTGTGTGACTTATTTCACTTAGAATCGTCGTACCTAAATCCACTCATCGTGCTGTTACTAGCCTTATGACGTGGATTTCATGGCTGAGTGATATTCCATTGTACATGAGGACCACAACTTCTTTATCCACTTTTCTCTTTCCTAGGATATTTAAGGTGTAATGAAGTGGGGGTTCTTGTCAACAGAGCAGCCCTAAACTTTGGGGTGCCTGTGTCTTGCTGATTTTTAGTTTTCCCAATTTATACGCCCATGAGTGGAAGTGCCCTATGCTCTCCAAGCTGTGTTTTTTAGATGTTTCAGGACACACCGTACACTTCTCCAGAGTGGCTGTTGGCAATTTACATCCCGCCCATCAGCGTAGCAAGGCTCCCATTTCTCCATTGCCGGTCCTGCATTTCTGGTTTGGACAGTTTTTTCCGCATGGCCCTTTTGCCCGCTGGGAAGCGAGACTTCTTTGGAGCGCTGATTTGCCTTTCCAGGTGGCTTGGTTGGCCAAAAAGGGCGTATGCGTTTTTTCCTGAATATATTCAGGAAAAAACGCATACGCCCTTTTTGGCCAAGGGCATCATTGTCCACGTTTTGCCGCTTTTCATGTGCTTTCAAGGCGATTCGAATCTACCTCCTGAAATCTGTTTCCTGCAATTCTGCCTTGCTTTCAAAGCCTCTTCGTTGCCTTCCCTCAATATATTTGTGGACGAGAGTTATCATTTATAACTCTGCAGGTTTGTGAATTGCAGTGCCCCTGAGCTCCATTTTTCCAGTCGCTTTTTTGGGAGCTGGCCGCAAAAGTGCAGGATTGCTTCAGGCCCTCTTCTGGTTCTGGGGGGCAGGCTGAGCTTGTGGTTAATTCTTCTTCCTGATGGGAAAATAGAGTGACCTGTGCCTGTCCCAACCCCTAGAGCTAGTCTCTCATTGGTTCCCCCTCTTCCCGTTCATTCTCAGGACAAATTGCAACCTGTACGGAACAGCAGGTTAAAGGTGCTGATTCTCCAAGGAGGGAGATGGCTAATAAAGCAGCTGGAATGGCGAACCCGAGCACAAGGAGATGAGAAATGAGGTGCGTTTTAGAAACCTTTCCCGATCACACGGTGTACCATCTTCTGGGTTTCTCAAGCATGTTTTCGACGTAGGAAGATGCCCTTGAACCTGGAGATTTGGGACCCATGGGATGGGTACCATGCAGTATTACTTTAAAGGGTCTGCGTTGGCTCACGCAACCTCACCAAACCTCTCAGCCCCAAGAGTGTCCACCCTTATGTCTCAATCAGCTGTGGGTCTAGATATGGTCAATCCAGGTTGCATCACAGCCCCTGAACGAATTTTGTAAGAATTTCTCTCTCTTTCACTGTCTTTGTTTCACGGGTTTTGAAAAGTAATTTCTTTTTATAATGGGGTTTAGATGCTTTTCACTGCTGTGTTTATGCCGCTTTACACCCCCTTGACTAACTTACAGAGAGATATCAATACATAGGTTTGAAGATTCTTACTAGTCACATATATTCTTGTGCGGTGAATAGGGGGTGTTGAGGCCAGTTCACTGAGCAAGGAGTAGGTCTTGTCTACTACATATTGGGTTTATGGAACGGTATCTGAGCTAATTTGAAACCCTTGTTTTATGCATCACCCCACCTCCCCTTTCCCGTTCAGCAGCCATAGTGTGTTTTCTGAACGTGTGAGTCTGTTCTGTTTTGTAATTCAGTTCAAGTGTAGCGTTTTTTACATTCCCTCTATAAGTGATATCTTATGATAAGTGTCTTTTTCTGTGTGACTTATTTCACTTAGAATCGTCGTACCTAAATCCACTCATCGTGCTGCTACTAGCCTTATGACGTGGATTTCATGGCTGAGTGATATTCCATTGTACATGAGGACCACAACTTCTTTATCCACTTTTCTCTTTCCTAGGATATTTAAGGTGTAATGAAGTGGGGGGTTCTTGTCAACAGAGAAGCCCTAAACTTTGGGGTGCCTGTGTCTTGCTGATTTTTAGTTTTCCCAATTTATACGCCCATGAGTGGAAGTGCCCTATGCTCTCCAAGCTGTGTTTTTTAGATGTTTCAGGACACACCGTACACTTCTCCAGAATGGCTGTTGGCAATTTACATCCCGCCCATCAGCGTAGCAAGGCTCCCATTTCTCCATGGCAGGTCCTGCATTTCTGGTTTGGACACTTTTTTCCGCATGGCCCTTTTGCCCGCTGGGAAGCGAGACTTTTTGGAGCGCTGATTTGCCTTTCCAGGTTGCTTGTTTGGCCAAAAAGGGCGTATGCGTTTTTTCCTGAATATATTCAGGAAAAAACGCATACGCCCTTTTTGGCCAAGGGCATCATTGTCCACGTTTTGCCGCTTTTCATGTGCTTTCAAGGCGATTCGAATCTACCTCCTGAAATCTGTTTCCTGCAATTCTGCCTTGCTTTCAAAGCCTCTTCGTTGCCTTCCCTCAATATATTTGTGGACGAGAGTTATCATTTATAACTCTGCAGGTTTGTGAATTGCAGTGACCCTGAGCTCCATTTTTCCAGTCGCTTTTTTGGGAGCTGGCTGCAAAAGTGCAGGATTGCTTCAGGCCCTCTTCTGGTTCTGGGGGGCAGGCTGAGCTTGTGGTTAATTCTTCTTCCTGATGGGAAAATAGAGTGACCTGTGCCTGTCCCAACCCCTAGAGCTAGTCTCTCATTGGTTCCCCCTCTTCCCGTTCATCCTCAGGACAAATTGCAACCTGTACGGAACAGGAGGTTAAAGGTGCTGATTCTCCAAGGAGGGAGATGGCTAGTAAAGCGGCTGGAATGGCGAACCCGAGCACAAGGAGATGAGAAATGAGGTGCGTTTTAGAAACCTTTCCCGATCACACGGTGTACCATCTTCTGGGTTTCTCATGCATGTTTTCGACGTAGGAAGATGCCCTTGAACCTGGAGATTTGGGACCCATGGGATGGATACCATGCAGTATTACTTTAAAGGGTCTGCGTTGGCTCACGCAACCTCACCAAACCTCTCAGCCCCAAGAGTGTCCACCCTTATGTCTCAATCAGCTGTGGGTCTAGATATGGTCAATCCAGGTTGCATCACAGCCCCTGAACGAATTTTGTAAGAATATCTCTCTTTTTCACTGTCTTTGTTTCACGGGTTTTGAAAAGTAATTTCTTTTTATAATGGGGTTTAGCTGCTTTTCACGGCTGTGTTTATGCCGCTTTACACCCCCTTGACTCACTTACAGAGAGATATCAATACATAGGTTTGAAGATTCTTACTAGTCAGATATATTCTTCTGCGGTGAATAGGGGGTGTTGAGTCCAGTTCACTGAGCAAGGAGTAGGTCTTGTCTACTACATATTGGGTTTATGGAACGGTATCTGAGCTAATTTGAAACCCTTGTTTTATGCATCACCCCACCTCACCTTTCCCGTTCAGCAACCATAGTGTGTTTTCTAAACGTGTGACTCTGTTCTGTTTTGTAATTCAGTTCAAGTGTAGCGTTTTTTACATTCCCTCTATAAGTGATATCTTATGATAAGTGTCTTTTTCTGTGTGACTTATTTCACTTAGAATCGTCGTACCTAAATCCACTCATCGTGCTGCTACTAGCCTTATGACGTGGATTTCATGGCTGAGTGATATTCCATTGTACATGAGGACCACAACTTCGTTATCCACTTTTCTCTTTCCTAGGATATTTAAGGTGTAATGAAGTGGGGGTTCTTGTCAACAGAGCAGCCCTAAACTTTGGGGTGCCTGTGTCTTGCTGATTTTTAGTTTTCCCAATTTATACGCCCATGAGTGGAAGTGCCCTATGCTCTCCAAGCTGTGTTTTTTAGATGTTTCAGGACACACCGTACACTTCTCCAGAGTGGCTGTTGGCAATTTACATCCCGCCCATCAGCGTAGCAAGGCTCCCCTTTCTCCATGGCCGGTTCTGCATTTCTGGTTTGGACACTTTTTTCCGCATGGCCCTTTTGCCCGCTGGGAAGCGAGACTTCTTTGGAGCGCTGATTTGCCTTTCCAGGTTGCTTGGTTGGCCAAAAAGGGCGTATGCGTTTTTTCCTGAATATATTCAGGAAAAACCGCATACGCCCTTTTTGGCCAAGGGCATCATTGTCCACGTTTTGCCGCTTTTCATGGGCTTTCAAGGCGATTCGAATCTACCTCCTGAAATCTGTTTCCTGCAATTCTGCCTTGCTTTCAAAGCCTCTTCGTTGCCTTCCCTCAATATATTTGTGGACGAGAGTTATCATTTATAACTCTGCAGGTTTGTGAATTGCAGTGCCCCTGAGCTCCATTTTTCCAGTCGCTTTTTTGGGAGCTGGCCGCAAAAGTGCAGGATTGCTTCAGGCCCTCTTCTGGTTCTGGGGGGCAGGCTGAGCTTGTGGTTAATTCTTCTTCCTGATGGGAAAATAGAGTGACCTGTGCCTGTCCCAACCCCTAGAGCTAGTCTCTCATTGGTTCCCCCTCTTCCCGTTCATCCTCAGGACAAATTGCAACCTGTACGGAACAGGAGGTTAAAGGTGCTGATTCTCCAAGGAGGGAGATGGCTAGTAAAGCGGCTGGAATGGCGAACCCGAGCACAAGGAGATGAGAAATGAGGTGCGTTTTAGAAACCTTTCCCGATCACACGGTGTACCATCTTCTGGGTTTCTCATGCATGTTTTCGACGTAGGAAGATGCCCTTGAACCTGGAGATTTGGGACCCATGGGATGGATACCATGCAGTATTACTTTAAAGGGTCTGCGTTGGCTCACGCAACCTCACCAAACCTCTCAGCCCCAAGAGTGTCCACCCTTATGTCTCAATCAGCTGTGGGTCTAGATATGGTCAATCCAGGTTGCATCACAGCCCCTGAACGAATTTTGTAAGAATATCTCTCTTTTTCACTGTCTTTGTTTCACGGGTTTTGAAAAGTAATTTCTTTTTATAATGGGGTTTAGCTGCTTTTCACGGCTGTGTTTATGCCGCTTTACACCCCCTTGACTCACTTACAGAGAGATATCAATACATAGGTTTGAAGATTCTTACTAGTCAGAAATATTCTTCTGCGGTGAATAGGGGGTGTTGAGTCCAGTTCACTGAGCAAGGAGTAGGTCTTGTCTACTACATATTGGGTTTATGGAACGGTATCTGAGCTAATTTGAAACCCTTGTTTTATGCATCACCCCACCTCACCTTTCCCGTTCAGCAACCATAGTGTGTTTTCTAAACGTGTGACTCTGTTCTGTTTTGTAATTCAGTTCAAGTGTAGCGTTTTTTACATTCCCTCTATAAGTGATATCTTATGATAAGTGTCTTTTTCTGTGTGACTTATTTCACTTAGAATCGTCGTACCTAAATCCACTCATCGTGCTGCTACTAGCCTTATGACGTGGATTTCATGGCTGAGTGATATTCCATTGTACATGAGGACCACAACTTCTTTATCCACTTTTCTCTTTCCTAGGATATTTAAGGTGTAATGAAGTGGGGGGTTCTTGTCAACAGAGAAGCCCTAAACTTTGGGGTGCCTGTGTCTTGCTGATTTTTAGTTTTCCCAATTTATACGCCCATGAGTGGAAGTGCCCTATGCTCTCCAAGCTGTGTTTTTTAGATGTTTCAGGACACACCGTACACTTCTCCAGAGTGGCTGTTGGCAATTTACATCCCGCCCATCAGCGTAGCAAGGCTCCCATTTCTCCATGGCAGGTCCTGCATTTCTGGTTTGGACACTTTTTTCCGCATGGCCCTTTTGCCCGCTGGGAAGCGAGACTTTTTGGAGCGCTGATTTGCCTTTCCAGGTTGCTTGGTTGGCCAAAAAGGGCGTATGCGTTTTTTCCTGAATATATTCAGGAAAAAACGCATACGCCCTTTTTGGCCAAGGGCATCATTGTCCACGTTTTGCCGCTTTTCATGTGCTTTCAAGGCGATTCGAATCTACCTCCTGAAATCTGTTTCCTGCAATTCTGCCTTGCTTTCAAAGCGTCTTCGTTGCCTTCCCTCAATATATTTGTGGACGAGAGTTATCATTTATAACTCTGCAGGTTTGTGAATTGCAGTGCCCCTGAGCTCCATTTTTCCAGTCGCTTTTTTGGGAGCTGGCTGCAAAAGTGCAGGATTGCTTCAGGCCCTCTTCTGGTTCTGGGGGGCAGGCTGAGCTTGTGGTTAATTCTTCTTCCTGATGGGAAAATAGAGTGACCTGTGCCTGTCCCAACCCCTAGAGCTAGTCTCTCATTGGTTCCCCCTCTTCCCGTTCATCCTCAGGACAAATTGCAACCTGTACGGAACAGGAGGTTAAAGGTGCTGATTCTCCAAGGAGGGAGATGGCTAGTAAAGCGGCTGGAATGGCGAACCCGAGCACAAGGAGATGAGAAATGAGGTGCGTTTTAGAAACCTTTCCCGATCACACGGTGTACCATCTCCTGGGTTTCTCATGCATGTTTTCGACGTAAGAAGATGCCCTTGAACCTGGAGATTTGGGACCCATGGGATGGATACCATGCAGTATTACTTTAAAGGGTCTGCGTTGGCTCACGCAACCTCACCAAACCTCTCAGCCCCAAGAGTGTCCACCCTTATGTCTCAATCAGCTGTGGGTCTAGATATGGTCAATCCAGGTTGCATCACAGCCCCTGAACGAATTTTGTAAGAATATCTCTCTTTTTCACTGTCTTTGTTTCACGGGTTTTGAAAAGTAATTTCTTTTTATAATGGGGTTTAGCTGCTTTTCACGGCTGTGTTTATGCCGCTTTACACCCCCTTGACTCACTTACAGAGAGATATCAATACATAGGTTTGAAGATTCTTACTAGTCAGATATATTCTTCTGCGGTGAATAGGGGGTGTTGAGTCCAGTTCACTGAGCAAGGAGTAGGTCTTGTCTACTACATATTGGGTTTATGGAACGGTATCTGAGCTAATTTGAAACCCTTGTTTTATGCATCACCCCACCTCACCTTTCCCGTTCAGCAACCATAGTGTGTTTTCTAAACGTGTGACTCTGTTCTGTTTTGTAATTCAGTTCAAGTGTAGCGTTTTTTACATTCCCTCTATAAGTGATATCTTATGATAAGTGTCTTTTTCTGTGTGACTTATTTCACTTAGAATCGTCGTACCTAAATCCACTCATCGTGCTGCTACTAGCCTTATGACGTGGATTTCATGGCTGAGTGATATTCCATTGTACATGAGGACCACAACTTCGTTATCCACTTTTCTCTTTCCTAGGATATTTAAGGTGTAATGAAGTGGGGGTTCTTGTCAACAGAGCAGCCCTAAACTTTGGGGTGCCTGTGTCTTGCTGATTTTTAGTTTTCCCAATTTATACGCCCATGAGTGGAAGTGCCCTATGCTCTCCAAGCTGTGTTTTTTAGATGTTTCAGGACACACCGTACACTTCTCCAGAGTGGCTGTTGGCAATTTACATCCCGCCCATCAGCGTAGCAAGGCTCCCCTTTCTCCATGGCCGGTTCTGCATTTCTGGTTTGGACACTTTTTTCCGCATGGCCCTTTTGCCCGCTGGGAAGCGAGACTTCTTTGGAGCGCTGATTTGCCTTTCCAGGTTGCTTGGTTGGCCAAAAAGGGCGTATGCGTTTTTTCCTGAATATATTCAGGAAAAACCGCATACGCCCTTTTTGGCCAAGGGCATCATTGTCCACGTTTTGCCGCTTTTCATGGGCTTTCAAGGCGATTCGAATCTACCTCCTGAAATCTGTTTCCTGCAATTCTGCCTTGCTTTCAAAGCCTCTTCGTTGCCTTCCCTCAATATATTTGTGGACGAGAGTTATCATTTATAACTCTGCAGGTTTGTGAATTGCAGTGCCCCTGAGCTCCATTTTTCCAGTCGCTTTTTTGGGAGCTGGCCGCAAAAGTGCAGGATTGCTTCAGGCCCTCTTCTGGTTCTGGGGGGCAGGCTGAGCTTGTGGTTAATTCTTCTTCCTGATGGGAAAATAGAGTGACCTGTGCCTGTCCCAACCCCTAGAGCTAGTCTCTCATTGGTTCCCCCTCTTCCCGTTCATCCTCAGGACAAATTGCAACCTGTACGGAACAGGAGGTTAAAGGTGCTGATTCTCCAAGGAGGGAGATGGCTAGTAAAGCGGCTGGAATGGCGAACCCGAGCACAAGGAGATGAGAAATGAGGTGCGTTTTAGAAACCTTTCCCGATCACACGGTGTACCATCTTCTGGGTTTCTCATGCATGTTTTCGACGTAGGAAGATGCCCTTGAACCTGGAGATTTGGGACCCATGGGATGGGTACCATGCAGTATTACTTTAAAGGGTCTGCGTTGGCTCACGCAACCTCACCAAACCTCTCAGCCCCAAGAGTGTCCACCCTTATGTCTCAATCAGCTGTGGGTCTAGATATGGTCAATCCAGGTTGCATCACAGCCCCTGAACGAATTTTGTAAGAATATCTCTCTTTTTCACTGTCTTTGTTTCACGGGTTTTGAAAAGTAATTTCTTTTTATAATGGGGTTTAGCTGCTTTTCACGGCTGTGTTTATGCCACTTTACACCCCCTTGACTCACTTACAGAGAGATATCAATACATAGGTTTGAAGATTCTTACTAGTCAGATATATTCTTGTGCGGTGAATAGGGGGTGTTGAGGCCAGTTCACTGAGCAAGGAGTAGGTCTTGTCTACTACATATTGGGTTTATGGAACGGTATCTGAGCTAATTTGAAACCCTTGTTTTATGCATCACCCCACCTCACCTTTCCCGTTCAGCAGCCATAGTGTGTTTTCTAAACGTGTGACTCTGTTCTGTTTTGTAATTCAGTTCAAGTGTAGCGTTTTTTACATTCCCTCTATAAGTGATATCTTATGATAAGTGTCTTTTTCTGTGTGACTTATTTCACTTAGAATCGTCGTACCTAAATCCACTCATCGTGCTGCTACTAGCCTTATGACGTGGATTTCATGGCTGAGTGATATTCCATTGTACATGAGGACCACAACTTCGTTATCCACTTTTCTCTTTCCTAGGATATTTAAGGTGTAATGAAGTGGGGGTTCTTGTCAACAGAGCAGCCCTAAACTTTGGGGTGCCTGTGTCTTGCTGATTTTTAGTTTTCCCAATTTATACGCCCATGAGTGGAAGTGCCCTATGCTCTCCAAGCTGTGTTTTTTAGATGTTTCAGGACACACCGTACACTTCTCCAGAGTGGCTGTTGGCAATTTACATCCCGCCCATCAGCGTAGCAAGGCTCCCCTTTCTCCATGGCCGGTTCTGCATTTCTGGTTTGGACACTTTTTTCCGCATGGCCCTTTTGCCCGCTGGGAAGCGAGACTTCTTTGGAGCGCTGATTTGCCTTTCCAGGTTGCTTGGTTGGCCAAAAAGGGCGTATGCGTTTTTTCCTGAATATATTCAGGAAAAACCGCATACGCCCTTTTTGGCCAAGGGCATCATTGTCCACGTTTTGCCGCTTTTCATGGGCTTTCAAGGCGATTCGAATCTACCTCCTGAAATCTGTTTCCTGCAATTCTGCCTTGCTTTCAAAGCCTCTTCGTTGCCTTCCCTCAATATATTTGTGGACGAGAGTTATCATTTATAACTCTGCAGGTTTGTGAATTGCAGTGCCCCTGAGCTCCATTTTTCCAGTCGCTTTTTTGGGAGCTGGCCGCAAAAGTGCAGGATTGCTTCAGGCCCTCTTCTGGTTCTGGGGGGCAGGCTGAGCTTGTGGTTAATTCTTCTTCCTGATGGGAAAATAGAGTGACCTGTGCCTGTCCCAACCCCTAGAGCTAGTCTCTCATTGGTTCCCCCTCTTCCCGTTCATCCTCAGGACAAATTGCAACCTGTACGGAACAGGAGGTTAAAGGTGCTGATTCTCCAAGGAGGGAGATGGCTAGTAAAGCGGCTGGAATGGCGAACCCGAGCACAAGGAGATGAGAAATGAGGTGCGTTTTAGAAACCTTTCCCGATCACACGGTGTACCATCTTCTGGGTTTCTCATGCATGTTTTCGACGTAGGAAGATGCCCTTGAACCTGGAGATTTGGGACCCATGGGATGGGTACCATGCAGTATTACTTTAAAGGGTCTGCGTTGGCTCACGCAACCTCACCAAACCTCTCAGCCCCAAGAGTGTCCACCCTTATGTCTCAATCAGCTGTGGGTCTAGATACGGTCAATCCAGGTTGCATCACAGCCCCTGAACGAATTTTGTAAGAATATCTCTCTTTTTCACTGTCTTTGTTTCACGGGTTTTGAAAAGTAATTTCTTTTTATAATGGGGTTTAGCTGCTTTTCACGGCTGTGTTTATGCCACTTTACACCCCCTTGACTCACTTACAGAGAGATATCAATACATAGGTTTGAAGATTCTTACTAGTCAGATATATTCTTGTGCGGTGAATAGGGTGTGTTGAGGCCAGTTCACTGAGCAAGGAGTAGGTCTTGTCTACTACATATTGGGTTTATGGAACGGTATCTGAGCTAATTTGAAACCCTTGTTTTATGCATCACCCCACCTCACCTTTCCCGTTCAGCAGCCATAGTGTGTTTTCTGAACGTGTGAGTCTGTTCTGTTTTGTAATTCAGTTCAAGTGTAGCGTTTTTTACATTCCCTCTATAAGGGATATCTTATGATAAGTGTCTTTTTCTGTGTGACTTATTTCACTTAGAATCGTCGTACCTAAATACACTCATCGTGCTGCTACTAGCCTTATGACGTGGATTTCATGGCTGAGTGATATTCCATTGTACATGAGGACCACAACTTCGTTATCCACTTTTCTCTTTCCTAGGATATTTAAGGTGTAATGAAGTGGGGGTTCTTGTCAACAGAGAAGCCCTAAACTTTGGGGTGCCTGTGTCTTGCTGATTTTTAGTTTTCCCAATTTATACGCCCATGAGTGGAAGTGCCCTATGCTCTCCAAGCTGTGTTTTTTAGATGTTTCAGGACACACCGTACACTTCTCCAGAGTGGCTGTTGGCAATTTACATCCCGCCCATCAGCGTAGCAAGGCTCCCATTTCTCCATGGCAGGTCCTGCATTTCTGGTTTGGACACTTTTTTCCGCATGGCCCTTTTGCCCGCTGGGAAGCGAGACTTTTTGGAGCGCTGATTTGCCTTTCCAGGTTGCTTGGTTGGCCAAAAAGGGCGTATGCGTTTTTTCCTGAATATATTCAGGAAAAAACGCATACGCCCTTTTTGGCCAAGGGCATCATTGTCCACGTTTTGCCGCTTTTCATGTGCTTTCAAGGCGATTCGAATCTACCTCCTGAAATCTGTTTCCTGCAATTCTGCCTTGCTTTCAAAGCCTCTTCGTTGCCTTCCCTCAATATATTTGTGGACGAGAGTTATCATTTATAACTCTGCAGGTTTGTGAATTGCAGTGCCCCTGAGCTCCATTTTTCCAGTCGCTTTTTTGGGAGCTGGCTGCAAAAGTGCAGGATTGCTTCAGGCCCTCTTCTGGTTCTGGGGGGCAGGCTGAGCTTGTGGTTAATTCTTCTTCCTGATGGGAAAATAGAGTGACCTGTGCCTGTCCCAACCCCTAGAGCTAGTCTCTCATTGGTTCCCCCTCTTCCCGTTCATCCTCAGGACAAATTGCAACCTGTACGGAACAGGAGGTTAAAGGTGCTGATTCTCCAAGGAGGGAGATGGCTAGTAAAGCGGCTGGAATGGCGAACCCGAGCACAAGGAGATGAGAAATGAGGTGCGTTTTAGAAACCTTTCCCGATCACACGGTGTACCATCTCCTGGGTTTCTCATGCATGTTTTCGACGTAAGAAGATGCCCTTGAACCTGGAGATTTGGGACCCATGGGATGGATACCATGCAGTATTACTTTAAAGGGTCTGCGTTGGCTCACGCAACCTCACCAAACCTCTCAGCCCCAAGAGTGTCCACCCTTATGTCTCAATCAGCTGTGGGTCTAGATATGGTCAATCCAGGTTGCATCACAGCCCCTGAACGAATTTTGTAAGAATATCTCTCTTTTTCACTGTCTTTGTTTCACGGGTTTTGAAAAGTAATTTCTTTTTATAATGGGGTTTAGCTGCTTTTCACGGCTGTGTTTATGCCGCTTTACACCCCCTTGACTCACTTACAGAGAGATATCAATACATAGGTTTGAAGATTCTTACTAGTCAGATATATTCTTCTGCGGTGAATAGGGGGTGTTGAGTCCAGTTCACTGAGCAAGGAGTAGGTCTTGTCTACTACATATTGGGTTTATGGAACGGTATCTGAGCTAATTTGAAACCCTTGTTTTATGCATCACCCCACCTCACCTTTCCCGTTCAGCAACCATAGTGTGTTTTCTAAACGTGTGACTCTGTTCTGTTTTGTAATTCAGTTCAAGTGTAGCGTTTTTTACATTCCCTCTATAAGTGATATCTTATGATAAGTGTCTTTTTCTGTGTGACTTATTTCACTTAGAATCGTCGTACCTAAATCCACTCATCGTGCTGCTACTAGCCTTATGACGTGGATTTCATGGCTGAGTGATATTCCATTGTACATGAGGACCACAACTTCGTTATCCACTTTTCTCTTTCCTAGGATATTTAAGGTGTAATGAAGTGGGGGTTCTTGTCAACAGAGCAGCCCTAAACTTTGGGGTGCCTGTGTCTTGCTGATTTTTAGTTTTCCCAATTTATACGCCCATGAGTGGAAGTGCCCTATGCTCTCCAAGCTGTGTTTTTTAGATGTTTCAGGACACACCGTACACTTCTCCAGAGTGGCTGTTGGCAATTTACATCCCGCCCATCAGCGTAGCAAGGCTCCCCTTTCTCCATGGCCGGTTCTGCATTTCTGGTTTGGACACTTTTTTCCGCATGGCCCTTTTGCCCGCTGGGAAGCGAGACTTCTTTGGAGCGCTGATTTGCCTTTCCAGGTTGCTTGGTTGGCCAAAAAGGGCGTATGCGTTTTTTCCTGAATATATTCAGGAAAAACCGCATACGCCCTTTTTGGCCAAGGGCATCATTGTCCACGTTTTGCCGCTTTTCATGGGCTTTCAAGGCGATTCGAATCTACCTCCTGAAATCTGTTTCCTGCAATTCTGCCTTGCTTTCAAAGCCTCTTCGTTGCCTTCCCTCAATATATTTGTGGACGAGAGTTATCATTTATAACTCTGCAGGTTTGTGAATTGCAGTGCCCCTGAGCTCCATTTTTCCAGTCGCTTTTTTGGGAGCTGGCCGCAAAAGTGCAGGATTGCTTCAGGCCCTCTTCTGGTTCTGGGGGGCAGGCTGAGCTTGTGGTTAATTCTTCTTCCTGATGGGAAAATAGAGTGACCTGTGCCTGTCCCAACCCCTAGAGCTAGTCTCTCATTGGTTCCCCCTCTTCCCGTTCATCCTCAGGACAAATTGCAACCTGTACGGAACAGGAGGTTAAAGGTGCTGATTCTCCAAGGAGGGAGATGGCTAGTAAAGCGGCTGGAATGGCGAACCCGAGCACAAGGAGATGAGAAATGAGGTGCGTTTTAGAAACCTTTCCCGATCACACGGTGTACCATCTTCTGGGTTTCTCATGCATGTTTTCGACGTAGGAAGATGCCCTTGAACCTGGAGATTTGGGACCCATGGGATGGGTACCATGCAGTATTACTTTAAAGGGTCTGCGTTGGCTCACGCAACCTCACCAAACCTCTCAGCCCCAAGAGTGTCCACCCTTATGTCTCAATCAGCTGTGGGTCTAGATATGGTCAATCCAGGTTGCATCACAGCCCCTGAACGAATTTTGTAAGAATATCTCTCTTTTTCACTGTCTTTGTTTCACGGGTTTTGAAAAGTAATTTCTTTTTATAATGGGGTTTAGCTGCTTTTCACGGCTGTGTTTATGCCACTTTACACCCCCTTGACTCACTTACAGAGAGATATCAATACATAGGTTTGAAGATTCTTACTAGTCAGATATATTCTTGTGCGGTGAATAGGGGGTGTTGAGGCCAGTTCACTGAGCAAGGAGTAGGTCTTGTCTACTACATATTGGGTTTATGGAACGGTATCTGAGCTAATTTGAAACCCTTGTTTTATGCATCACCCCACCTCACCTTTCCCGTTCAGCAGCCATAGTGTGTTTTCTAAACGTGTGACTCTGTTCTGTTTTGTAATTCAGTTCAAGTGTAGCGTTTTTTACATTCCCTCTATAAGTGATATCTTATGATAAGTGTCTTTTTCTGTGTGACTTATTTCACTTAGAATCGTCGTACCTAAATCCACTCATCGTGCTGCTACTAGCCTTATGACGTGGATTTCATGGCTGAGTGATATTCCATTGTACATGAGGACCACAACTTCGTTATCCACTTTTCTCTTTCCTAGGATATTTAAGGTGTAATGAAGTGGGGGTTCTTGTCAACAGAGCAGCCCTAAACTTTGGGGTGCCTGTGTCTTGCTGATTTTTAGTTTTCCCAATTTATACGCCCATGAGTGGAAGTGCCCTATGCTCTCCAAGCTGTGTTTTTTAGATGTTTCAGGACACACCGTACACTTCTCCAGAGTGGCTGTTGGCAATTTACATCCCGCCCATCAGCGTAGCAAGGCTCCCCTTTCTCCATGGCCGGTTCTGCATTTCTGGTTTGGACACTTTTTTCCGCATGGCCCTTTTGCCCGCTGGGAAGCGAGACTTCTTTGGAGCGCTGATTTGCCTTTCCAGGTTGCTTGGTTGGCCAAAAAGGGCGTATGCGTTTTTTCCTGAATATATTCAGGAAAAACCGCATACGCCCTTTTTGGCCAAGGGCATCATTGTCCACGTTTTGCCGCTTTTCATGGGCTTTCAAGGCGATTCGAATCTACCTCCTGAAATCTGTTTCCTGCAATTCTGCCTTGCTTTCAAAGCCTCTTCGTTGCCTTCCCTCAATATATTTGTGGACGAGAGTTATCATTTATAACTCTGCAGGTTTGTGAATTGCAGTGCCCCTGAGCTCCATTTTTCCAGTCGCTTTTTTGGGAGCTGGCCGCAAAAGTGCAGGATTGCTTCAGGCCCTCTTCTGGTTCTGGGGGGCAGGCTGAGCTTGTGGTTAATTCTTCTTCCTGATGGGAAAATAGAGTGACCTGTGCCTGTCCCAACCCCTAGAGCTAGTCTCTCATTGGTTCCCCCTCTTCCCGTTCATCCTCAGGACAAATTGCAACCTGTACGGAACAGGAGGTTAAAGGTGCTGATTCTCCAAGGAGGGAGATGGCTAGTAAAGCGGCTGGAATGGCGAACCCGAGCACAAGGAGATGAGAAATGAGGTGCGTTTTAGAAACCTTTCCCGATCACACGGTGTACCATCTTCTGGGTTTCTCATGCATGTTTTCGACGTAGGAAGATGCCCTTGAACCTGGAGATTTGGGACCCATGGGATGGGTACCATGCAGTATTACTTTAAAGGGTCTGCGTTGGCTCACGCAACCTCACCAAACCTCTCAGCCCCAAGAGTGTCCACCCTTATGTCTCAATCAGCTGTGGGTCTAGATATGGTCAATCCAGGTTGCATCACAGCCCCTGAACGAATTTTGTAAGAATATCTCTCTTTTTCACTGTCTTTGTTTCACGGGTTTTGAAAAGTAATTTCTTTTTATAATGGGGTTTAGCTGCTTTTCACGGCTGTGTTTATGCCACTTTACACCCCCTTGACTCACTTACAGAGAGATATCAATACATAGGTTTGAAGATTCTTACTAGTCAGATATATTCTTGTGCGGTGAATAGGGTGTGTTGAGGCCAGTTCACTGAGCAAGGAGTAGGTCTTGTCTACTACATATTGGGTTTATGGAACGGTATCTGAGCTAATTTGAAACCCTTGTTTTATGCATCACCCCACCTCACCTTTCCCGTTCAGCAGCCATAGTGTGTTTTCTAAACGTGTGACTCTGTTCTGTTTTGTAATTCAGTTCAAGTGTAGCGTTTTTTACATTCCCTCTATAAGTGATATCTTATGATAAGTGTCTTTTTCTGTGTGACTTATTTCACTTAGAATCGTCGTACCTAAATCCACTCATCGTGCTGCTACTAGCCTTATGACGTGGATTTCATGGCTGAGTGATATTCCATTGTACATGAGGACCACAACTTCGTTATCCACTTTTCTCTTTCCTAGGATATTTAAGGTGTAATGAAGTGGGGGTTCTTGTCAACAGAGCAGCCCTAAACTTTGGGGTGCCTGTGTCTTGCTGATTTTTAGTTTTCCCAATTTATACGCCCATGAGTGGAAGTGCCCTATGCTCTCCAAGCTGTGTTTTTTAGATGTTTCAGGACACACCGTACACTTCTCCAGAGTGGCTGTTGGCAATTTACATCCCGCCCATCAGCGTAGCAAGGCTCCCCTTTCTCCATGGCCGGTTCTGCATTTCTGGTTTGGACACTTTTTTCCGCATGGCCCTTTTGCCCGCTGGGAAGCGAGACTTCTTTGGAGCGCTGATTTGCCTTTCCAGGTTGCTTGGTTGGCCAAAAAGGGCGTATGCGTTTTTTCCTGAATATATTCAGGAAAAACCGCATACGCCCTTTTTGGCCAAGGGCATCATTGTCCACGTTTTGCCGCTTTTCATGGGCTTTCAAGGCGATTCGAATCTACCTCCTGAAATCTGTTTCCTGCAATTCTGCCTTGCTTTCAAAGCCTCTTCGTTGCCTTCCCTCAATATATTTGTGGACGAGAGTTATCATTTATAACTCTGCAGGTTTGTGAATTGCAGTGCCCCTGAGCTCCATTTTTCCAGTCGCTTTTTTGGGAGCTGGCCGCAAAAGTGCAGGATTGCTTCAGGCCCTCTTCTGGTTCTGGGGGGCAGGCTGAGCTTGTGGTTAATTCTTCTTCCTGATGGGAAAATAGAGTGACCTGTGCCTGTCCCAACCCCTAGAGCTAGTCTCTCATTGGTTCCCCCTCTTCCCGTTCATCCTCAGGACAAATTGCAACCTGTACGGAACAGGAGGTTAAAGGTGCTGATTCTCCAAGGAGGGAGATGGCTAGTAAAGCGGCTGGAATGGCGAACCCGAGCACAAGGAGATGAGAAATGAGGTGCGTTTTAGAAACCTTTCCCGATCACACGGTGTACCATCTTCTGGGTTTCTCATGCATGTTTTCGACGTAGGAAGATGCCCTTGAACCTGGAGATTTGGGACCCATGGGATGGGTACCATGCAGTATTACTTTAAAGGGTCTGCGTTGGCTCACGCAACCTCACCAAACCTCTCAGCCCCAAGAGTGTCCACCCTTATGTCTCAATCAGCTGTGGGTCTAGATATGGTCAATCCAGGTTGCATCACAGCCCCTGAACGAATTTTGTAAGAATATCTCTCTTTTTCACTGTCTTTGTTTCACGGGTTTTGAAAAGTAATTTCTTTTTATAATGGGGTTTAGCTGCTTTTCACGGCTGTGTTTATGCCACTTTACACCCCCTTGACTCACTTACAGAGAGATATCAATACATAGGTTTGAAGATTCTTACTAGTCAGATATATTCTTGTGCGGTGAATAGGGTGTGTTGAGGCCAGTTCACTGAGCAAGGAGTAGGTCTTGTCTACTACATATTGGGTTTATGGAACGGTATCTGAGCTAATTTGAAACCCTTGTTTTATGCATCACCCCACCTCACCTTTCCCGTTCAGCAGCCATAGTGTGTTTTCTGAACGTGTGAGTCTGTTCTGTTTTGTAATTCAGTTCAAGTGTAGCGTTTTTTACATTCCCTCTATAAGGGATATCTTATGATAAGTGTCTTTTTCTGTGTGACTTATTTCACTTAGAATCGTCGTACCTAAATACACTCATCGTGCTGCTACTAGCCTTATGACGTGGATTTCATGGCTGAGTGATATTCCATTGTACATGAGGACCACAACTTCGTTATCCACTTTTCTCTTTCCTAGGATATTTAAGGTGTAATGAAGTGGGGGTTCTTGTCAACAGAGCAGCCCTAAACTTTGGGGTGCCTGTGTCTTGCTGATTTTTAGTTTTCCCAATTTATACGCCCATGAGTGGAAGTGCCCTATGCTCTCCAAGCTGTGTTTTTTAGATGTTTCAGGACACACCGTACACTTCTCCAGAGTGGCTGTTGGCAATTTACATCCCGCCCATCAGCGTAGCAAGGCTCCCCTTTCTCCATGGCCGGTCCTGCATTTCTGGTTTGGACACTTTTTTCCGCATGGCCCTTTTGCCCGCTGGGAAGCGAGACTTCTTTGGAGCGCTGATTTGCCTTTCCAGGTTGCTTGGTTGGCCAAAAAGGGCGTATGCGTTTTTTCCTGAATATATTCAGGAAGAAACGCATACGCCCTTTTTGGCCAAGGGCATCATTGTCCACGTTTTGCCGCTTTTCATGTGCTTTCAAGGCGATTCGAATCTACCTCCTGAAATCTGTTTCCTGCAATTCTGCCTTGCTTTCAAAGCCTCTTCGTTGCCTTCCCTCAATATATTTGTGGACGAGAGTTATCATTTATAACTCTGCAGGTTTGTGAATTGCAGTGCCCCTGAGCTCCATTTTTCCAGTCGCTTTTTTGGGAGCTGGCCGCAAAAGTGCAGGATTGCTTCAGGCCCTCTTCTGGTTCTGGGGGGCAGGCTGAGCTTGTGGTTAAATCTTCTTCCTGATGGGAAAATAGAGTGACCTGTGCCTGTCCCAACCCCTAGAGCTAGTCTCTCATTGGTTCCCCCTCTTCCCGTTCATCCTCAGGACAAATTGCAACCTGTACGGAACAGGAGGTTAAAGGTGCTGATTCTCCAAGGAGGGAGATGGCTAGTAAAGCGGCTGGAATGGCGAACCCGAGCACAAGGAGATGAGAAATGAGGTGCGTTTTAGAAACCTTTCCCGATCACACGGTGTACCATCTTCTGGGTTTCTCATGCATGTTTTCGACGTAGGAAGATGCCCTTGAACCTGGAGATTTGGGACCCATGGGATGGGTACAATGCAGTATTACTTTAAAGGGTCTGCGTTGGCTCACCCAACCTCACCAAACCTCTCAGCCCCAAGAGTGTCCACCCTTATGTCTCAATCAGCTGTGGGTCTAGATATGGTCAATCCAGGTTGCATCACAGCCCCTGAACGAATTTTGTAAGAATTTCTCTCTCTTTCACTGTCTTGGTTTCACGGGTTTTGAAAAGTAATTTCTTTTTATAATGGGGTTTAGCTGCTTTTCACTGCTGTGTTTATGCCGCTTTACACCCCCTTGACTAACTTACAGAGAGATATCAATACATAGGTTTGAAGATTCTTACTAGTCAGATATATTCTTGTGCGGTGAATAGGGGGTGTTGAGGCCAGTTCACTGAGCAAGGAGTAGGTCTTGTCTACTACATATTGGGTTTATGGAATGGTATCTGAGCTAATTTGAAACCCTTGTTTTATGCATCACCCCACCTCCCCTTTCCCGTTCAGCAGCCATAGTGTGTTTTCTGAACGTGTGACTCTGTTCTGTTTTGTAATTCAGTTCAAGTGTAGCGTTTTTTACATTCCCTCTATAAGTGATATCTTATGATAAGTGTCTTTTTCTGTGTGACTTATTTCACTTAGAATCGTCGTACCTAAATACACTCATCGTGCTGCTACTAGCCTTATGACGTGGATTTCATGGCTGAGTGATATTCCATTGTACATGAGGACCACAACTTCGTTATCCACTTTTCTCTTTCCTAGGATATTTAAGGTGTAATGAAGTGGGGGTTCTTGTCAACAGAGCAGCCCTAAACTTTGGGGTGCCTGTGTCTTGCTGATTTTTAGTTTTCCCAATTTATACGCCCATGAGTGGAAGTGCCCTATGCTCTCCAAGCTGTGTTTTTTAGATGTTTCAGGACACACCGTACACTTCTCCAGAGTGGCTGTTGGCAATTTACATCCCGCCCATCAGCGTAGCAAGGCTCCCCTTTCTCCATGGCCGGTTCTGCATTTCTGGTTTGGACACTTTTTTCCGCATGGCCCTTTTGCCCGCTGGGAAGCGAGACTTCTTTGGAGCGCTGATTTGCCTTTCCAGGTTGCTTGGTTGGCCAAAAAGGGCGTATGCGTTTTTTCCTGAATATATTCAGGAAAAACCGCATACGCCCTTTTTGGCCAAGGGCATCATTGTCCACGTTTTGCCGCTTTTCATGGGCTTTCAAGGCGATTCGAATCTACCTCCTGAAATCTGTTTCCTGCAATTCTGCCTTGCTTTCAAAGCCTCTTCGTTGCCTTCCCTCAATATATTTGTGGACGAGAGTTATCATTTATAACTCTGCAGGTTTGTGAATTGCAGTGCCCCTGAGCTCCATTTTTCCAGTCGCTTTTTTGGGAGCTGGCCGCAAAAGTGCAGGATTGCTTCAGGCCCTCTTCTGGTTCTGGGGGGCAGGCTGAGCTTGTGGTTAATTCTTCTTCCTGATGGGAAAATAGAGTGACCTGTGCCTGTCCCAACCCCTAGAGCTAGTCTCTCATTGGTTCCCCCTCTTCCCGTTCATCCTCAGGACAAATTGCAACCTGTACGGAACAGGAGGTTAAAGGTGCTGATTCTCCAAGGAGGGAGATGGCTAGTAAAGCGGCTGGAATGGCGAACCCGAGCACAAGGAGATGAGAAATGAGGTGCGTTTTAGAAACCTTTCCCGATCACACGGTGTACCATCTTCTGGGTTTCTCATGCATGTTTTCGACGTAGGAAGATGCCCTTGAACCTGGAGATTTGGGACCCATGGGATGGGTACCATGCAGTATTACTTTAAAGGGTCTGCGTTGGCTCACGCAACCTCACCAAACCTCTCAGCCCCAAGAGTGTCCACCCTTATGTCTCAATCAGCTGTGGGTCTAGATATGGTCAATCCAGGTTGCATCACAGCCCCTGAACGAATTTTGTAAGAATATCTCTCTTTTTCACTGTCTTTGTTTCACGGGTTTTGAAAAGTAATTTCTTTTTATAATGGGGTTTAGCTGCTTTTCACGGCTGTGTTTATGCCACTTTACACCCCCTTGACTCACTTACAGAGAGATATCAATACATAGGTTTGAAGATTCTTACTAGTCAGATATATTCTTGTGCGGTGAATAGGGTGTGTTGAGGCCAGTTCACTGAGCAAGGAGTAGGTCTTGTCTACTACATATTGGGTTTATGGAACGGTATCTGAGCTAATTTGAAACCCTTGTTTTATGCATCACCCCACCTCACCTTTCCCGTTCAGCAGCCATAGTGTGTTTTCTGAACGTGTGAGTCTGTTCTGTTTTGTAATTCAGTTCAAGTGTAGCGTTTTTTACATTCCCTCTATAAGGGATATCTTATGATAAGTGTCTTTTTCTGTGTGACTTATTTCACTTAGAATCGTCGTACCTAAATACACTCATCGTGCTGCTACTAGCCTTATGACGTGGATTTCATGGCTGAGTGATATTCCATTGTACATGAGGACCACAACTTCGTTATCCACTTTTCTCTTTCCTAGGATATTTAAGGTGTAATGAAGTGGGGGTTCTTGTCAACAGAGCAGCCCTAAACTTTGGGGTGCCTGTGTCTTGCTGATTTTTAGTTTTCCCAATTTATACGCCCATGAGTGGAAGTGCCCTATGCTCTCCAAGCTGTGTTTTTTAGATGTTTCAGGACACACCGTACACTTCTCCAGAGTGGCTGTTGGCAATTTACATCCCGCCCATCAGCGTAGCAAGGCTCCCCTTTCTCCATGGCCGGTCCTGCATTTCTGGTTTGGACACTTTTTTCCGCATGGCCCTTTTGCCCGCTGGGAAGCGAGACTTCTTTGGAGCGCTGATTTGCCTTTCCAGGTTGCTTGGTTGGCCAAAAAGGGCGTATGCGTTTTTTCCTGAATATATTCAGGAAGAAACGCATACGCCCTTTTTGGCCAAGGGCATCATTGTCCACGTTTTGCCGCTTTTCATGTGCTTTCAAGGCGATTCGAATCTACCTCCTGAAATCTGTTTCCTGCAATTCTGCCTTGCTTTCAAAGCCTCTTCGTTGCCTTCCCTCAATATATTTGTGGACGAGAGTTATCATTTATAACTCTGCAGGTTTGTGAATTGCAGTGCCCCTGAGCTCCATTTTTCCAGTCGCTTTTTTGGGAGCTGGCCTCAAAAGTGCAGGATTGCTTCAGGCCCTCTTCTGGTTCTGGGGGGCAGGCTGAGCTTGTGGTTAAATCTTCTTCCTGATGGGAAAATAGAGTGACCTGTGCCTGTCCCAACCCCTAGAGCTAGTCTCTCATTGGTTCCCCCTCTTCCCGTTCATCCTCAGGACAAATTGCAACCTGTACGGAACAGGAGGTTAAAGGTGCTGATTCTCCAAGGAGGGAGATGGCTAGTAAAGCGGCTGGAATGGCGAACCCGAGCACAAGGAGATGAGAAATGAGGTGCGTTTTAGAAACCTTTCCCGATCACACGGTGTACCATCTTCTGGGTTTCTCATGCATGTTTTCGACGTAGGAAGATGCCCTTGAACCTGGAGATTTGGGACCCATGGGATGGGTACCATGCAGTATTACTTTAAAGGGTCTGCGTTGGCTCACCCAACCTCACCAAACCTCTCAGCCCCAAGAGTGTCCACCCTTATGTCTCAATCAGCTGTGGGTCTAGATATGGTCAATCCAGGTTGCATCACAGCCCCTGAACGAATTTTGTAAGAATTTCTCTCTCTTTCACTGTCTTTGTTTCACGGGTTTTGAAAAGTAATTTCTTTTTATAATGGGGTTTAGCTGCTTTTCACTGCTGTGTTTATGCCGCTTTACACCCCCTTGACTAACTTACAGAGAGATATCAATACATAGGTTTGAAGATTCTTACTAGTCAGATATATTCTTGTGCGGTGAATAGGGGGTGTTGAGGCCAGTTCACTGAGCAAGGAGTAGGTCTTGTCTACTACATATTGGGTTTATGGAACGGTATCTGAGCTAATTTGAAACCCTTGTTTTATGCATCACCCCACCTCCCCTTTCCCGTTCAGCAGCCATAGTGTGTTTTCTGAACGTGTGACTCTGTTCTGTTTTGTAATTCAGTTCAAGTGTAGCGTTTTTTACATTCCCTCTATAAGTGATATCTTATGATAAGTGTCTTTTTCTGTGTGACTTATTTCACTTAGAATCGTCGTACCTAAATACACTCATCGTGCTGCTACTAGCCTTATGACGTGTATTTCATGGCTGAGTGATATTCCATTGTACATGAGGACCACAACTTCGTTATCCACTTTTCTCTTTCCTAGGATATTTAAGGTGTAATGAAGTGGGGGTTCTTGTCAACAGAGCAGCCCTAAACTTTGGGGTGCCTGTGTCTTGCTGATTTTTAGTTTTCCCAATTTATACGCCCATGAGTGGAAGTGCCCTATGCTCTCCAAGCTGTGTTTTTTAGATGTTTCAGGACACACCGTACACTTCTCCAGAGTGGCTGTTGGCAATTTACATCCCGCCCATCAGCGTAGCAAGGCTCCCCTTTCTCCATGGCCGGTCCTGCATTTCTGGTTTGGACACTTTTTTCCGCATGGCCCTTTTGCCCGCTGGGAAGCGAGACTTCTTTGGAGCGCTGATTTGCCTTTCCAGGTTGCTTGGTTGGCCAAAAAGGGCGTATGCGTTTCTTCCTGAATATATTCAGGAAGAAACGCATACGCCCTTTTTGGCCAAGGGCATCATTGTCCACGTTTTGCCGCTTTTCATGTGCTTTCAAGGCGATTCGAATCTACCTCCTGAAATCTGTTTCCTGCAATTCTGCCTTGCTTTCAAAGCCTCTTCGTTGCCTTCCCTCAATATATTTGTGGACGAGAGTTATCATTTATAACTCTGCAGGTTTGTGAATTGCAGTGCCCCTGAGCTCCATTTTTCCAGTCGCTTTTTTGGGAGCTGGCCGCAAAAGTGCAGGATTGCTTCAGGCCCTCTTCTGGTTCTGGGGGGCAGGCTGAGCTTGTGGTTAATTCTTCTTCCTGATGGGAAAATAGAGTGACCTGTGCCTGTCCCAACCCCTAGAGCTAGTCTCTCATTGGTTCCCCCTCTTCCCGTTCATCCTCAGGACAAATTGCAACCTGTACGGAACAGGAGGTTAAAGGTGCTGATTCTCCAAGGAGGGAGATGGCTAGTAAAGCGGCTGGAATGGCGAACCCGAGCACAAGGAGATGAGAAATGAGGTGCGTTTTAGAAACCTTTCCCGATCACACGGTGTACCATCTTCTGGGTTTCTCATGCATGTTTTCGACGTAGGAAGATGCCCTTGAACCTGGAGATTTGGGACCCATGGGATGGGTACCATGCAGTATTACTTTAAAGGGTCTGCGTTGGCTCACGCAACCTCACCAAACCTCTCAGCCCCAAGAGTGTCCACCCTTATGTCTCAATCAGCTGTGGGTCTAGATATGGTCAATCCAGGTTGCATCACAGCCCCTGAACGAATTTTGTAAGAATATCTCTCTTTTTCACTGTCTTTGTTTCACGGGTTTTGAAAAGTAATTTCTTTTTATAATGGGGTTTAGCTGCTTTTCACGGCTGTGTTTATGCCACTTTACACCCCCTTGACTCACTTACAGAGAGATATCAATACATAGGTTTGAAGATTCTTACTAGTCAGATATATTCTTGTGCGGTGAATAGGGTGTGTTGAGGCCAGTTCACTGAGCAAGGAGTAGGTCTTGTCTACTACATATTGGGTTTATGGAACGGTATCTGAGCTAATTTGAAACCCTTGTTTTATGCATCACCCCACCTCACCTTTCCCGTTCAGCAGCCATAGTGTGTTTTCTGAACGTGTGAGTCTGTTCTGTTTTGTAATTCAGTTCAAGTGTAGCGTTTTTTACATTCCCTCTATAAGTGATATCTTATGATAAGTGTCTTTTTCTGTGTGACTTATTTCACTTAGAATCGTCGTACCTAAATACACTCATCGTGCTGCTACTAGCCTTATGACGTGGATTTCATGGCTGAGTGATATTCCATTGTACATGAGGACCACAACTTCGTTATCCACTTTTCTCTTTCCTAGGATATTTAAGGTGTAATGAAGTGGGGGTTCTTGTCAACAGAGCAGCCCTAAACTTTGGGGTGCCTGTGTCTTGCTGATTTTTAGTTTTCCCAATTTATACGCCCATGAGTGGAAGTGCCCTATGCTCTCCAAGCTGTGTTTTTTAGATGTTTCAGGACACACCGTACACTTCTCCAGAGTGGCTGTTGGCAATTTACATCCCGCCCATCAGCGTAGCAAGGCTCCCCTTTCTCCATGGCCGGTCCTGCATTTCTGGTTTGGACACTTTTTTCCGCATGGCCCTTTTGCCCGCTGGGAAGCGAGACTTCTTTGGAGCGCTGATTTGCCTTTCCAGGTTGCTTGGTTGGCCAAAAAGGGCGTATGCGTTTTTTCCTGAATATATTCAGGAAGAAACGCATACGCCCTTTTTGGCCAAGGGCATCATTGTCCACGTTTTGCCGCTTTTCATGTGCTTTCAAGGCGATTCGAATCTACCTCCTGAAATCTGTTTCCTGCAATTCTGCCTTGCTTTCAAAGCCTCTTCGTTGCCTTCCCTCAATATATTTGTGGACGAGAGTTATCATTTATAACTCTGCAGGTTTGTGAATTGCAGTGCCCCTGAGCTCCATTTTTCCAGTCGCTTTTTTGGGAGCTGGCCTCAAAAGTGCAGGATTGCTTCAGGCCCTCTTCTGGTTCTGGGGGGCAGGCTGAGCTTGTGGTTAAATCTTCTTCCTGATGGGAAAATAGAGTGACCTGTGCCTGTCCCAACCCCTAGAGCTAGTCTCTCATTGGTTCCCCCTCTTCCCGTTCATCCTCAGGACAAATTGCAACCTGTACGGAACAGGAGGTTAAAGGTGCTGATTCTCCAAGGAGGGAGATGGCTAGTAAAGCGGCTGGAATGGCGAACCCGAGCACAAGGAGATGAGAAATGAGGTGCGTTTTAGAAACCTTTCCCGATCACACGGTGTACCATCTTCTGGGTTTCTCATGCATGTTTTCGACGTAGGAAGATGCCCTTGAACCTGGCGATTTGGGACCCATGGGATGGGTACCATGCAGTATTACTTTAAAGGGTCTGCGTTGGCTCACCCAACCTCACCAAACCTCTCAGCCCCAAGAGTGTCCACCCTTATGTCTCAATCAGCTGTGGGTCTAGATATGGTCAATCCAGGTTGCATCACAGCCCCTGAACGAATTTTGTAAGAATTTCTCTCTCTTTCACTGTCTTTGTTTCACGGGTTTTGAAAAGTAATTTCTTTTTATAATGGGGTTTAGCTGCTTTTCACTGCTGTGTTTATGCCGCTTTACACCCCCTTGACTAACTTACAGAGAGATATCAATACATAGGTTTGAAGATTCTTACTAGTCAGATATATTCTTGTGCGGTGAATAGGGGGTGTTGAGGCCAGTTCACTGAGCAAGGAGTAGGTCTTGTCTACTACATATTGGGTTTATGGAACGGTATCTGAGCTAATTTGAAACCCTTGTTTTATGCATCACCCCACCTCCCCTTTCCCGTTCAGCAGCCATAGTGTGTTTTCTGAACGTGTGACTCTGTTCTGTTTTGTAATTCAGTTCAAGTGTAGCGGTTTTCATTCCCTCTCTAAGTGATATCTTATGATAAGTGTCTTTTTCTGTGTGACTTATTTCACTTAGAATCGTCGCACCTAAATCCACTCATCGTGCTGCTACTAGCCTTATGACGTGGATTTCATGGCTGAGTGATATTCCATTGTACATGAGGAGAACAACTTCTTTATCCACTTTTCTCTTTCCTAGGATATTTAAGGTTTAATGAAGTGGGGGGTTCTTGTCAACAGAGCAGCCCTAAACTTTGGGGTGCCTGTGTCTTGCTGATTTTTAGTTTTCCCAATTTATACGCCCATGAGTGGAAGTGCCCTATGCTCTCCAAGCTGTGTTTTTTAGATGTTTCAGGACACACCGTACACTTCTCCAGAGTGGCTGTTGGCAATTTACATCCCGCCCATCAGCGTAGCAAGGCTCCCCTTTCTCCATGGCCGGTCCTGCATTTCTGGTTTGGACACTTTTTTCCGCATGGCCCTTTTGCCCGCTGGGAAGCGAGACTTCTTTGGAGCGCTGATTTGCCTTTCCAGGTTGCTTGGTTGGCCAAAAAGGGCGTATGCGTTTTTTCCTGAATATATTCAGGAAGAAACGCATACGCCCTTTTTGGCCAAGGGCATCATTGTCCACGTTTTGCCGCTTTTCATGTGCTTTCAAGGCGATTCGAATCTACCTCCTGAAATCTGTTTCCTGCAATTCTGCCTTGCTTTCAAAGCCTCTTCGTTGCCTTCCCTCAATATATTTGTGGACGAGAGTTATCATTTATAACTCTGCAGGTTTGTGAATTGCAGTGCCCCTGAGCTCCATTTTTCCAGTCGCTTTTTTGGGAGCTGGCCGCAAAAGTGCAGGATTGCTTCAGGCCCTCTTCTGGTTCTGGGGGGCAGGCTGAGCTTGTGGTTAATTCTTCTTCCTGATGGGAAAATAGAGTGACCTGTGCCTGTCCCAACCCCTAGAGCTAGTCTCTCATTGGTTCCCCCTCTTCCCGTTCATCCTCAGGACAAATTGCAACCTGTACGGAACAGGAGGTTAAAGGTGCTGATTCTCCAAGGAGGGAGATGGCTAGTAAAGCGGCTGGAATGGCGAACCCGAGCACAAGG
Organism: Balaenoptera acutorostrata; assembly: GCF_949987535.1. Taxonomy (NCBI): domain Eukaryota; kingdom Metazoa; phylum Chordata; class Mammalia; order Artiodactyla; family Balaenopteridae; genus Balaenoptera; species Balaenoptera acutorostrata. The sequence goes on from NW_026645516.1 coordinate 292,992, forward strand.
AGATGAGAAATGAGGTGCGTTTTAGAAACCTTTCCCGATCACACGGTGTACCATCTTCTGGGTTTCTCATGCATGTTTTCGACGTAGGAAGATGCCCTTGAACCTGGAGATTTGGGACCCATGGGATGGGTACCATGCAGTATTACTTTAAAGGGTCTGCGTTGGCTCACGCAACCTCACCAAACCTCTCAGCCCCAAGAGTGTCCACCCTTATGTCTCAATCAGCTGTGGGTCTAGATATGGTCAATCCAGGTTGCATCACAGCCCCTGAACGAATTTTGTAAGAATATCTCTCTTTTTCACTGTCTTTGTTTCACGGGTTTTGAAAAGTAATTTCTTTTTATAATGGGGTTTAGCTGCTTTTCACGGCTGTGTTTATGCCACTTTACACCCCCTTGACTCACTTACAGAGAGATATCAATACATAGGTTTGAAGATTCTTACTAGTCAGATATATTCTTGTGCGGTGAATAGGGTGTGTTGAGGCCAGTTCACTGAGCAAGGAGTAGGTCTTGTCTACTACATATTGGGTTTATGGAACGGTATCTGAGCTAATTTGAAACCCTTGTTTTATGCATCACCCCACCTCACCTTTCCCGTTCAGCAGCCATAGTGTGTTTTCTGAACGTGTGAGTCTGTTCTGTTTTGTAATTCAGTTCAAGTGTAGCGTTTTTTACATTCCCTCTATAAGTGATATCTTATGATAAGTGTCTTTTTCTGTGTGACTTATTTCACTTAGAATCGTCGTACCTAAATACACTCATCGTGCTGCTACTAGCCTTATGACGTGGATTTCATGGCTGAGTGATATTCCATTGTACATGAGGACCACAACTTCGTTATCCACTTTTCTCTTTCCTAGGATATTTAAGGTGTAATGAAGTGGGGGTTCTTGTCAACAGAGCAGCCCTAAACTTTGGGGTGCCTGTGTCTTGCTGATTTTTAGTTTTCCCAATTTATACGCCCATGAGTGGAAGTGCCCTATGCTCTCCAAGCTGTGTTTTTTAGATGTTTCAGGACACACCGTACACTTCTCCAGAGTGGCTGTTGGCAATTTACATCCCGCCCATCAGCGTAGCAAGGCTCCCCTTTCTCCATGGCCGGTCCTGCATTTCTGGTTTGGACACTTTTTTCCGCATGGCCCTTTTGCCCGCTGGGAAGCGAGACTTCTTTGGAGCGCTGATTTGCCTTTCCAGGTTGCTTGGTTGGCCAAAAAGGGCGTATGCGTTTTTTCCTGAATATATTCAGGAAGAAACGCATACGCCCTTTTTGGCCAAGGGCATCATTGTCCACGTTTTGCCGCTTTTCATGTGCTTTCAAGGCGATTCGAATCTACCTCCTGAAATCTGTTTCCTGCAATTCTGCCTTGCTTTCAAAGCCTCTTCGTTGCCTTCCCTCAATATATTTGTGGACGAGAGTTATCATTTATAACTCTGCAGGTTTGTGAATTGCAGTGCCCCTGAGCTCCATTTTTCCAGTCGCTTTTTTGGGAGCTGGCCTCAAAAGTGCAGGATTGCTTCAGGCCCTCTTCTGGTTCTGGGGGGCAGGCTGAGCTTGTGGTTAAATCTTCTTCCTGATGGGAAAATAGAGTGACCTGTGCCTGTCCCAACCCCTAGAGCTAGTCTCTCATTGGTTCCCCCTCTTCCCGTTCATCCTCAGGACAAATTGCAACCTGTACGGAACAGGAGGTTAAAGGTGCTGATTCTCCAAGGAGGGAGATGGCTAGTAAAGCGGCTGGAATGGCGAACCCGAGCACAAGGAGATGAGAAATGAGGTGCGTTTTAGAAACCTTTCCCGATCACACGGTGTACCATCTTCTGGGTTTCTCATGCATGTTTTCGACGTAGGAAGATGCCCTTGAACCTGGCGATTTGGGACCCATGGGATGGGTACCATGCAGTATTACTTTAAAGGGTCTGCGTTGGCTCACCCAACCTCACCAAACCTCTCAGCCCCAAGAGTGTCCACCCTTATGTCTCAATCAGCTGTGGGTCTAGATATGGTCAATCCAGGTTGCATCACAGCCCCTGAACGAATTTTGTAAGAATTTCTCTCTCTTTCACTGTCTTTGTTTCACGGGTTTTGAAAAGTAATTTCTTTTTATAATGGGGTTTGGCTGCTTTTCACGGCTGTGTTTATGCCGCTTTACACCCCCTTGACTCACTTACAGAGAGATATCAATACATAGGTTTGAAGATTCTTACTAGTCAGATATATTCTTCTGCGGTGAATATGGTGTGTTGAGTCCAGTTCACTGAGCAAGGAGTAGGTCTTGTCTACTACATATTGGGTTTATGAAACGGTATCTGAGCTAATTTGAAACCCTTGTTTTATGCATCACCCCACCTCACCTTTCCCGTTCAGCAACCATAGAGTGTTTTCTAAACGTGTGACTCTGTTCTGTTTTGTAATTCAGTTCAAGTGTAGCGTTTTTTACATTCCCTCTATAAGTGATATCTTATGATAAGTGTCTTTTTCTGTGTGACTTATTTCACTTAGAATCGTCGTACCTAAATCGACTCATCGTGCTGCTACTAGCCTTATGTCTTTGATTTCATGGCTGAGTGATATTCCATTGTACATGAGGACCACAACCTCTTTATCCATTTTTCTCTTTCAAAGGATATTTAAGGTGTAATGAAGTGGGGGTTCTTGTCAACAGAGCAGCCCTAAACTTTGGGGTGCCTGTGTCTTGCTGATTTTTAGTTTTCCCAATTTATACGCCCATGAGTGGAAGTGCCCTATGCTCTCCAAGCTGTGTTTTTTAGATGTTTCAGGACACACCGTACACTTCTCCAGAGTGGCTGTTGGCAATTTACATCCCGCCCATCAGCGTAGCAAGGCTCCCCTTTCTCCATGGCCGGTCCTGCATTTCTGGTTTGGACACTTTTTTCCGCATGGCCCTTTTGCCCGCTGGGAAGCGAGACTTCTTTGGAGCGCTGATTTGCCTTTCCAGGTTGCTTGGTTGGCCAAAAAGGGCGTATGCGTTTTTTCCTGAATATATTCAGGAAGAAACGCATACGCCCTTTTTGGCCAAGGGCATCATTGTCCACGTTTTGCCGCTTTTCATGTGCTTTCAAGGCGATTCGAATCTACCTCCTGAAATCTGTTTCCTGCAATTCTGCCTTGCTTTCAAAGCCTCTTCGTTGCCTTCCCTCAATATATTTGTGGACGAGAGTTATCATTTATAACTCTGCAGGTTTGTGAATTGCCGTGCCCCTGAGCTCCATTTTTCCAGTCGCTTTTTTGGGAGCTGGCCTCAAAAGTGCAGGATTGCTTCAGGCCCTCTTCTGGTTCTGGGGGGCAGGCTGAGCTTGTGGTTAAATCTTCTTCCTGATGGGAAAATAGAGTGACGTGTGCCTGTCCCAACCCCTAGAGCTAGTCTCTCATTGGTTCCCCCTCTTCCCGTTCATCCTCAGGACAAATTGCAACCTGTACGGAACAGGAGGTTAAAGGTGTTGATTCTCCAAGGAGGGAGATGGCTAGTAAAGCGGCTGGAATGGCGAACCCGAGCACAAGGAGATGAGAAATGAGGTGCGTTTTAGAAACCTTTCCCGATCACACGGTGTACCATCTTCTGGGTTTCTCATGCATGTTTTCGACGTAGGAAGATGCCCTTGAACCTGGAGATTTGGGACCCATGGCATGGGTACCATGCAGTATTACTTTAAAGGGTCTGCGTTGGCTCACGCAACCTCACCAAACCTCTCAGCCCCAAGAGTGTCCACCCTTATGTCTCAATCAGCTGTGGGTCTAGATATGGTCAATCCAGGTTGCATCACAGCCCCTGAACGAATTTTGTAAGAATATCTCTCTTTTTCACTGTCTTTGTTTCACGGGTTTTGAAAAGTAATTTCTTTTTATAATGGGGTTTAGCTGCTTTTCACGGCTGTGTTTATGCCACTTTACACCCCCTTGACTCACTTACAGAGAGATATCAATACATAGGTTTGAAGATTCTTACTAGTCAGATATATTCTTGTGCGGTGAATAGGGGGTGTTGAGGCCAGTTCACTGAGCAAGGAGTAGGTCTTGTCTACTACATATTGGGTTTATGGAACGGTATCTGAGCTAATTTGAAACCCTTGTTTTATGCATCACCCCACCTCACCTTTCCCGTTCAGCAGCCATAGTGTGTTTTCTGAACGTGTGAGTCTGTTCTGTTTTGTAATTCAGTTCAAGTGTAGCGTTTTTTACATTCCCTCTATAAGTGATATCTTATGATAAGTGTCTTTTTCTGTGTGACTTATTTCACTTAGAATCGTCGTACCTAAATACACTCATCGTGCTGCTACTAGCCTTATGACGTGGATTTCATGGCTGAGTGATATTCCATTGTACATGAGGACCACAACTTCGTTATCCACTTTTCTCTTTCCTAGGATATTTAAGGTGTAATGAAGTGGGGGTTCTTGTCAACAGAGCAGCCCTAAACTTTGGGGTGCCTGTGTCTTGCTGATTTTTAGTTTTCCCAATTTATACGCCCATGAGTGGAAGTGCCCTATGCTCTCCAAGCTGTGTTTTTTAGATGTTTCAGGACACACCGTACACTTCTCCAGAGTGGCTGTTGGCAATTTACATCCCGCCCATCAGCGTAACAAGGCTCCCCTTTCTCCATGGCCGGTCCTGCATTTCTGGTTTGGACACTTTTTTCCGCATGGCCCTTTTGCCCGCTGGGAAGCGAGACTTCTTTGGAGCGCTGATTTGCATTTCCAGGTTGCTTGGTTGGCCAAAAAGGGCGTATGCGTTTTTTCCTGAATATATTCAGGAAGAAACGCATACGCCCTTTTTGGCCAAGGGCATCATTGTCCACGTTTTGCCGCTTTTCATGTGCTTTCAAGGCGATTCGAATCTACCTCCTGAAATCTGTTTCCTGCAATTCTGCCTTGCTTTCAAAGCCTCTTCGTTGCCTTCCCTCAATATATTTGTGGACGAGAGTTATCATTTATAACTCTGCAGGTTTGTGAATTGCCGTGCCCCTGAGCTCCATTTTTCCAGTCGCTTTTTTGGGAGCTGGCCTCAAAAGTGCAGGATTGCTTCAGGCCCTCTTCTGGTTCTGGGGGGCAGGCTGAGCTTGTGGTTAAATCTTCTTCCTGATGGGAAAATAGAGTGACCTGTGCCTGTCCCAACCCCTAGAGCTAGTCTCTCATTGGTTCCCCCTCTTCCCGTTCATCCTCAGGACAAATTGCAACCTGTACGGAACAGGAGGTTAAAGGTGCTGATTCTCCAAGGAGGGAGATGGCTAGTAAAGCGGCTGGAATGGCGAACCCGAGCACAAGGAGATGAGAAATGAGGTGCGTTTTAGAAACCTTTCCCGATCACACGGTGTACCATCTTCTGGGTTTCTCATGCATGTTTTCGACGTAGGAAGATGCCCTTGAACCTGGAGATTTGGGACCCATGGCATGGGTACCATGCAGTATTACTTTAAAGGGTCTGCGTTGGCTCACCCAACCTCACCAAACCTCTCAGCCCCAAGAGTGTCCACCCTTATGTCTCAATCAGCTGTGGGTCTAGATATGGTCAATCCAGGTTGCATCACAGCCCCTGAACGAATTTTGTAAGAATATCTCTCTTTTTCACTGTCTTTGTTTCACGGGTTTTGAAAAGTAATTTCTTTTTATAATGGGGTTTAGCTGCTTTTCACGGCTGTGTTTATGCCACTTTACACCCCCTTGACTCACTTACAGAGAGATATCAATACATAGGTTTGAAGATTCTTACTAGTCAGATATATTCTTGTGCGGTGAATAGGGGGTGTTGAGGCCAGTTCACTGAGCAAGGAGTAGGTCTTGTCTACTACATATTGGGTTTATGGAACGGTATCTGAGCTAATTTGAAACCCTTGTTTTATGCATCACCCCACCTCACCTTTCCCGTTCAGCAGCCATAGTGTGTTTTCTGAACGTGTGAGTCTGTTCTGTTTTGTAATTCAGTTCAAGTGTAGCGTTTTTTACATTCCCTCTATAAGTGATATCTTATGATAAGTGTCTTTTTCTGTGTGACTTATTTCACTTAGAATCGTCGTACCTAAATCCACTCATCGTGCTGCTACTAGCCTTATGACGTGGATTTCATGGCTGAGTGATATTCCATTGTACATGAGGACCACAACTTCGTTATCCACTTTTCTCTTTCCTAGGATATTTAAGGTGTAATGAAGTGGGGGTTCTTGTCAACAGAGCAGCCCTAAACTTTGGGGTGCCTGTGTCTTGCTGATTTTTAGTTTTCCCAATTTATACGCCCATGAGTGGAAGTGCCCTATGCTCTCCAAGCTGTGTTTTTTAGATGTTTCAGGACACACCGTACACTTCTCCAGAGTGGCTGTTGGCAATTTACATCCCGCCCATCAGCGTAGCAAGGCTCCCCTTTCTCCATGGCCGGTTCTGCATTTCTGGTTTGGACACTTTTTTCCGCATGGCCCTTTTGCCCGCTGGGAAGGGAGACTTCTTTGGAGCGCTGATTTGCCTTTCCAGGTGGCTTGGTTGGCCAATAAGGGCGTATGCGTTTTTTCCTGAATATATTCAGGAAGAAACGCATACGCCCTTTTTGGCCAAGGGCATCATTGTCCACGTTTTGCCGCTTTTCATGTGCTTTCAAGGCGATTCGAATCTACCTCCTGAAATCTGTTTCCTGCAATTCTGCCTTGCTTTCAAAGCCTCTTCGTTGCCTTCCCTCAATATATTTGTGGACGAGAGTTATCATTTATAACTCTGCAGGTTTGTGAATTGCAGTGCCCCTGAGCTCCATTTTTCCAGTCGCTTTTTTGGGAGCTGGCCTCAAAAGTGCAGGATTGCTTCAGGCCCTCTTCTGGTTCTGGGGGGCAGGCTGAGCTTGTGGTTAAATCTTCTTCCTGATGGGAAAATAGAGTGACCTGTGCCTGTCCCAACCCCTAGAGCTAGTCTCTCATTGGTTCCCCCTCTTCCCGTTCATCCTCAGGACAAATTGCAACCTGTACGGAACAGGAGGTTAAAGGTGCTGATTCTCCAAGGAGGGAAATGGCTAGTAAAGCGGCTGGAATGGCGAACCCGAGCACAAGGAGATGAGAAATGAGGTGCGTTTTAGAAACCTTTCCCGATCACACGGTGTACCATCTTCTGGGTTTCTCATGCATGTTTTCGACGTAGGAAGATGCCCTTGAACCTGGAGATTTGGGACCCATGGGATGGGTACCATGCAGTATTACTTGAAAGGGTCTGCGTTGGCTCACCCAACCTCACCAAACCTCTCAGCCCCAAGAGTGTCCACCCTTATGTCTCAATCAGCTGTGGGTCTAGATATGGTCAATCCAGGTTGCATCACAGCCCCTGAACGAATTTTGTAAGAATTTCTCTCTCTTTCACTGTCTTTGTTTCACGGGTTTTGAAAAGTAATTTCTTTTTATAATGGGGTTTAGCTGCTTTTCACTGCTGTGTTTATGCCGCTTTACACCCCCTTGACTAACTTACAGAGAGATATCAATACATAGGTTTGAAGATTCTTACTAGTCAGATATATTCTTGTGCGGTGAATAGGGGGTGTTGAGGCCAGTTCACTGAGCAAGGAGTAGGTCTTGTCTACTACATATTGGGTTTATGGAACGGTATCTGAGCTAATTTGAAACCCTTGTTTTATGCATCACCCCACCTCACCTTTCCCGTTCAGCAGCCATAGTGTGTTTTCTGAACGTGTGAGTCTGTTCTGTTTTGTAATTCAGTTCAAGTGTAGCGTTTTTTACATTCCCTCTATAAGTGATATCTTATGATAAGTGTCTTTTTCTGTGTGACTTATTTCACTTAGAATCGTCGTACCTAAATACACTCATCGTGCTGCTACTAGCCTTATGACGTGGATTTCATGGCTGAGTGATATTCCATTGTACATGAGGACCACAACTTCGTTATCCACTTTTCTCTTTCCTAGGATATTTAAGGTGTAATGAAGTGGGGGTTCTTGTCAACAGAGCAGCCCTAAACTTTGGGGTGCCTGTGTCTTGCTGATTTTTAGTTTTCCCAATTTATACGCCCATGAGTGGAAGTGCCCTATGCTCTCCAAGCTGTGTTTTTTAGATGTTTCAGGACACACCGTACACTTCTCCAGAGTGGCTGTTGGCAATTTACATCCCGCCCATCAGCGTAACAAGGCTCCCCTTTCTCCATGGCCGGTCCTGCATTTCTGGTTTGGACACTTTTTTCCGCATGGCCCTTTTGCCCGCTGGGAAGCGAGACTTCTTTGGAGCGCTGATTTGCATTTCCAGGTTGCTTGGTTGGCCAAAAAGGGCGTATGCGTTTTTTCCTGAATATATTCAGGAAGAAACGCATACGCCCTTTTTGGCCAAGGGCATCATTGTCCACGTTTTGCCGCTTTTCATGTGCTTTCAAGGCGATTCGAATCTACCTCCTGAAATCTGTTTCCTGCAATTCTGCCTTGCTTTCAAAGCCTCTTCGTTGCCTTCCCTCAATATATTTGTGGACGAGAGTTATCATTTATAACTCTGCAGGTTTGTGAATTGCCGTGCCCCTGAGCTCCATTTTTCCAGTCGCTTTTTTGGGAGCTGGCCTCAAAAGTGCAGGATTGCTTCAGGCCCTCTTCTGGTTCTGGGGGGCAGGCTGAGCTTGTGGTTAAATCTTCTTCCTGATGGGAAAATAGAGTGACCTGTGCCTGTCCCAACCCCTAGAGCTAGTCTCTCATTGGTTCCCCCTCTTCCCGTTCATCCTCAGGACAAATTGCAACCTGTACGGAACAGGAGGTTAAAGGTGCTGATTCTCCAAGGAGGGAGATGGCTAGTAAAGCGGCTGGAATGGCGAACCCGAGCACAAGGAGATGAGAAATGAGGTGCGTTTTAGAAACCTTTCCCGATCACACGGTGTACCATCTTCTGGGTTTCTCATGCATGTTTTCGACGTAGGAAGATGCCCTTGAACCTGGAGATTTGGGACCCATGGCATGGGTACCATGCAGTATTACTTTAAAGGGTCTGCGTTGGCTCACCCAACCTCACCAAACCTCTCAGCCCCAAGAGTGTCCACCCTTATGTCTCAATCAGCTGTGGGTCTAGATATGGTCAATCCAGGTTGCATCACAGCCCCTGAACGAATTTTGTAAGAATATCTCTCTTTTTCACTGTCTTTGTTTCACGGGTTTTGAAAAGTAATTTCTTTTTATAATGGGGTTTAGCTGCTTTTCACGGCTGTGTTTATGCCACTTTACACCCCCTTGACTCACTTACAGAGAGATATCAATACATAGGTTTGAAGATTCTTACTAGTCAGATATATTCTTGTGCGGTGAATAGGGGGTGTTGAGGCCAGTTCACTGAGCAAGGAGTAGGTCTTGTCTACTACATATTGGGTTTATGGAACGGTATCTGAGCTAATTTGAAACCCTTGTTTTATGCATCACCCCACCTCACCTTTCCCGTTCAGCAGCCATAGTGTGTTTTCTGAACGTGTGAGTCTGTTCTGTTTTGTAATTCAGTTCAAGTGTAGCGTTTTTTACATTCCCTCTATAAGTGATATCTTATGATAAGTGTCTTTTTCTGTGTGACTTATTTCACTTAGAATCGTCGTACCTAAATCCACTCATCGTGCTGCTACTAGCCTTATGACGTGGATTTCATGGCTGAGTGATATTCCATTGTACATGAGGACCACAACTTCGTTATCCACTTTTCTCTTTCCTAGGATATTTAAGGTGTAATGAAGTGGGGGTTCTTGTCAACAGAGCAGCCCTAAACTTTGGGGTGCCTGTGTCTTGCTGATTTTTAGTTTTCCCAATTTATACGCCCATGAGTGGAAGTGCCCTATGCTCTCCAAGCTGTGTTTTTTAGATGTTTCAGGACACACCGTACACTTCTCCAGAGTGGCTGTTGGCAATTTACATCCCGCCCATCAGCGTAGCAAGGCTCCCCTTTCTCCATGGCCGGTTCTGCATTTCTGGTTTGGACACTTTTTTCCGCATGGCCCTTTTGCCCGCTGGGAAGGGAGACTTCTTTGGAGCGCTGATTTGCCTTTCCAGGTGGCTTGGTTGGCCAATAAGGGCGTATGCGTTTTTTCCTGAATATATTCAGGAAGAAACGCATACGCCCTTTTTGGCCAAGGGCATCATTGTCCACGTTTTGCCGCTTTTCATGTGCTTTCAAGGCGATTCGAATCTACCTCCTGAAATCTGTTTCCTGCAATTCTGCCTTGCTTTCAAAGCCTCTTCGTTGCCTTCCCTCAATATATTTGTGGACGAGAGTTATCATTTATAACTCTGCAGGTTTGTGAATTGCAGTGCCCCTGAGCTCCATTTTTCCAGTCGCTTTTTTGGGAGCTGGCCTCAAAAGTGCAGGATTGCTTCAGGCCCTCTTCTGGTTCTGGGGGGCAGGCTGAGCTTGTGGTTAAATCTTCTTCCTGATGGGAAAATAGAGTGACCTGTGCCTGTCCCAACCCCTAGAGCTAGTCTCTCATTGGTTCCCCCTCTTCCCGTTCATCCTCAGGACAAATTGCAACCTGTACGGAACAGGAGGTTAAAGGTGCTGATTCTCCAAGGAGGGAAATGGCTAGTAAAGCGGCTGGAATGGCGAACCCGAGCACAAGGAGATGAGAAATGAGGTGCGTTTTAGAAACCTTTCCCGATCACACGGTGTACCATCTTCTGGGTTTCTCATGCATGTTTTCGACGTAGGAAGATGCCCTTGAACCTGGAGATTTGGGACCCATGGGATGGGTACCATGCAGTATTACTTGAAAGGGTCTGCGTTGGCTCACCCAACCTCACCAAACCTCTCAGCCCCAAGAGTGTCCACCCTTATGTCTCAATCAGCTGTGGGTCTAGATATGGTCAATCCAGGTTGCATCACAGCCCCTGAACGAATTTTGTAAGAATTTCTCTCTCTTTCACTGTCTTTGTTTCACGGGTTTTGAAAAGTAATTTCTTTTTATAATGGGGTTTAGCTGCTTTTCACTGCTGTGTTTATGCCGCTTTACACCCCCTTGACTAACTTACAGAGAGATATCAATACATAGGTTTGAAGATTCTTACTAGTCAGATATATTCTTGTGCGGTGAATAGGGGGTGTTGAGGCCAGTTCACTGAGCAAGGAGTAGGTCTTGTCTACTACATATTGGGTTTATGGAACGGTATCTGAGCTAATTTGAAACCCTTGTTTTATGCATCACCCCACCTCCCCTTTCCCGTTCAGCAGCCATAGTGTGTTTTCTGAACGTGTGACTCTGTTCTGTTTTGTAATTCAGTTCAAGTGTAGCGGTTTTCATTCCCTCTATAAGTGATATCTTATGATAAGTGTCTTTTTCTGTGTGACTTATTTCACTTAGAATCGTCGCACCTAAATCCACTCATCGTGCTGCTACTAGCCTTATGACGTGGATTTCATGGCTGAGTGATATTCCATTGTACATGAGGACCACAACTTCGTTATCCACTTTTCTCTTTCCTAGGATATTTAAGGTGTAATGAAGTGGGGGTTCTTGTCAACAGAGCAGCCCTAAACTTTGGGGTGCCTGTGTCTTGCTGATTTTTAGTTTTCCCAATTTATACGCCCATGAGTGGAAGTGCCCTATGCTCTCCAAGCTGTGTTTTTTAGATGTTTCAGGACACACCGTACACTTCTCCAGAGTGGCTGTTGGCAATTTACATCCCGCCCATCAGCGTAGCAAGGCTCCCCTTTCTCCATGGCCGGTTCTGCATTTCTGGTTTGGACACTTTTTTCCGCATGGCCCTTTTGCCCGCTGGGAAGCGAGACTTCTTTGGAGCGCTGATTTGCCTTTCCAGGTGGCTTGGTTGGCCAAAAAGGGCGTATGCGTTTTTTCCTGAATATATTCAGGAAGAAACGCATATGCCCTTTTTGGCCAAGGGCATCATTGTCCACGTTTTGCCGCTTTTCATGTGCTTTCAAGGCGATTCGAATCTACCTCCTGAAATCTGTTTCCTGCAATTCTGCCTTGCTTTCAAAGCCTCTTCGTTGCCTTCCCTCAATATATTTGTGGACGAGAGTTATCATTTATAACTCTGCAGGTTTGTGAATTGCAGTGCCCCTGAGCTCCATTTTTCCAGTCGCTTTTTTGGGAGCTGGCCGCAAAAGTGCAGGATTGCTTCAGGCCCTCTTCTGGTTCTGGGGGGCAGGCTGAGCTTGTGGTTAATTCTTCTTCCTGATGGGAAAATAGAGTGACCTGTGCCTGTCCCAACCCCTAGAGCTAGTCTCTCATTGGTTCCCCCTCTTCCCGTTCATCCTCAGGACAAATTGCAACCTGTACGGAACAGGAGGTTAAAGGTGCTGATTCTCCAAGGAGGGAGATGGCTAGTAAAGCGGCTGGAATGGCGAACCCGAGCACAAGGAGATGAGAAATGAGGTGCGTTTTAGAAACCTTTCCCGATCACACGGTGTACCATCTTCTGGGTTTCTCATGCATGTTTTCGACGTAGGAAGATGCCCTTGAACCTGGAGATTTGGGACCCATGGCATGGGTACCATGCAGTATTACTTTAAAGGGTCTGCGTTGGCTCACCCAACCTCACCAAACCTCTCAGCCCCAAGAGTGTCCACCCTTATGTCTCAATCAGCTGTGGGTCTAGATATGGTCAATCCAGGTTGCATCACAGCCCCTGAACGAATTTTGTAAGAATATCTCTCTTTTTCACTGTCTTTGTTTCACGGGTTTTGAAAAGTAATTTCTTTTTATAATGGGGTTTAGCTGCTTTTCACGGCTGTGTTTATGCCACTTTACACCCCCTTGACTCACTTACAGAGAGATATCAATACATAGGTTTGAAGATTCTTACTAGTCAGATATATTCTTGTGCGGTGAATAGGGGGTGTTGAGGCCAGTTCACTGAGCAAGGAGTAGGTCTTGTCTACTACATATTGGGTTTATGGAACGGTATCTGAGCTAATTTGAAACCCTTGTTTTATGCATCACCCCACCTCACCTTTCCCGTTCAGCAGCCATAGTGTGTTTTCTGAACGTGTGAGTCTGTTCTGTTTTGTAATTCAGTTCAAGTGTAGCGTTTTTTACATTCCCTCTATAAGTGATATCTTATGATAAGTGTCTTTTTCTGTGTGACTTATTTCACTTAGAATCGTCGTACCTAAATCCACTCATCGTGCTGCTACTAGCCTTATGACGTGGATTTCATGGCTGAGTGATATTCCATTGTACATGAGGACCACAACTTCGTTATCCACTTTTCTCTTTCCTAGGATATTTAAGGTGTAATGAAGTGGGGGTTCTTGTCAACAGAGCAGCCCTAAACTTTGGGGTGCCTGTGTCTTGCTGATTTTTAGTTTTCCCAATTTATACGCCCATGAGTGGAAGTGCCCTATGCTCTCCAAGCTGTGTTTTTTAGATGTTTCAGGACACACCGTACACTTCTCCAGAGTGGCTGTTGGCAATTTACATCCCGCCCATCAGCGTAGCAAGGCTCCCCTTTCTCCATGGCCGGTTCTGCATTTCTGGTTTGGACACTTTTTTCCGCATGGCCCTTTTGCCCGCTGGGAAGGGAGACTTCTTTGGAGCGCTGATTTGCCTTTCCAGGTGGCTTGGTTGGCCAATAAGGGCGTATGCGTTTTTTCCTGAATATATTCAGGAAGAAACGCATACGCCCTTTTTGGCCAAGGGCATCATTGTCCACGTTTTGCCGCTTTTCATGTGCTTTCAAGGCGATTCGAATCTACCTCCTGAAATCTGTTTCCTGCAATTCTGCCTTGCTTTCAAAGCCTCTTCGTTGCCTTCCCTCAATATATTTGTGGACGAGAGTTATCATTTATAACTCTGCAGGTTTGTGAATTGCAGTGCCCCTGAGCTCCATTTTTCCAGTCGCTTTTTTGGGAGCTGGCCTCAAAAGTGCAGGATTGCTTCAGGCCCTCTTCTGGTTCTGGGGGGCAGGCTGAGCTTGTGGTTAAATCTTCTTCCTGATGGGAAAATAGAGTGACCTGTGCCTGTCCCAACCCCTAGAGCTAGTCTCTCATTGGTTCCCCCTCTTCCCGTTCATCCTCAGGACAAATTGCAACCTGTACGGAACAGGAGGTTAAAGGTGCTGATTCTCCAAGGAGGGAAATGGCTAGTAAAGCGGCTGGAATGGCGAACCCGAGCACAAGGAGATGAGAAATGAGGTGCGTTTTAGAAACCTTTCCCGATCACACGGTGTACCATCTTCTGGGTTTCTCATGCATGTTTTCGACGTAGGAAGATGCCCTTGAACCTGGAGATTTGGGACCCATGGGATGGGTACCATGCAGTATTACTTGAAAGGGTCTGCGTTGGCTCACCCAACCTCACCAAACCTCTCAGCCCCAAGAGTGTCCACCCTTATGTCTCAATCAGCTGTGGGTCTAGATATGGTCAATCCAGGTTGCATCACAGCCCCTGAACGAATTTTGTAAGAATTTCTCTCTCTTTCACTGTCTTTGTTTCACGGGTTTTGAAAAGTAATTTCTTTTTATAATGGGGTTTAGCTGCTTTTCACTGCTGTGTTTATGCCGCTTTACACCCCCTTGACTAACTTACAGAGAGATATCAATACATAGGTTTGAAGATTCTTACTAGTCAGATATATTCTTGTGCGGTGAATAGGGGGTGTTGAGGCCAGTTCACTGAGCAAGGAGTAGGTCTTGTCTACTACATATTGGGTTTATGGAACGGTATCTGAGCTAATTTGAAACCCTTGTTTTATGCATCACCCCACCTCCCCTTTCCCGTTCAGCAGCCATAGTGTGTTTTCTGAACGTGTGACTCTGTTCTGTTTTGTAATTCAGTTCAAGTGTAGCGGTTTTCATTCCCTCTATAAGTGATATCTTATGATAAGTGTCTTTTTCTGTGTGACTTATTTCACTTAGAATCGTCGCACCTAAATCCACTCATCGTGCTGCTACTAGCCTTATGACGTGGATTTCATGGCTGAGTGATATTCCATTGTACATGAGGACCACAACTTCGTTATCCACTTTTCTCTTTCCTAGGATATTTAAGGTGTAATGAAGTGGGGGTTCTTGTCAACAGAGCAGCCCTAAACTTTGGGGTGCCTGTGTCTTGCTGATTTTTAGTTTTCCCAATTTATACGCCCATGAGTGGAAGTGCCCTATGCTCTCCAAGCTGTGTTTTTTAGATGTTTCAGGACACACCGTACACTTCTCCAGAGTGGCTGTTGGCAATTTACATCCCGCCCATCAGCGTAGCAAGGCTCCCCTTTCTCCATGGCCGGTTCTGCATTTCTGGTTTGGACACTTTTTTCCGCATGGCCCTTTTGCCCGCTGGGAAGCGAGACTTCTTTGGAGCGCTGATTTGCCTTTCCAGGTGGCTTGGTTGGCCAAAAAGGGCGTATGCGTTTTTTCCTGAATATATTCAGGAAGAAACGCATATGCCCTTTTTGGCCAAGGGCATCATTGTCCACGTTTTGCCGCTTTTCATGTGCTTTCAAGGCGATTCGAATCTACCTCCTGAAATCTGTTTCCTGCAATTCTGCCTTGCTTTCAAAGCCTCTTCGTTGCCTTCCCTCAATATATTTGTGGACGAGAGTTATCATTTATAACTCTGCAGGTTTGTGAATTGCAGTGCCCCTGAGCTCCATTTTTCCAGTCGCTTTTTTGGGAGCTGGCCGCAAAAGTGCAGGATTGCTTCAGGCCCTCTTCTGGTTCTGGGGGGCAGGCTGAGCTTGTGGTTAATTCTTCTTCCTGATGGGAAAATAGAGTGACCTGTGCCTGTCCCAACCCCTAGAGCTAGTCTCTCATTGGTTCCCCCTCTTCCCGTTCATCCTCAGGACAAATTGCAACCTGTACGGAACAGGAGGTTAAAGGTGCTGATTCTCCAAGGAGGGAGATGGCTAGTAAAGCGGCTGGAATGGCGAACCCGAGCACAAGGAGATGAGAAATGAGGTGCGTTTTAGAAACCTTTCCCGATCACACGGTGTACCATCTTCTGGGTTTCTCATGCATGTTTTCGACGTAGGAAGATGCCCTTGAACCTGGAGATTTGGGACCCATGGGATGGGTACCATGCAGTATTACTTTAAAGGGTCTGCGTTGGCTCACGCAACCTCACCAAACCTCTCAGCCCCAAGAGTGTCCACCCTTATGTCTCAATCAGCTGTGGGTCTAGATATGGTCAATCCAGGTTGCATCACAGCCCCTGAACGAATTTTGAAAGAATATCTCTCTTTTTCACTGTCTTTGTTTCACGGGTTTTGAAAAGTAATTTCTTTTTATAATGGGGTTTGGCTGCTTTTCACGGCTGTGTTTATGCCGCTTTACACCCCCTTGACTCACTTACAGAGAGATATCAATACATAGGTTTGAAGATTCTTACTAGTCAGATATATTCTTCTGCGGTGAATATGGTGTGTTGAGTCCAGTTCACTGAGCAAGGAGTAGGTCTTGTCTACTACATATTGGGTTTATGAAACGGTATCTGAGCTAATTTGAAACCCTTGTTTTATGCATCACCCCACCTCACCTTTCCCGTTCAGCAGCCATAGTGTGTTTTCTGAACGTGTGAGTCTGTTCTGTTTTGTAATTCAGTTCAAGTGTAGCGTTTTTTACATTCCCTCTATAAGGGATATCTTATGATAAGTGTCTTTTTCTGTGTGACTTATTTCACTTAGAATCGTCGTACCTAAATACACTCATCGTGCTGCTACTAGCCTTACGACGTGGATTTCATGGCTGAGTGATATTCCATTGTACATGAGGACCACAACTTCGTTATCCACTTTTCTCTTTCCTAGGATATTTAAGGTGTAATGAAGTGGGGGTTCTTGTCAACAGAGCAGCCCTAAACTTTGGGGTGCCTGTGTCTTGCTGATTTTTAGTTTTCCCAATTTATACGCCCATGAGTGGAAGTGCCCTATGCTCTCCAAGCTGTGTTTTTTAGATGTTTCAGGACACACCGTACACTTCTCCAGAGTGGCTGTTGGCAATTTACATCCCGCCCATCAGCGTAACAAGGCTCCCCTTTCTCCATGGCCGGTCCTGCATTTCTGGTTTGGACACTTTTTTCCGCATGGCCCTTTTGCCCGCTGGGAAGCGAGACTTCTTTGGAGCGCTGATTTGCCTTTCCAGGTTGCTTGGTTGGCCAAAAAGGGCGTATGCGTTTTTTCCTGAATATATTCAGGAAAAAACGCATACGCCCTTTTTGGCCAAGGGCATCATTGTCCACGTTTTGCCGCTTTTCATGTGCTTTCAAGGCGATTCGAATCTACCTCCTGAAATCTGTTTCCTGCAATTCTGCCTTGCTTTCAAAGCCTCTTCCTTGCCTTCCCTCAATATATTTGTGGACGAGAGTTATCATTTATAACTCTGCAGGTTTGTGAATTGCAGTGCCCCTGAGCTCCATTTTTCCAGTCGCTTTTTTGGGAGCTGGCCGCAAAAGTGCAGGATTGCTTCAGGCCCTCTTCTGGTTCTGGGGGGCAGGCTGAGCTTGTGGTTAATTCTTCTTCCTGATGGGAAAATAGAGTGACCTGTGCCTGTCCCAACCCCTAGAGATAGTCTCTCATTGGTTCCCCCTCTTCCCGTTCATCCTCAGGACAAATTGCAACCTGTACGGAACAGGAGGTTAAAGGTGCTGATTCTCCAAGGAGGGAGATGGCTAGTAAAGCGGCTGGAATGGCGAACCCGAGCACAAGGAGATGAGAAATGAGGTGCGTTTTAGAAACCTTTCCCGATCACACGGTGTACCAACTTCTGGGTTTCTCATGCATGTTTTCGACGTAGGAAGATGCCCTTGAACCTGGAGATTTGGGACCCATGGGATGGGTACCATGCAGTATTACTTTAAAGGGTCTGCGTTGGCTCACGCAACCTCACCAAACCTCTCAGCCCCAAGAGTGTCCACCCTTATGTCTCAATCAGCTGTGGGTCTAGATATTGTCAATCCAGGTTGCATCACAGCCCCTGAACGAATTTTGAAAGAATATCTCTCTTTTTCACTGTCTTTGTTTCACGGGTTTTGAAAAGTAATTTCTTTTTATAATGGGGTTTGGCTGCTTTTCACGGCTGTGTTTATGCCGCTTTACACCCCCTTGACTCACTTACAGAGAGATATCAATACATAGGTTTGAAGATTCTTACTAGTCAGATATATTCTTCTGCGGTGAATATGGTGTGTTGAGTCCAGTTCACTGAGCAAGGAGTAGGTCTTGTCTACTACATATTGGGTTTATGAAACGGTATCTGAGCTAATTTGAAACCCTTGTTTTATGCATCACCCCACCTCACCTTTCCCGTTCAGCAACCATAGTGTGTTTTCTAAACGTGTGACTCTGTTCTGTTTTGTAATTCAGTTCAAGTGTAGCGTTTTTTACATTCCCTCTATAAGTGATATCTTATGATAAGTGTCTTTTTCTGTGTGACTTATTTCACTTAGAATCGTCGTACCTAAATCCACTCATCGTGCTGCTACTAGCCTTACGACGTGGATTTCATGGCTGAGTGATATTCCATTGTACATGAGGACCACAACTTCGTTATCCACTTTTCTCTTTCCTAGGATATTTAAGGTGTAATGAAGTGGGGGTTCTTGTCAACAGAGCAGCCCTAAACTTTGGGGTGCCTGTGTCTTGCTGATTTTTAGTTTTCCCAATTTATACGCCCATGAGTGGAAGTGCCCTATGCTCTCCAAGCTGTGTTTTTTAGATGTTTCAGGACACACCGTACACTTCTCCAGAGTGGCTGTTGGCAATTTACATCCCGCCCATCAGCGTAGCAAGGCTCCCCTTTCTCCATGGCCGGTCCTGCATTTCTGGTTTGGACACTTTTTTCCGCATGGCCCTTTTGCCCGCTGGGAAGCGAGACTTCTTTGGAGCGCTGATTTGCCTTTCCAGGTTGCTTGGTTGGCCAAAAAGGGCGTATGCGTTTTTTCCTGAATATATTCAGGAAAAAACGCATACGCACTTTTTGGCCAAGGGCATCATTGTCCACGTTTTGCCGCTTTTCATGTGCTTTCAAGGCGATTCGAATCTACCTCCTGAAATCTGTTTCCTGCAATTCTGCCTTGCTTTCAAAGCCTCTTCCTTGCCTTCCCTCAATATATTTGTGGACGAGAGTTATCATTTATAACTCTGCAGGTTTGTGAATTGCAGTGCCCCTGAGCTCCATTTTTCCAGTCGCTTTTTTGGGAGCTGGCCGCAAAAGTGCAGGATTGCTTCAGGCCCTCTTCTGGTTCTGGGGGGCAGGCTGAGCTTGTGGTTAATTCTTCTTCCTGATGGGAAAATAGAGTGACCTGTGCCTGTCCCAACCCCTAGAGCTAGTCTCTCATTGGTTCCCCCTCTTCCCGTTCATCCTCAGGACAAATTGCAACCTGTACGGAACAGGAGGTTAAAGGTGCTGATTCTCCAAGGAGGGAGATGGCTAGTAAAGCGGCTGGAATGGCGAACCCGAGCACAAGGAGATGAGAAATGAGGTGCGTTTTAGAAACCTTTCCCGATCACACGTTGTACCATCTTCTGGGTTTCTCATGCATGTTTTCGACGTAGGAAGATGCCCTTGAACCTGGAGATTTGGGACCCATGGCATGGGTACCATGCAGTATTACTTTAAAGGGTCTGCGTTGGCTCACGCAACCTCACCAAACCTCTCAGCCCCAAGAGTGTCCACCCTTATGTCTCAATCAGCTGTGGGTCTAGATATGGTCAATCCAGGTTGAATCACAGCCCCTGAACGAATTTTGTAAGAATATCTCTCTTTTTCACTGTCTTTGTTTCACGGGTTTTGAAAAGTAATTGCTTTTTATAATGGGGTTTAGCTGCTTTTCACGGCTGTGTTTATGCCGCTTTACACCCCCTTGACTCACTTACAGAGAGATATCAATACATAGGTTTGAAGATTCTTACTAGTCAGATATATTCTTCTGCGGTGAATAGGGTGTGTTGAGTCCAGTTCACTGAGCAAGGAGTAGGTCTTGTCTACTACATATTGGGTTTATGAAACGGTATCTGAGCTAATTTGAAACCCTTGTTTTATGCATCACCCCACCTCACCTTTCCCGTTCAGCAACCATAGTGTGTTTTCTAAACGTGTGACTCTGTTCTGTTTTGTAATTCAGTTCAAGTGTAGCGTTTTTTACATTCCCTCTATAAGTGATATCTTATGATAAGTGTCTTTTTCTGTGTGACTTATTTCACTTAGAATCGTCGTACCTAAATCCACTCATCGTGCTGCTACTAGCCTTATGACGTGGATTTCATGGCTGAGTGATATTCCATTGTACATGAGGACCACAACTTCGTTATCCACTTTTCTCTTTCCTAGGATATTTAAGGTATAATGAAGTGGGGCTTCTTGTCAACAGAGCAGCCCTAAACTTTGGGGTGCCTGTGTCTTGCTGATTTTTAGTTTTCCCAATTTATACGCCCATGAGTGGAAGTGCCCTATGCTCTCCAAGCTGTGTTTTTTAGATGTTTCAGGACACACCGTACACTTCTCCAGAGTGGCTGTTGGCAATTTACATCCCGCCCATCAGCGTAGCAAGGCTCCCCTTTCTCCATGGCCGGTCCTGCATTTCTGGTTTGGACACTTTTTTCCGCATGGCCCTTTTGCCCGCTGGGAAGCGAGACTTCTTTGGAGCGCTGATTTGCCTTTCCAGGTTGCTTGGTTGGCCAAAAAGGGCGTATGCGTTTTTTCCTGAATATATTCAGGAAAAAACGCATACGCCCTTTTTGGCCAAGGGCATCATTGTCCACGTTTTGCCGCTTTTCATGTGCTTTCAAGGCGATTCGAATCTACCTCCTGAAATCTGTTTCCTGCAATTCTGCCTTGCTTTCAAATCCTCTTCGTTGCCTTCCCTCAATATATTTGTGGACGAGAGTTATCATTTATAACTCTGCAGGTTTGTGAATTGCAGTGCCCCTGAGCTCCATTTTTCCAGTCGCTTTTTTGGGAGCTGGCCGCAAAAGTGCAGGATTGCTTCAGGCCCTCTTCTGGTTCTGGGGGGCAGGCTGAGCTTGTGGTTAATTCTTCTTCCTGATGGGAAAATAGAGTGACCTGTGCCTGTCCCAACCCCTAGAGCTAGTCTCTCATTGGTTCCCCCTCTTCCCGTTCATCCTCAGGACAAATTGCAACCTGTACGGAACAGGAGGTTAAAGGTGCTGATTCTCCAAGGAGGGAGATGGCTAGTAAAGCGGCTGGAATGGCGAACCCGAGCACAAGGAGATGAGAAATGAGGTGCGTTTTAGAAACCTTTCCCGATCACACGGTGTACCATCTTCTGGGTATCTCATGCATGTTTTCGACGTAGGAAGATGCCCTTGAACCTGGAGATTTGGGACCCATGGGATGGGTACCATGCAGTATTACTTTAAAGGGTCTGCGTTGGCTCACGCAACCTCACCAAACCTCTCAGCCCCAAGAGTGTCCACCCTTATGTCTCAATCAGCTGTGGGTCTAGATATGGTCAATCCAGGTTGCATCACAGCCCCTGAACGAATTTTGTAAGAATATCTCTCTTTTTCACTGTCTTTGTTTCACGGGTTTTGAAAAGTAATTTCTTTTTATAATGGGGTTTAGCTGCTTTTCACGGCTGTGTTTATGCCACTTTACACCCCCTTGACTCACTTACAGAGAGATATCAATACATAGGTTTGAATATTCTTACTAGTCAGATATATTCTTGTGCGGTGAATAGGGGGTGTTGAGGCCAGTTCACTGAGCAAGGAGTAGGTCTTGTCTACTACATATTGGGTTTATGGAACGGTATCTGAGCTAATTTGAAACCCTTGTTTTATGCATCACCCCACCTCACCTTTCCCGTTCAGCAGCCATAGTGTGTTTTCTGAACGTGTGAGTCTGTTCTGTTTTGTAATTCAGTTCAAGTGTAGCGTTTTTTACATTCCCTCTATAAGTGATATCTTATGATAAGTGTCTTTTTCTGTGTGACTTATTTCACTTAGAATCGTCGTACCTAAATCCACTCATCGTGCTGCTACTAGCCTTACGACGTGGATTTCATGGCTGAGTGATATTCCATTGTACATGAGGACCACAACTTCGTTATCCACTTTTCTCTTTCCTAGGATATTTAAGGTGTAATGAAGTGGGGGTTCTTGTCAACAGAGCAGCCCTAAACTTTGGGGTGCCTGTGTCTTGCTGATTTTTAGTTTTCCCAATTTTATACGCCCATGAGTGGAAGTGCCCTATGCTCTCCAAGCTGTGTTTTTTAGATGTTTCAGGACACACCGTACACTTCTCCAGAGTGGCTGTTGGCAATTTACATCCCGCCCATCAGCGTAGCAAGGCTCCCCTTTCTCCATGGCCGGTCCTGCATTTCTGGTTTGGACACTTTTTTCCGCATGGCCCTTTTGCCCGCTGGGAAGCGAGACTTCTTTGGAGCGCTGATTTGCCTTTCCAGGTTGCTTGGTTGGCCAAAAAGGGCGTATGCGTTTTTTCCTGAATATATTCAGGAAAAAACGCATACGCACTTTTTGGCCAAGGGCATCATTGTCCACGTTTTGCCGCTTTTCATGTGCTTTCAAGGCGATTCGAATCTACCTCCTGAAATCTGTTTCCTGCAATTCTGCCTTGCTTTCAAAGCCTCTTCCTTGCCTTCCCTCAATATATTTGTGGACGAGAGTTATCATTTATAACTCTGCAGGTTTGTGAATTGCAGTGCCCCTGAGCTCCATTTTTCCAGTCGCTTTTTTGGGAGCTGGCCGCAAAAGTGCAGGATTGCTTCAGGCCCTCTTCTGGTTCTGGGGGGCAGGCTGAGCTTGTGGTTAATTCTTCTTCCTGATGGGAAAATAGAGTGACCTGTGCCTGTCCCAACCCCTAGAGCTAGTCTCTCATTGGTTCCCCCTCTTCCCGTTCATCCTCAGGACAAATTGCAACCTGTACGGAACAGGAGGTTAAAGGTGCTGATTCTCCAAGGAGGGAGATGGCTAGTAAAGCGGCTGGAATGGCGAACCCGAGCACAAGGAGATGAGAAATGAGGTGCGTTTTAGAAACCTTTCCCGATCACACGTTGTACCATCTTCTGGGTTTCTCATGCATGTTTTCGACGTAGGAAGATGCCCTTGAACCTGGAGATTTGGGACCCATGGCATGGGTACCATGCAGTATTACTTTAAAGGGTCTGCGTTGGCTCACGCAACCTCACCAAACCTCTCAGCCCCAAGAGTGTCCACCCTTATGTCTCAATCAGCTGTGGGTCTAGATATGGTCAATCCAGGTTGAATCACAGCCCCTGAACGAATTTTGTAAGAATATCTCTCTTTTTCACTGTCTTTGTTTCACGGGTTTTGAAAAGTAATTGCTTTTTATAATGGGGTTTAGCTGCTTTTCACGGCTGTGTTTATGCCGCTTTACACCCCCTTGACTCACTTACAGAGAGATATCAATACATAGGTTTGAAGATTCTTACTAGTCAGATATATTCTTCTGCGGTGAATAGGGTGTGTTGAGTCCAGTTCACTGAGCAAGGAGTAGGTCTTGTCTACTACATATTGGGTTTATGAAACGGTATCTGAGCTAATTTGAAACCCTTGTTTTATGCATCACCCCACCTCACCTTTCCCGTTCAGCAACCATAGTGTGTTTTCTAAACGTGTGACTCTGTTCTGTTTTGTAATTCAGTTCAAGTGTAGCGTTTTTTACATTCCCTCTATAAGTGATATCTTATGATAAGTGTCTTTTTCTGTGTGACTTATTTCACTTAGAATCGTCGTACCTAAATCCACTCATCGTGCTGCTACTAGCCTTATGACGTGGATTTCATGGCTGAGTGATATTCCATTGTACATGAGGACCACAACTTCGTTATCCACTTTTCTCTTTCCTAGGATATTTAAGGTATAATGAAGTGGGGCTTCTTGTCAACAGAGCAGCCCTAAACTTTGGGGTGCCTGTGTCTTGCTGATTTTTAGTTTTCCCAATTTATACGCCCATGAGTGGAAGTGCCCTATGCTCTCCAAGCTGTGTTTTTTAGATGTTTCAGGACACACCGTACACTTCTCCAGAGTGGCTGTTGGCAATTTACATCCCGCCCATCAGCGTAGCAAGGCTCCCCTTTCTCCATGGCCGGTCCTGCATTTCTGGTTTGGACACTTTTTTCCGCATGGCCCTTTTGCCCGCTGGGAAGCGAGACTTCTTTGGAGCGCTGATTTGCCTTTCCAGGTTGCTTGGTTGGCCAAAAAGGGCGTATGCGTTTTTTCCTGAATATATTCAGGAAAAACCGCATACGCCCTTTTTGGCCAAGGGCATCATTGTCCACGTTTTGCCGCTTTTCATGTGCTTTCAAGGCGATTCGAATCTACCTCCTGAAATCTGTTTCCTGCAATTCTGCCTTGCTTTCAAATCCTCTTCGTTGCCTTCCCTCAATATATTTGTGGACGAGAGTTATCATTTATAACTCTGCAGGTTTGTGAATTGCAGTGCCCCTGAGCTCCATTTTTCCAGTCGCTTTTTTGGGAGCTGGCCGCAAAAGTGCAGGATTGCTTCAGGCCCTCTTCTGGTTCTGGGGGGCAGGCTGAGCTTGTGGTTAATTCTTCTTCCTGATGGGAAAATAGAGTGACCTGTGCCTGTCCCAACCCCTAGAGCTAGTCTCTCATTGGTTCCCCCTCTTCCCGTTCATCCTCAGGACAAATTGCAACCTGTACGGAACAGGAGGTTAAAGGTGCTGATTCTCCAAGGAGGGAGATGGCTAGTAAAGCGGCTGGAATGGCGAACCCGAGCACAAGGAGATGAGAAATGAGGTGCGTTTTAGAAACCTTTCCCGATCACACGGTGTACCATCTTCTGGGTATCTCATGCATGTTTTCGACGTAGGAAGATGCCCTTGAACCTGGAGATTTGGGACCCATGGGATGGGTACCATGCAGTATTACTTTAAAGGGTCTGCGTTGGCTCACGCAACCTCACCAAACCTCTCAGCCCCAAGAGTGTCCACCCTTATGTCTCAATCAGCTGTGGGTCTAGATATGGTCAATCCAGGTTGCATCACAGCCCCTGAACGAATTTTGTAAGAATATCTCTCTTTTTCACTGTCTTTGTTTCACGGGTTTTGAAAAGTAATTTCTTTTTATAATGGGGTTTAGCTGCTTTTCACGGCTGTGTTTATGCCACTTTACACCCCCTTGACTCACTTACAGAGAGATATCAATACATAGGTTTGAATATTCTTACTAGTCAGATATATTCTTGTGCGGTGAATAGGGGGTGTTGAGGCCAGTTCACTGAGCAAGGAGTAGGTCTTGTCTACTACATATTGGGTTTATGAAACGGTATCTGAGCTAATTTGAAACCCTTGTTTTATGCATCACCCCACCTCACCTTTCCCGTTCAGCAACCATAGTGTGTTTTCTAAACGTGTGACTCTGTTCTGTTTTGTAATTCAGTTCAAGTGTAGCGTTTTTTACATTCCCTCTATAAGTGATATCTTATGATAAGTGTCTTTTTCTGTGTGACTTATTTCACTTAGAATCGTCGTACCTAAATCCACTCATCGTGCTGCTACTAGCCTTATGACGTGGATTTCATGGCTGAGTGATATTCCATTGTACATGAGGACCACAACTTCGTTATCCACTTTTCTCTTTCCTAGGATATTTAAGGTATAATGAAGTGGGGCTTCTTGTCAACAGAGCAGCCCTAAACTTTGGGGTGCCTGTGTCTTGCTGATTTTTAGTTTTCCCAATTTATACGCCCATGAGTGGAAGTGCCCTATGCTCTCCAAGCTGTGTTTTTTAGATGTTTCAGGACACACCGTACACTTCTCCAGAGTGGCTGTTGGCAATTTACATCCCGCCCATCAGCGTAGCAAGGCTCCCCTTTCTCCATGGCCGGTCCTGCATTTCTGGTTTGGACACTTTTTTCCGCATGGCCCTTTTGCCCGCTGGGAAGCGAGACTTCTTTGGAGCGCTGATTTGCCTTTCCAGGTTGCTTGGTTGGCCAAAAAGGGCGTATGCGTTTTTTCCTGAATATATTCAGGAAAAACCGCATACGCCCTTTTTGGCCAAGGGCATCATTGTCCACGTTTTGCCGCTTTTCATGTGCTTTCAAGGCGATTCGAATCTACCTCCTGAAATCTGTTTCCTGCAATTCTGCCTTGCTTTCAAATCCTCTTCGTTGCCTTCCCTCAATATATTTGTGGACGAGAGTTATCATTTATAACTCTGCAGGTTTGTGAATTGCAGTGCCCCTGAGCTCCATTTTTCCAGTCGCTTTTTTGGGAGCTGGCCGCAAAAGTGCAGGATTGCTTCAGGCCCTCTTCTGGTTCTGGGGGGCAGGCTGAGCTTGTGGTTAATTCTTCTTCCTGATGGGAAAATAGAGTGACCTGTGCCTGTCCCAACCCCTAGAGCTAGTCTCTCATTGGTTCCCCCTCTTCCCGTTCATCCTCAGGACAAATTGCAACCTGTACGGAACAGGAGGTTAAAGGTGCTGATTCTCCAAGGAGGGAGATGGCTAGTAAAGCGGCTGGAATGGCGAACCCGAGCACAAGGAGATGAGAAATGAGGTGCGTTTTAGAAACCTTTCCCGATCACACGGTGTACCATCTTCTGGGTATCTCATGCATGTTTTCGACGTAGGAAGATGCCCTTGAACCTGGAGATTTGGGACCCATGGGATGGGTACCATGCAGTATTACTTTAAAGGGTCTGCGTTGGCTCACGCAACCTCACCAAACCTCTCAGCCCCAAGAGTGTCCACCCTTATGTCTCAATCAGCTGTGGGTCTAGATATGGTCAATCCAGGTTGCATCACAGCCCCTGAACGAATTTTGTAAGAATATCTCTCTTTTTCACTGTCTTTGTTTCACGGGTTTTGAAAAGTAATTTCTTTTTATAATGGGGTTTAGCTGCTTTTCACGGCTGTGTTTATGCCACTTTACACCCCCTTGACTCACTTACAGAGAGATATCAATACATAGGTTTGAATATTCTTACTAGTCAGATATATTCTTGTGCGGTGAATAGGGGGTGTTGAGGCCAGTTCACTGAGCAAGGAGTAGGTCTTGTCTACTACATATTGGGTTTATGGAACGGTATCTGAGCTAATTTGAAACCCTTGTTTTATGCATCACCCCACCTCACCTTTCCCGTTCAGCAACCATAGTGTGTTTTCTAAACGTGTGACTCTGTTCTGTTTTGTAATTCAGTTCAAGTGTAGCGTTTTTTACATTCCCTCTATAAGTGATATCTTATGATAAGTGTCTTTTTCTGTGTGACTTATTTCACTTAGAATCGTCGTACCTAAATCCACTCATCGTGCTGCTACTAGCCTTATGACGTGGATTTCATGGCTGAGTGATATTCCATTGTACATGAGGACCACAACTTCGTTATCCACTTTTCTCTTTCCTAGGATATTTAAGGTATAATGAAGTGGGGGTTCTTGTCAACAGAGCAGCCCTAAACTTTGGGGTGCCTGTGTCTTGCTGATTTTTAGTTTTCCCAATTTATACGCCCATGAGTGGAAGTGCCCTATGCTCTCCAAGCTGTGTTTTTTAGATGTTTCAGGACACACCGTACACTTCTCCAGAGTGGCTGTTGGCAATTTACATCCCGCCCATCAGCGTAGCAAGGCTCCCCTTTCTCCATGGCCGGTCCTGCATTTCTGGTTTGGACACTTTTTTCCGCATGGCCCTTTTGCCCGCTGGGAAGCGAGACTTCTTTGGAGCGCTGATTTGCCTTTCCAGGTTGCTTGGTTGGCCAAAAAGGGCGTATGCGTTTTTTCCTGAATATATTCAGGAAAAACCGCATACGCCCTTTTTGGCCAAGGGCATCATTGTCCACGTTTTGCCGCTTTTCATGTGCTTTCAAGGCGATTCGAATCTACCTCCTGAAATCTGTTTCCTGCAATTCTGCCTTGCTTTCAAATCCTCTTCGTTGCCTTCCCTCAATATATTTGTGGACGAGAGTTATCATTTATAACTCTGAAGGTTTGTGAATTGCAGTGCCCCTGAGCTCCATTTTTCCAGTCGCTTTTTTGGGAGCTGGCCGCAAAAGTGCAGGATTGCTTCAGGCCCTCTTCTGGTTCTGGGGGGCAGGCTGAGCTTGTGGTTAATTCTTCTTCCTGATGGGAAAATAGAGTGACCTGTGCCTGTCCCAACCCCTAGAGCTAGTCTCTCATTGGTTCCCCCTCTTCCCGTTCATCCTCAG
The DNA here is from genome assembly GCF_949987535.1 of Balaenoptera acutorostrata. NCBI lineage: Eukaryota > Metazoa > Chordata > Mammalia > Artiodactyla > Balaenopteridae > Balaenoptera > Balaenoptera acutorostrata. The sequence continues at coordinate 321,048 of NW_026645516.1, forward strand.
GACAAATTGCAACCTGTACGGAACAGGAGGTTAAAGGTGCTGATTCTCCAAGGAGGGAGATGGCTAGTAAAGCGGCTGGAATGGCGAACCCGAGCACAAGGAGATGAGAAATGAGGTGCGTTTTAGAAACCTTTCCCGATCACACGGTGTACCATCTTCTGGGTTTCTCATGCATGTTTTCGACGTAGGAAGATGCCCTTGAACCTGGAGATTTGGGACCCATGGGATGGGTACCATGCAGTCTTACTTTAAAGGGTCTGCGTTGGCTCACGCAACCTCACCAAACCTCTCAGCCCCAAGAGTGTCCACCCTTATGTCTCAATCAGCTGTGGGTCTAGATATGGTCAATCCAGGTTGCATCACAGCCCCTGAACGAATTTTGTAAGAATATCTCTCTTTTTCACTGTCTTTGTTTCACGGGTTTTGAAAAGTAATTTCTTTTTATAATGGGGTTTAGCTGCTTTTCACGGCTGTGTTTATGCCACTTTACACCCCCTTGACTCACTTACAGAGAGATATCAATACATAGGTTTGAAGATTCTTACTAGTCAGATATATTCTTGTGCGGTGAATAGGGGGTGTTGAGGCCAGTTCACTGAGCAAGGAGTAGGTCTTGTCTACTACATATTGGGTTTATGGAACGGTATCTGAGCTAATTTGAAACCCTTGTTTTATGCATCACCCCACCTCACCTTTCCCGTTCAGCAGCCATAGTGTGTTTTCTGAACGTGTGAGTCTGTTCTGTTTTGTAATTCAGTTCAAGTGTAGCGTTTTATACATTCCCTCTATAAGTGATATCTTATGATAAGTGTCTTTTTCTGTGTGACTTATTTCACTTAGAATCGTCGTACCTAAATACACTCATCGTGCTGCTACTAGCCTTATGACGTGGATTTCATGGCTGAGTGATATTCCATTGTACATGAGGACCACAACTTCGTTATCCACTTTTCTCTTTCCTAGGATATTTAAGGTGTAATGAAGTGGGGGTTCTTGTCAACAGAGCAGCCCTAAACTTTGGGGTGCCTTTGTCTTGCTGATTTTTAGTTTTCCCAATTTATACGCCCATGAGTGGAAGTGCCCTATGCTCTCCAAGCTGTATTTTTTAGATGTTTCAGGACACACCGTACACTTCTCCAGAGTGGCTGTTGGCAATTTACATCCCGCCCATCAGCGTAGCAAGGCTCCCCTTTCTCCATGGCCGGTCCTGCATTTCTGGTTTGGACACTTTTTTCCGCATGGCCCTTTTGCCCGCTGGGAAGCGAGACTTCTTTGGAGCGCTGATTTGCCTTTCCAGGTTGCTTGGTTGGCCAAAAAGGGCGTATGCGTTTTTTCCTGAATATATTCAGGAAAAACCGCATACGCCCTTTTTGGCCAAGGGCATCATTGTCCACGTTTTGCCGCTTTTCATGTGCTTTCAAGGCGATTCGAATCTACCTCCTGAAATCTGTTTCCTGCAATTCTGCCTTGCTTTCAAATCCTCTTCGTTGCCTTCCCTCAATATATTTGTGGACGAGAGTTATCATTTATAACTCTGCAGGTTTGTGAATTGCAGTGCCCCTGAGCTCCATTTTTCCAGTCGCTTTTTTGGGAGCTGGCCGCAAAAGTGCAGGATTGCTTCAGGCCCTCTTCTGGTTCTGGGGGGCAGGCTGAGCTTGTGGTTAATTCTTCTTCCTGATGGGAAAATAGAGTGACCTGTGCCTGTCCCAACCCCTAGAGCTAGTCTCTCATTGGTTCCCCCTCTTCCCGTTCATCCTCAGGACAAATTGCAACCTGTACGGAACAGGAGGTTAAAGGTGCTGATTCTCCAAGGAGGGAGATGGCTAGTAAAGCGGCTGGAATGGCGAACCCGAGCACAAGGAGATGAGAAATGAGGTGCGTTTTAGAAACCTTTCCCGATCACACGGTGTACCATCTTCTGGGTATCTCATGCATGTTTTCGACGTAGGAAGATGCCCTTGAACCTGGAGATTTGGGACCCATGGGATGGGTACCATGCAGTATTACTTTAAAGGGTCTGCGTTGGCTCACGCAACCTCACCAAACCTCTCAGCCCCAAGAGTGTCCACCCTTATGTCTCAATCAGCTGTGGGTCTAGATATGGTCAATCCAGGTTGCATCACAGCCCCTGAACGAATTTTGTAAGAATATCTCTCTTTTTCACTGTCTTTGTTTCACGGGTTTTGAAAAGTAATTTCTTTTTATAATGGGGTTTAGCTGCTTTTCACGGCTGTGTTTATGCCACTTTACACCCCCTTGACTCACTTACAGAGAGATATCAATACATAGGTTTGAATATTCTTACTAGTCAGATATATTCTTGTGCGGTGAATAGGGGGTGTTGAGGCCAGTTCACTGAGCAAGGAGTAGGTCTTGTCTACTACATATTGGGTTTATGGAACGGTATCTGAGCTAATTTGAAACCCTTGTTTTATGCATCACCCCACCTCACCTTTCCCGTTCAGCAACCATAGTGTGTTTTCTAAACGTGTGACTCTGTTCTGTTTTGTAATTCAGTTCAAGTGTAGCGTTTTTTACATTCCCTCTATAAGTGATATCTTATGATAAGTGTCTTTTTCTGTGTGACTTATTTCACTTAGAATCGTCGTACCTAAATCCACTCATCGTGCTGCTACTAGCCTTATGACGTGGATTTCATGGCTGAGTGATATTCCATTGTACATGAGGACCACAACTTCGTTATCCACTTTTCTCTTTCCTAGGATATTTAAGGTATAATGAAGTGGGGGTTCTTGTCAACAGAGCAGCCCTAAACTTTGGGGTGCCTGTGTCTTGCTGATTTTTAGTTTTCCCAATTTATACGCCCATGAGTGGAAGTGCCCTATGCTCTCCAAGCTGTGTTTTTTAGATGTTTCAGGACACACCGTACACTTCTCCAGAGTGGCTGTTGGCAATTTACATCCCGCCCATCAGCGTAGCAAGGCTCCCCTTTCTCCATGGCCGGTCCTGCATTTCTGGTTTGGACACTTTTTTCCGCATGGCCCTTTTGCCCGCTGGGAAGCGAGACTTCTTTGGAGCGCTGATTTGCCTTTCCAGGTTGCTTGGTTGGCCAAAAAGGGCGTATGCGTTTTTTCCTGAATATATTCAGGAAAAACCGCATACGCCCTTTTTGGCCAAGGGCATCATTGTCCACGTTTTGCCGCTTTTCATGTGCTTTCAAGGCGATTCGAATCTACCTCCTGAAATCTGTTTCCTGCAATTCTGCCTTGCTTTCAAATCCTCTTCGTTGCCTTCCCTCAATATATTTGTGGACGAGAGTTATCATTTATAACTCTGCAGGTTTGTGAATTGCAGTGCCCCTGAGCTCCATTTTTCCAGTCGCTTTTTTGGGAGCTGGCCGCAAAAGTGCAGGATTGCTTCAGGCCCTCTTCTGGTTCTGGGGGGCAGGCTGAGCTTGTGGTTAATTCTTCTTCCTGATGGGAAAATAGAGTGACCTGTGCCTGTCCCAACCCCTAGAGCTAGTCTCTCATTGGTTCCCCCTCTTCCCGTTCATCCTCAGGACAAATTGCAACCTGTACGGAACAGGAGGTTAAAGGTGCTGATTCTCCAAGGAGGGAGATGGCTAGTAAAGCGGCTGGAATGGCGAACCCGAGCACAAGGAGATGAGAAATGAGGTGCGTTTTAGAAACCTTTCCCGATCACACGGTGTACCATCTTCTGGGTTTCTCATGCATGTTTTCGACGTAGGAAGATGCCCTTGAACCTGGAGATTTGGGACCCATGGGATGGGTACCATGCAGTCTTACTTTAAAGGGTCTGCGTTGGCTCACGCAACCTCACCAAACCTCTCAGCCCCAAGAGTGTCCACCCTTATGTCTCAATCAGCTGTGGGTCTAGATATGGTCAATCCAGGTTGCATCACAGCCCCTGAACGAATTTTGTAAGAATATCTCTCTTTTTCACTGTCTTTGTTTCACGGGTTTTGAAAAGTAATTTCTTTTTATAATGGGGTTTAGCTGCTTTTCACGGCTGTGTTTATGCCACTTTACACCCCCTTGACTCACTTACAGAGAGATATCAATACATAGGTTTGAAGATTCTTACTAGTCAGATATATTCTTGTGCGGTGAATAGGGGGTGTTGAGGCCAGTTCACTGAGCAAGGAGTAGGTCTTGTCTACTACATATTGGGTTTATGGAACGGTATCTGAGCTAATTTGAAACCCTTGTTTTATGCATCACCCCACCTCACCTTTCCCGTTCAGCAGCCATAGTGTGTTTTCTGAACGTGTGAGTCTGTTCTGTTTTGTAATTCAGTTCAAGTGTAGCGTTTTATACATTCCCTCTATAAGTGATATCTTATGATAAGTGTCTTTTTCTGTGTGACTTATTTCACTTAGAATCGTCGTACCTAAATACACTCATCGTGCTGCTACTAGCCTTATGACGTGGATTTCATGGCTGAGTGATATTCCATTGTACATGAGGACCACAACTTCGTTATCCACTTTTCTCTTTCCTAGGATATTTAAGGTGTAATGAAGTGGGGGTTCTTGTCAACAGAGCAGCCCTAAACTTTGGGGTGCCTTTGTCTTGCTGATTTTTAGTTTTCCCAATTTATACGCCCATGAGTGGAAGTGCCCTATGCTCTCCAAGCTGTATTTTTTAGATGTTTCAGGACACACCGTACACTTCTCCAGAGTGGCTGTTGGCAATTTACATCCCGCCCATCAGCGTAGCAAGGCTCCCCTTTCTCCATGGCCGGTCCTGCATTTCTGGTTTGGACACTTTTTTCCGCATGGCCCTTTTGCCCGCTGGGAAGCGAGACTTCTTTGGAGCGCTGATTTGCCTTTCCAGGTTGCTTGGTTGGCCAAAAAGGGCGTATGCGTTTTTTCCTGAATATATTCAGGAAAAACCGCATACGCCCTTTTTGGCCAAGGGCATCATTGTCCACGTTTTGCCGCTTTTCATGTGCTTTCAAGGCGATTCGAATCTACCTCCTGAAATCTGTTTCGTGCAATTCTGCCTTGCTTTCAAAGCCTCTTCGTTGCCTTCCCTCAATATATTTGTGGACGAGAGTTATCATTTATAACTCTGCAGGTTTGTGAATTGCAGTGCCCCTGAGCTCCATTTTTCCAGTCACTTTTTTGGGAGCTGGCCGCAAAAGTGCAGGATTGCTTCAGGCCCTCTTCTGGTTCTGGGGGGCAGGCTGAGCTTGTGGTTAATTCTTCTTCCTGATGGGAAAATAGAGTGACCTGTGCCTGTCCCAACCCCTAGAGCTAGTCTCTCATTGGTTCCCCCTCTTCCCGTTCATCCTCAGGACAAATTGCAACCTGTACGGAACAGGAGGTTAAAGGTGCTGATTCTCCAAGGAGGGAGATGGCTAGTAAAGCGGCTGGAATGGCGAACCCGAGCACAAGGAGATGAGAAATGAGGTGCGTTTTAGAAACCTTTCCCGATCACACGGTGTACCATCTTCTGGGTATCTCATGCATGTTTTCGACGTAGGAAGATGCCCTTGAACCTGGAGATTTGGGACCCATGGGATGGGTACCATGCAGTATTACTTTAAAGGGTCTGCGTTGGCTCACGCAACCTCACCAAACCTCTCAGCGCCAAGAGTGTCCACCCTTATGTCTCAATCAGCTGTGGGTCTAGATATGGTCAATCCAGGTTGCATCACAGCCCCTGAACGAATTTTGTAAGAATATCTCTCTTTTTCACTGTCTTTGTTTCACGGGTTTTGAAAAGTAATTTCTTTTTATAATGGGGTTTAGCTGCTTTTCACGGCTGTGTTTATGCCACTTTACACCCCCTTGACTCACTTACAGAGAGATATCAATACATAGGTTTGAAGATTCTTACTAGTCAGATATATTCTTGTGCGGTGAATAGGGGGTGTTGAGGCCAGTTCACTGAGCAAGGAGTAGGTCTTGTCTACTACATATTGGGTTTATGGAACGGTATCTGAGCTAATTTGAAACCCTTGTTTTATGCATCACCCCACCTCACCTTTCCCGTTCAGCAGCCATAGTGTGTTTTCTGAACGTGTGAGTCTGTTCTGTTTTGTAATTCAGTTCAAGTGTAGCGTTTTTTACATTCCCTCTATAAGTGATATCTTATGATAAGTGTCTTTTTCTGTGTGACTTATTTCACTTAGAATCGTCGTACCTAAATCCACTCATCGTGCTGCTACTAGCCTTATGACGTGGATTTCATGGCTGAGTGATATTCCATTGTACATGAGGACCACAACTTCGTTATCCACTTTTCTCTTTCCTAGGATTTTTAAGGTGTAATGAAGTGGGGGTTCTTGTCAACAGAGCAGCCCTAAACTTTGGGGTGCCTGTGTCTTGCTGATTTTTAGTTTTCCCAATTTATACGCCCATGAGTGGAAGTGCCCTATGCTCTCCAAGCTGTGTTTTTTAGATGTTTCAGGACACACCGTACACTTCTCCAGAGTGGCTGTTGGCAATTTACATCACGCCCATCAGCGTAGCAAGGCTCCCCTTTCTCCATGGCTGGTCCTGCATTTCTGGTTTGGACACTTTTTTCCGCATGGCCCTTTTGCCCGCTGGGAAGCGAGACTTCTTTGGAGCGCTGATTTGCCTTTCCAGGTTGCTTGGTTGGCCAAAAAGGGCGTATGCGTTTTTTCCTGAATATATTCAGGAAAAACCGCATACGCCCTTTTTGGCCAAGGGCATCATTGTCCACGTTTTGCCGCTTTTCATGTGCTTTCAAGGCGATTCGAATCTACCTCCTGAAATCTGTTTCCTGCAATTCTGCCTTGCTTTCAAAGCCTCTTCGTTGCCTTCCCTCAATATATTTGTGGACGAGAGTTATCATTTATAACTCTGCAGGTTTGTGAATTGCAGTGCCCCTGAGCTCCATTTTTCCAGTCGCTTTTTTGGGAGCTGGCCGCAAAAGTGCAGGATTGCTTCAGGCCCTCTTCTGGTTCTGGGGGGCAGGCTGAGCTTGTGGTTAATTCTTCTTCCTGATGGGAAAATAGAGTGACCTGTGCCTGTCCCAACCCCTAGAGCTAGTCTCTCATTGGTTCCCCCTCTTCCCTTTCATCCTCAGGACAAATTGCAACCTGTACGGAACAGGAGGTTAAAGGTGCTGATTCTCCAAGGAGGGAGATGGCTAGTAAAGCGGCTGGAATGGCGAACCCGAGCACAAGGAGATGAGAAATGAGGTGCGTTTTAGAAACCTTTCCCGATCACACGGTGTACCATCTTCTGGGTTTCTCATGCATGTTTTCGACGTAGGAAGATGCCCTTGAACCTGGAGATTTGGGACCCATGGGATGGGTACCATGCAGTATTACTTTAAAGGGTCTGCGTTGGCTCACGCAACCTCACCAAACCTCTCAGCCCCAATAGTGTCCACCCTTATGTCTCAATCAGCTGTGGGTCTAGATATGGTCAATCCAGGTTGCATCACAGCCCCTGAACGAATTTTGTAAGAATATCTCTCTTTTTCACTGTCTTTGTTTCACGGGTTTTGAAAAGTAATTTCTTTTTATAATGGGGTTTAGCTGCTTTTCACGGCTGTGTTTATGCCACTTTACACCCCCTTGACTCACTTACAGAGAGATATCAATACATAGGTTTGAAGATTCTTACTAGTCAGATATATTCTTGTGCGGTGAATAGGGGGTGTTGAGGCCAGTTCACTGAGCAAGGAGTAGGTCTTGTCTACTACATATTGGGTTTATGGAACGGTATCTGAGCTAATTTGAAACCCTTGTTTTATGCATCACCCCACCTCACCTTTCCCGTTCAGCAGCCATAGTGTGTTTTCTGAACGTGTGAGTCTGTTCTGTTTTGTAATTCAGTTCAAGTGTAGCGTTTTTTACATTCCCTCTATAAGTGATATCTTATGATAAGTGTCTTTTTCTGTGTGACTTATTTCACTTAGAATCGTCGTACCTAAATCCACTCATCGTGCTGCTACTAGCCTTATGACGTGGATTTCATGGCTGAGTGATATTCCATTGTACATGAGGACCACAACTTCGTTATCCACTTTTCTCTTTCCTAGGATATTTAAGGTGTAATGAAGTGGGGGTTCTTGTCAACAGAGCAGCCCTAAACTTTGGGGTGCCTGTGTCTTGCTGATTTTTAGTTTTCCCAATTTATACGCCCATGAGTGGAAGTGCCCTATGCTCTCCAAGCTGTGTTTTTTAGATGTTTCAGGACACACCGTACACTTCTCCAGATTGGCTGTTGGCAATTTACATCCCGCCCATCAGCGTAGCAAGGCTCCCATTTCTCCATGGCCGGTCCTGCATTTCTGGTTTGGACACTTTTTTCCGCATGGCCCTTTTGCCCGCTGGGAAGCGAGACTTCTTTGGAGCGCTGATTTGCCTTTCCAGGTTGCTTGGTTAGCCAAAAAGGGCGTATGCGTTTTTTCCTGAATATATTCAGGAAAAAACGCATACGCCCTTTTTGGCCAAGGGCATCATTGTCCACGTTTTGCCGCTTTTCATGTGCTTTCAAGGCGATTCGAATCTACCTCCTGAAATCTGTTTCCTGCAATTCTGCCTTGCTTTCACAGCCTCTTCGGTGCCTTCCTCAATATATTTGTGGACGACAGTTAACATTTATAACTCTGCAGGTTTGTGAATTGCAGTGCCCCTGAGCTCCATTTTTCCAGTCGCTTTTTTGGGAGCTGGCCGCAAATGTGCAGGATTGCTTCAGGCCCTCTTCTGGTTCTGGGGGGCAGGCTGAGCTTGTGGTTAATTCTTCTTCCTGATGGGAAAATAGAGTGACCTGTGCCTGTCCCAACCCCTAGAGCTAGTTTCTCATTGGTTCCCCCTCTTCCCGTTCATCCTCAGGACAAATTGCAACCTGTACGGAACAGGAGGTTAAAGGTGCTGATTCTCCAAGGAGGGAGATGGCTAGTAAACCGGCTGGAATGGCGAACCCGAGCACAAGGAGATGAGAAATGAGGTGCGTTTTAGAAACCTTTCCCGATCACACGGTGTACCATCTTCTGGGTTTCTCACGCATGTTTTCGACGTAGGAAGATGTCTTTGAACCTGGAGATTTGGGACCCATGGGATGGGTACCATGCAGTATTACTTTAAAGGGTGTGCGTTGGCTCACGCAACCTTACCAAACCTCTCAGCCCCAAGAGTGTCCACCCTTATGTCTGCATCAGCTGTGGGTCTAGATATGATCAATCCAGGTTGCATCACAGCCCCTGAACGAATTTTGTAAGAATTTCTCTCTCTTTCACTGTCTTTCTTTCACGGGTTTTGAAAAGTAATTTATTTTTATAATGGGGTTTAGCTGCTTTTCACGGCTGTGTTTATGCCGCTTTACACCCCCTTGACTCACTTACAGAGAGATATCAATACATAGGTTTGAAGATTCTTACTAGTCAGATATATTCTTGTGCGGTGAATAGGGGGTGTTGAGGCCAGTTCACTGAGCAAGGAGTAGGTCTTGTCTACTACATATTGGGTTTATGGAACGGTATCTGAGCTAATTTGAAACCCTTGTTTTATGCATCACCCCACCTCACCTTTCCCGTTCAGCAGCCATAGTGTGTTTTCTGAACGTGTGACTCTGTTCTCTTTTGTAATTCAGTTCAAGTGTAGCGGTTTTCATTCCCTCTATAAGTGATATCTTATGATAAGTGTCTTTTTCTGTGTGACTTATTTCACTTAGAATCGTCGTACCTAAATCCACTCATCGTGCTGCTACTAGCCTTATGACGTGGATTTCATGGCTGAGTGATATTCCATGGTACATGAGGACCACAACTTCTTTATCCACTTTTCTCTTTCCTAGGATATTTAAGGTGTAATGAAGTGGGGGGTTCTTGTCAACAGAGCAGCCCTAAACTTTGGGGTGCCTGTGTCTTGCTGAATTTTAGTTTTCCCAATTTATACGCCCATGAGTGGAAGAGCCCTATGCTCTCCAAACTGTGTTTTTTAGATGTTTCAGGACACACCGTATACTTCTCCAGAGTGGCTGTTGACAATTTACATCCCACCCATCAGCGTAGCAAGGCTCCCATTTCTCCATGGCCGGTCCTGCATTTCTGGTTTGGACACTTTTTTCCGCATGGCCCTTTTGCCCGCTGGGAAGCGAGACTTCTTTGGAGCGCTGATTTGCCTTTCCAGGTTGCTTGGTTGGCCAAAAAGGGCGTATGCGTTTTTTCCTGAATATATTCAGGAAAAAACGCATACGCCCTTTTTGGCCAAGGGCATCATTGTCCACGTTTTGCCGCTTTTCCTGTGCTTTCAAGGCGATTCGAATCTACCTCCTGAAATCTGTTTCCTGCAATTCTGCCTTGCTTTCAAAGCCTCTTCGTTGCCTTCCCTTAATATATTTGTGGACGAGAGTTATCATTTATAATTCTGCAGGTTTGTGAATTGCAGTGCCCCTGCGCTCCATTTTTCCAGTCCCTTTTTTGGGAGCTGGCCGCAAAAGTGCAGGATTGCTTCAGGCCCTCTTCTGGTTCTAGGGGGCAGGCTGAGCTTGTGGTTAATTCTTCTTCCTGATGGGAAAATAGAGTGACCTGTGCCTGTCCCAACCCCTAGAGCTAGTCTCTCATTGGTTCCCCCTCTTCCCGTTCATCCTCAGGACAAATTGCAACCTGTACGGAACAGGAGGTTAAAGGTGCTGATTCTCCAAGGAGGGAGATGGCTAGTAAAGCGGCTGGAATGGCGAACCCGAGCACAAGGAGATGAGAAATGAGGTGCGTTTTAGAAACCTTTCCCGATCACACGGTGTACCATCTTCTGGGTTTCTCATGCATGTTTTCGACGTAGGAAGATGCCCTTGAACCTGGAGATTTGGGACCCATGGGATGGGTACCATGCAGTATTAATTTAAAGGGTGTGCGTTGGCTCACGCAACCTCACCAAACCTCTCAGCCCCAAGAGTGTCCACCCTTATGTCTCAATCAGCTGTGGGTACAGATATGGTCAATCCAGGTTGCATCACAGCCCCTAAACGAATTTTGTAAGAATATCTCTCTCTTTCACTGTCTTTGTTTCACGGGTTTTGAAAAGTAATTTATTTTTATAATGGGGTTTAGCTGCTTTTCACGGCTGTGTTTATGCCGCTTTACACCCCCTTGACTCACTTACAGAGCGATATGAACACATAGGTTTGAAGATTCTTACTAGTCAGATATATTCTTCTGCGGTGAATAGGGGGTGTTGAGTCCAGTTCACTGAGCAAGGAGTAGGTCTTGTCTACTACATATTGGGTTTATGGAACGGTATCCGAGCTAACTTGAAACCCTTGTTTTATGCATCACCCCACCTCACATTTCCCGTTCAGCAACCATAGTGTGTTTTCTAAACGTGTGACTCTGTTCTGTTTTGTAATTCAGTTCAAGTGTAGCGTTTTTTACATTCCCTCTATAAGTGATATCTTATGATAAGTGTCTTTTTCTGTGTGACTTATTTCACTTAGAATCGTCGTACCTAAATCCACTCATCGTGCTGCTACTAGCCTTATGACGTGGATTTCATGGCTGAGTGATATTCCATTGTACATGAGGACCACAACTTCTTTATCCACTTTTTTCTTTCCTAGAATATTTAAGGTGTAATGAAGTGGGGGTTCTTGTCAACAGAGCAGCCCTAAACTTTGGGGTGCCTGTGTGTTGCTGATTTTTAGTTTTCCCAATTTATACGCCCATGAGTGGAAGTGCCCTATGGTCTCCAAGCTGTGTTTTTTAGATGTTTCAGGACACACCGTACACTTCTCCAGAGTGGCTGTTGGCAATTTACATCCCGCCCATCAGCGTAGTAAGGCTCCCATTTCTCCATGGCCGGTCCTGCATTTCTGGTTTGGACACATTTTTCCGCATGGCCCTTTTGCCCGCTGGGAAGCGAGACTTCTTTGGAGCGCTGATTTGCCTTTCCAGGTTGCTTGGTTGGCCAAAAAGGGTGTATGCGTTTTTTCCTGAATATATTCAGGAAAAAACGCATACACCCTTTTTGGCCAAGGGCATCATTGTCCCCGTCTTGCTGCTTTTCATGTGCTTTCAAGGCGATTCGAATCTACCTCCTGAAAACTGTTTCCTGCAATTCTGCCTTGCTTTCAAAACCTCTTCGTTGCCTTCCCTCAATATATTTGTGGACGAGAGTTATCATTTATTACTCTGCAGGTTTGTGAATTGCAGTGCCCCTGAGCTCCATTTTTCCAGTCGCTTTTTTGGGAGCTGGCCTCAAAAGTGCAGGATTGCTTCAGGCCCTCTTCTGGTTCTGGGGGGCAGGCTGAGCTTGTGGTTAATTCTTCTTCCTGTTGGGAAAATAGAGTGACCTGTGCCTGTCCCAACCCCTAGAGCTAGTCTCTCATTGGTTCCCCCTCTTCCCGTTCATCCTCAGGACAAATTGCAACCTGTACGGAACAGGAGGTTAAAGGTGCTGATTCTCCAAGGAGGGAGATGGCTAGTAAAGCGGCTGGAATGGCGAACCCGAGCACAAGGAGATGAGAAATGAGGTGCGTTTTTGAAACCTTTCCCGATCACACGGTGTACCATCTTCTGGGTTTCTCATGCAAGTTTTCGACGTAGGAAGATGCCCTTGAACCTGGAGATTTGGGACCCATGGGATGGGTACCATGCAGTATTACTTTAAAGGGTCTGCGTTGGCTCACGCAACCTCACCAAACCTCTCAGCCCCAAGAGTGTCCACCCTTATGTCTCAATCAGCTGTGGGTCTAGATATGGTCAATCCAGGTTGCATCACAGCCCCTGAACGAATTTTGTAAGAATTTCTCTCTCTTTCACTGTCTTTGTTTCACGGGTTTTGAAAAGTAATTTCTTTTTATAATGGGGTTTAGCTGCTTTTCACGCCTGTGTTTATGCCGCTTTACACCCCCTTGACTCACTTACAGAGAGATATCAATACATAGGTTTGAAGATTCTTCCTAGTCAGATATATTCTTGTGCGGTGAATAGGGGGTGTTGAGGCCAGTTCACTGAGCAAGGATTAGGTCTTGTCTACTATATATTGGGTTTATGGAACGATATCTGAGCTAATTTGAAACCCTTGTTTTATGCATCACCCCACCTCACCTTTCCCGTTCAGCAGCCATAGTGTGTTTTCTGAACGTGTGACTCTGTTGTGTTTTGTAATTCCGTTCAAGTGTAGCGGTTTTTACATTCCCTCTATAAGTGATATCTTATGATAAGTGTCTTTTTCTGTGTGACTTATTTCACTTAGAATCGTCGTACCTAAATCCACTCATCGTGCTGCTACTAGCCTTATGACGTGGATTTCATGGCTGAGTGATATTCCATTGTACATGAGGACCACAACTTCGTTATCCACTTTTCTCTTTCCTAGGATATTTAAGGTGTAATGAAGTGGGGGTTCTTGTCAACAGAGCAGCCCTAAACTTTGGGGTGCCTGTGTCTTGCTGATTTTTAGTTTTCCCAATTTATACGCCCATGAGTGGAAGTGCCCTATGCTCCCCAAGCTGTGTTTTTTAGATGTTTCAGGACACACCGTACACTTCTCCAGAGTGGCTGTTGGCAATTTACATCCCGCCCATCAGCGTAGCAAGGCTCCCCTTTCTCCATGGCCGGTTCTGCATTTCTGGTTTGGACACTTTTTTCCGCATGGCCCTTTTGCCCGCTGGGAAGCGAGACTTCTTTGGAGCGCTGATTTGCCTTTCCAGGTGGCTTGGTTGGCCAAAAAGGGCGTATGCGTTTTTTCCTGAATATATTCAGGAAGAAACGCATACGCCCTTTTTGGCCAAGGGCATCATTTTCCACGTTTTGCCGCTTTTCATGTGCTTTCAAGGCGATTCGAATCTACCTCCTGAAATCTGTTTCCTGCAATTCTGCCTTGCTTTCAAAGCCTCTTCGTTGCCTTCCCTCAATATATTTGTGGACGAGAGTTATCATTTATAACTCTGCAGGTTTGTGAATTGCAGTGCCCCTGAGCTCCATTTTTCCAGTCGCTTTTTTGGGAGCTGGCCTCAAAAGTGCAGGATTGCTTCAGGCCCTCTTCTGGTTCTGGGGGGCAGGCTGAGCTTGTGGTTAAATCTTCTTCCTGATGGGAAAATAGAGTGACCTGTGCCTGTCCCAACCCCTAGAGCTAGTCTCTCATTGGTTCCCCCTCTTCCCGTTCATCCTCAGGACAAATTGCAACCTGTACGGAACAGGAGGTTA